>NC_082726.1:7691795-8004017 GCF_030144855.1 Hypanus sabinus | reverse complement strand
GGTCGGCAACGTTTACCACTAAAAGAGCCAATATGGACCCATTTCCCACAGAAAAGAAAACACTGGGAGCCACAAAATGAAATAACACTGCATACAACGGGTTTTTTTTGCCTTTATGCTATGTATAAACAAACTATAATGTGTTGCATTTTTGAAATTGATGAACTCCTGCAGAGAAAACGAAATTACATTTCTGCATGCAACAAAAACATTTTGAACTCCGAAAAAAAGACGTTGGGTTGAAGGTTACTACATAGGTAGCCTACCTTGGATCGAAGAATTAAAAGAAAGCGCGCACTGGCGGGTGTCAGGCATTGGCAGTGGTGATGTATATTAATAGCGATAAAAAACACGTTGTAGCGGTGTAGCGCTACACGCAGCGCTAAAATAAAGACTGCAGTCAAAGGTAACTTTATTCGAACTAAACAGCCTTGCTTTTAAGCCTCCCTCAACCCAGCCCCCATGGACGCAGATGCTGCAAAAGACGCGTACTCACAAACCCCCGTAGGCTAGCTCCCTTAGCCGGAATGCTGGCTAATTGTGAGGAAATGTGTCGCCACACTTAGATCGTACAAGATCACCATAATCTTCAAATTTAGAATTACATTTCAAAAGCTAACAAACTAACAAAAAATACATTTTAATTAAATACTGACCAATTATTTCCCAAAGCCACAGGGAGCCGCAGCACAGAGGTGAAAGAGCCACAAATGGCTCGGGAGCCGCAGGTTGCCGACCCCCGATCTATGGACTCACTTTCAAGGACTCTTCATCTCATGTCTTGATATTTACTGCTTATTTATTATTTTTGTCTTTTGTACTTGCAAAGTTTGCTGTCTTTTGCACATTGGTTGTTTGTCTTCCCTGTTGGTTTTAGTCTTTCATTGATTCTATTATGGTTCTTGGATTTACCGAGTATGCCCACAAGAAAATGAATCTTCTGGTTGTAGATGGTGATATCTATGTACATTGATAACGTCCTTTTAACTTCTGAACAATATCCATAACTCCAAGGAAAAGAATTCTACACTTCTACAACTGAGTGAGGAAATCTCTCATCATTTTCTTTAATAACTTGCTGAACCTCTTTATATAAAAATCGTTATAGAAATGCAAGCTTATTCTTAGGATGTTAAAAACTCTGGTGCCATTTGGGTGAAATATCAAACCATAAAACCATAAGAGTATAATTAGGCCATTCCACCTATTGAGACTGATGCGCCATTCCATCATTGCTGATTTATTTTCCTACCTTTTCCGCATAACCTCTGACACGTTTACTCATCTAGAACCCATCAACCTCCCCTTTAAATACACTCAATGACTTGGCCACCACAGCTGTCGGTGACAATGAATTCCAAAGATTCACCACCCTCGGGCTAAAGAAATTTTTCTGCATCTCTGTTCTAAATGGACATTGCTCTATTCTGAGGTTCTGCCGCCTGGTCCTGGACTCCCCCACTATAGGAAACATCCTCTCCATATCCACTACCTTGGCCTATTAAGGTAACACTTTAAATCCTGTAAACTTTTCTCAACACATTAATGTACACAAAACACATGATATACATCAGTGATAATAAACCTGATTCTTTGAAAAACAGAGATAGTCAACGTTCAAACCCTATTTTCCCATCTCAAACAGGTTTGTGCATAGTTACTGTAAATGACCTTCGGGGAAAAACGTCATTAAGGACGCTTGCTTATGTTCCCAATTCAATGACCATAAAAGGAAATATCTACGTCAAGTAACATCTGCATACACCTGCACCTCAGGCTCAGCTATCATTATCTGCGTCAAATAGCATTCACAGAACATTAATGCAGATGATAGTTACTTTGAAGTGTAATACTATGCCGAAATTTCAACAATCCTGGGATAACAAAACTGAAAAGGGAGCATTTTTGGAAAACTCTAGTGGTCACCTTACTGTCACATAGCAAATTTAAGAGTGTTGCTGTTGACCTTGCAGAAGGTGGGGGCAGGAAACAAAAATACATAAGCACGAGATTCTGCAAATGCTGGAAATGCAGATCAGCACAAAAAATGCTGGAGGAACTCAGTCCTGATGAAGGGCTTTGAACTGAAACATCAACTGCTTATTCTCTACAGATGCCCAGTTCCTTCAGCATTTTGAGTATGATGTGTTAGACATATGAAGCATTACATAGGCTCATTACTAATTACCAGCACAATTCAATAGTGGCCTCAACCTGGCAAAGACTATTTCAGCATCATCCCAAGGTGACCAAGTGGGATCATTGCTGCTTGAGCTTGTAGATCTTCTTGTAAACCTTTCCTCATTACCTTAGATACAAAGTATAATTTCCTATATTTTATGCTGAAAGCTCTCACTTAGATTGAACAGGTTAAAGAGGTTAGTGTAAGGGGATATAACTCCATTTCTGAATCAACATAAGCAGCAAGAATGATTTAACATTTCAAATTATTTGGCTCTTTCTTACTTTCCAAATAGTTTGTGTTTTTTTAAAGCAGTCAAATTGTAAAAAAAACTTAAGCAAATTGCAGATGGAAATTGTTCTTTTATAGGTAGATGTGAAAATGCAAGACCAACAACATCTCCAAACATCTCTGTATGAATTTGGAACAGCCTGCTAGAAAACTCAACTCTAATACTTGGACTAACTTGAAACAGTAACAGCCTATCCAAATTTAAGGTTCCTTAAAAACATACCAATGGATTGCAATTTACAATAATATTGGTACTATATTAACACGCTGTTCCAAATTCAATGTTATACTCTGCTATATCCAGGTTAATGGCTGTATCAAAATAAATGAAATTACACGAATTCTGAAATTATAATAATCACATTCTCCCCATTGATTGCAATTAGTGATATGAGCCAGGGATGTGAAAGCCCTAGGAACTGCTGAGAAACACACCCAGTGTTTGAAAACACATTTTCCCTTTTATTGTAATATTTTAATAGTTCCTTAATGCCAATCACATTATTGATACTAACTGCACACTCCACTGAGTTCCTTATTCCACTAATCCAATCTTCTTTCTGTAGTATTTCTAGATCTGTACATTTAACAAGTGTGGCTTGTTGTGAGCACTATCTCAGTATAATTTTACTCTGTATTTACGCTTATAATAACTTATTCTATATTGTATGTTTTGTACTGTACTGCTGCTGCAAAGCAACAAATTTCACAGTATACAAAGTTCAAGTACAAAGAAAATGTATTATCAAAGTACATAGTTGTCACCATCTACAACCCAGAAATTCATTTTCTTGCAGGCATTCATAAAAAACACAAGAAACACAATCGAATTATTGAAAGACCGTCCCCAATAGGATGAGCAAGATGACAAACTGTACTAATACAACATGAAAAAAACAACACAATAATAATAAATAAATAAGAAATAACTATCAAGAACATGAGAAGAAGAGTACTTGAAATTGAGTTAATTGGTTGTGGGAACAGTGGGGTGAGAGAAGTTATCCCCACTGGTTCAAAGCCTGGTAGTTACAGGTTCAGTGATATTAAACCTGATTGTGATTCACAGTTCACTCTTAGCATCCTTTATACCATTCTTCTTGGTACCCAATGTGAATTTTTATTTCAATTGGGAAAAATACTTTACTGATCACAACAGCCCACAGAACATGAAGAAGAGTACTTGAAACTGAGCTAATAGGCTGTGGGAACAAAATACGTAAAGGGAGGGCTGTGGACCTGTCAATATTAAAATGAAAAATTGCTGAACTCAGACCTCTCATAAACATGCACTGCATTCCCAATGTATTTTTTTTTGTCCACTGAGATTTGAGATGACAATAATTAACCAAATTCTACCGTTTTCAGAGAATGTTTAAATGGTGGTTAATATGGGAGATAAAGCATTTGTGTCACTGTTCTCAACCTTGGTATCTGAATTGCTGCAGAGACAAGTCTGCATTCATCTAAGTAGAAAAAAGGTTAATTTGCTGGATTAACACCCCCCCCCCCCAAGTGAAATGACATTCAAGCAGGAAACTCCTCTGCATCTGACTCCTAGCTTCACTTTAAATGTCTGCAGTGTAATATGTACCATCAAGTGTGTTTAAACTAAGGAGCTTCAGTAATGTATCAGACACATTCAATTCGTCTCCACATTGCGGGCAAAGTTGAGGGAATGTGCAAACTCAAAGGTTAGTCACACTCTTAACCGCAGGTTAAATTTCTTCCAAATCCTCGCCTCTACACCCACTCATTTGGGGAAAAGAACAGAAGAGTCATCAAATTCACAAGGTTGTGCAAACACACCACATCTGTGAGGTAGCTGTTTACTGTTCAGGCATGTATGTGCATGCCTGAAGCCACCTGAATGCTTCCCTTTTCCCCACCTGGTCAGATCTGGTTCCACCACTTCCACCACTCATCCCATTCTAGCCATCACACACCTGTGTCTACTTCCAGCCTTCTTCATTTCTTATATACTAGCTACCTGCTTCAAGCAGGCTTCAATTATACCAGCACCCAGGAAGAGCGTGGTGTTGACCTGTCTCAATGACTATCATCCAGGAGCACTCACATCCACAGTGAGTGTTTTAAGAGGTTGGCGATGAAACATATCGACTCCTGCCTGAGAAGCAACTTAGATCTGCTCCAATTTGCCCAACAGAGCAATAGGTCCACAGCAGATGCCATCTCACTGGCATTTTACTCAACCCTGGAACATCTGGACAGCAAAGATGCACACATCAGGATGTTCTTTATTGACTACAACTCAGCATTTAATACAATCATCCCCTCAAAACTAATCTATAAACTCCAAGACCTAGACCTCAATACCTCCTTGTGTAATTGGATCCTGGATCTGCTCATTTGCAGACTCCAGTCAGATCAGATTGGCAACATCTCCTCCAGTATCTCCATCAGCACAGGTGCATCACAAGGCTGTGTGCTTAGCCCCTTTCTCTATTAACTTTACACCTATGACTGTGTGGAAAAACAATTCCAATGACATATGCAAGTTTGCTGACAATATCACTATCATAGGCTGAATCAAAGGCGGTGATGCATCAGCGTATATGAGGGAGATTGAAAATCTGGCTAAATGGTGTCTTAACAATAACTCCTTACACAATGTCAGCACAAGACCAAAGAGTGTTTACTGATTTCAGGAGGAGAAAACCAAAGGTCCATGAGCCAGTCCTCAGAGGAGGAATGGGTTGACAATGTTAAATTCCTAGTTGTTATTATTTTGGAGGATCTATCCAGGGCCCAGCATGCGAGAGCAATTATGAAGAAAACATGGCAGCGCCTCTAAATCCTTAGGAGCTTGCAGAGATTCTGCATGACATCTAAAACTTTGACGAACTTAATAGATACGTAGTGAAGAGTAAATTGACTGGCTACATCACAGCCTGGTATGGAAACACCAAAGCCCTTGACTGGAAAATCCTACAAAAAGTAGTGGATACAGTCCAGTCAAGCCCTCCCAACCACTGAGCACATCTACATGAAATGCAGCACAGGAAAGCAGCATCCATCATCAGGAACCCCTACCACCCAGAACATGCTCTCTCCTGGCTGTTGCCATGAGGAAGGTGATACAGGAGCTTCAGGACTTACACCTCCAGGTCTAGGTCTCAATCAGCAGGCTCTTGAACCCAAAGGGATAACTTCTCTCAACTTCAATTGCCCCATCATTGAAATGTTCTGGTCTTTCATCGATTCTGTTGTGTTATTATTGTATAAATTTATTAAATATGCCCACAAGAAAATGATTCATATATAGTGATATACATATATATATACCTTGATGATAAATTTACATTGAACCTTCTCTAGTCTACACTTAGTCTTGACCCAAACCATTAAACACCTCTGTCTCCAAGATATTGGCCGATCCACTGAGTTCCTCCAGCAGCTTAGTGATTGCTCCAGATTCCAGCATCTCCATGGGTATTCATCAATTTGGATGAAAGACTCCAACCCAAAACATTAATGAGACTCTCTTAACGGATGCTTACAGATCCAATTTGTACTTTCAACATGTCTCACTGTCATTTAAAAATCTAGTGTTAATATGATTTTCCCCCTATGGGTAGCAATATTTTTTTTTTCTAATTCATACATCCACTTTACAATACAGTTTTGTTAATAGTTCAAGCCTGGGAAAAGTGGAGTTCAATTCCCGAATACTTTTCACCAGCTTCTCCCAATGCACATGCTAGGACTGATTGATAACAATTTAATTCTGTACTATAAATTCAATATTACATAGGGTTCTCAGTAATATTGACTGTAATGTTAACTGCTAATAATAAAATGGCTTCTCTGTAGTGTTGTAATGAAATGGCTTCTCAGTAATGTTAACTGATGAGGTAATATTTTTTGTAGCTGAAATGTTTGAGTTATAATTATAGATAACGGGGAACTAACCAATGGAAGTCATGTTATTCTATCTGTATGTGTGGGAACCTGGGTGAGAGCATGGGAGATCGGCGAGGAGAGGCGAAGAGGAAGGACGTGCGGGAAGCAGACTGGTAGACCACCGTGGCTGGTCCCAGCCCGAGGGTCGTGGAGTTCGGAGGAAATCGAATGGTGGATCAAGGATACTGCGTGAGCTCCAATGTTGTGCACAAACTGTATAATCCCTATTCTTGGTGCCTTTTTATTTTATATTTTTGTTTCTCTACTAACCCCATAGTCACAGTAAAATTTATAAAGTATAATCATTTAAACGTACATTGTGTACTGACTTGATATTTTACGTTGTGGGTTGTACAGGGGGTCATTATACAGCATCTACGCAAACGTGAGACACAGTTTGGCAGGCAGACGGCGGTTTCCCCTAGATGAACGTGGGTTGATAGAGCTGGGTCTTACATTATTTCTTATTGTTTGCATGGTTTGTTCTTTTAATCCACATATTCGATGTTTGATGGTCTTTGTTTTGTGTTTTTTTGTGGATTCTACTGTTTCTTTGTTTTATGCCTGCATACAAAATGAATCTCAAGGTTGTGTATGGTACACATACTTCGATAATAAACATACTTTGAATTTCGAAATTTAATGATCAACTGCTGCCGGTCCATGACTTCCTGGCAACCATTTTATGAAGAGTTTCGAACATTTTTGAATGCTAATTGCAATGCTGTATCTAAAGAAACAAATGGCGAACCTACACCACAAAACTAAATCTGATATTTTCACCACTGGTACAATTGTCTTAAACTATCAAATTTGAAAAGCAGATTTGCTAGCTCGATTGTAAAGCTTCTGGGTACTTCACGTTTGACATGAGAGAAATCCGAGCTACACTGGAATGGTTTTATCAAAATAATACTGTTTTTGTAGAGTGCTTCACAAGTTTCGTAGAAACAGAAATTTGCTGTAAACAAATTTAATTTTGCTCTGTTAATATTCTTTTTTTAATCTCCAATTTGAAGTGTGTCTAATTTTCTGACCAGCTCCTCACCACTAACTTTGAAACATTACATAACTTTTGTTTTCAAAAAAAAAGCAGGGATTGTTTGAGTTTATTTGAGCTAAAGTTTAAAAAACCTGAACCAATTTTCATCAGTACATTGAAGGATCAGGCCAAAGCCACGTTAAAACACAGAACATAGTCTGCAAACTGCTGTGGTTTATGTTTAAGGTCTTGGTCACCCTTTGTACGATCGTGTTGACACATCTGCAAACATGCAGACAGAAAGCCATACCGGCTGCAAAGCACACTCCTCAAAAATGAACAGCAAAATCATCGTACAGTTCAAAGCGATTCGCTCTAGCATATTTAGATTTTAATGCAGTTCCTCTTGCTCTCACTCAGCTTAGCACACTAATGCTTTTAGGTTAAAAGGCAGTTAATCTCATCCTCTTGGCAATAAGACTAAATTGTACCACAAACATTTCAGCTCTGCATTTGTCCACTTTGATTACAACTGTATATTTAAATTTTCAGGCTTTGAGGCCCTCCATTGTGCACAGCAGAGACTGATGCAGTTTGGCACCAGAGGCATCGCAGGAATTGCCGGTCAGCATTGAACTCAACATAGAACTGCCTTAGGGATGCCAGCTCCAGATTTTTCCTCTGAGTTTACTCCCAAAGTCCTCCCCATGAGTAGGTATAGCCACAAGGCAGCGGAGGTTTGAGATTAAAATTTACCTTCTCTAGTAATAAGAAATAATCACATTTCCATCATTAAATGATGGCCTGTTTTCCAATGTTGATGGAGATGGAAGTTGAGAATTTAATAACTCTCAAACTTCCTTGTACTAAAAGTAAAATCTATTTTCTCCTGCTGCTTTCCTTTTCTGTCCTCCCAAGTCCTGGTTGTGGTGATTAACTCCAAAATGAGAGACCAGTCTTGCTTTCCCTCACACTGGCAAGGAAGAGGAGACTAGCTATAAAAACATTTGCATTCCCTCCCTTCAGAGGAAATGTATTTACTGGGAACCCTTGGTCAAGGCTAAAAATTCACAGCAGAGGGTCACAAAGTGACAGTAACAGCCCACCTTCATTGCTTTTAAGATGACAAGAGTGCTGTTGCCTTGACCAACTACAGTTCTTTGGGTGAACACACTCCATGGTACAATTGGTAAGGACACAGAATGCACACTGAAGAAACCATAATCAGGTTTCAAATGCACAAATGCTACAGGAATTCAAGATCATGCTGCATCTATAGAAATGAATAAAGTCACCATTTGAAGTGTCTCAGCCCAAAACATCAATTGTTTATTCATTTCCAATGACACTGCCTGGCCTGCTGAAATCCTCCAGTATTTTGTGTGTGTGCCTCTGGATTTCCAGCATCTGCAGAATCTCTTCCATTTATCAGATTTTCAAGTCATGATGATGTACAACTTGGAGAAATTTCCGGGGGTGGTATTTCTAAGCATCCTTTGCCCTGGTCTTTCCAAATGGTGGAAGGGTTCCATAAACCTTGTTCCATAAAGCTTTGGAGAGTATCTGAAATCCATTTTATGGATTGAGTTGCAAATGTATACATTGGCGTTGAATTGGGGGATGTATACACACCATGCTGATCTAAGTTAAAGTGTGATCAGAACAGCACTTATTCAGGTAAAATATGAATATCACCAGTTAACAGCTTGATGACAAGATTTCTCCAAGATCCAATGATCAGAAGGGGAGAGGGCAGCTATGAACTGGATTGAATTTGTCTCATATTGTGGGAAGAATGCACGTGGGCAATTTTTGATATTCTCAATCAACAAACAACTACAAATAATTAGGATCAAGCTATATGTCTGAACATTGGTTAAACTCAGCCAGCTCCATCATGGGCACTACTCTCCCCACCAGTGAGGATATCTTTAAAAGGCAATGTCTCACAAAGGAGGCATTCATCATTAAGGACTCCCATCACCCAGGAACTACCCCCTTCTCATTGCTACCATCAGGGAGGAGGTACAGGAGCCTGAAGGTACACACTTTATGTTTTAGGAACAGTGTTTTCCCCCACTGCCATCAGATTTTTCCATGTACACTACCATGTACAATGACTCCATGTACACTACCTCATTATTTTTGCACTACTTAATATAGCTGCAGCAAAAAAATATTTCACAACATATACTAGCAATAATAAACCAGATTCTGAAACTCAACTCAGCTTGACAGGCATTAGATTCAAAGACCTGTCAGCACACATCTAGGTTTGAAGCAATTTCCAAATTTAAATGAAAAT
This sequence comes from Hypanus sabinus, assembly GCF_030144855.1. NCBI lineage: Eukaryota > Metazoa > Chordata > Chondrichthyes > Myliobatiformes > Dasyatidae > Hypanus > Hypanus sabinus. The sequence goes on along the minus strand of NC_082726.1, from coordinate 7,994,333 downwards.
CCAAGTCAGTGAGAACACCTTGTGACTCTTCCACTGAATGCAAATAGCAGCACGGTTACAGAATTTCCAAGTTAACAGCACATGTGCTCTAAAAATCAAAAATGTCCAAGTTGACCCAAATATAGCAACAAGTGTTTAAAGCTAAGTTAAAGAGCTTACAGAGATTGGTTGCTGCAAGGAAACAGTGTCTATTAGAATGGCAAAAAGTCTTCATCATGCTTGGCCTTTAATCCCATAATTGCACAGTATCTGAATTCAGAATTAGGTCACAGAAAAATTTTCTTATCCACCATGGATCAGGGTCAGAGATGTTTACTCTTCAATGTACAAAACTATTTTTATATGCATGATTGCAGCAATGCATGCAGAAACATAACCCTCTGGCATATTATCTTCGGGGGCATTGAGGACATTTGTTCCTTCCTGGCCATTCCAAACTCAGTGTAATTAAATACCCTGAAATTCATCAGTTCCACTTCAGTTATGTCCACACCACCCAAGAGCACTCTGCAGGAATACGAGGGGTGATTGATAAGTTCGTGGCCTGGGTAGCATTCAATTTTAGAAAACCTAGCACATTTATTTGTCCTAAATTTACACACTTAGTCCAGCAGCCGTGGAGCATATAGATCCCTTCTTTGTATAAGTCGGCGTCTTAGACCTCCAGAAGTGGTCCACAGCAGGGGGTGATTGATATGTTTGTGGCCCAAGGTAGAAGGAGATGTTATTAACTTCAAACTTTCTATACTTTCACTCAAAGAGTTGAACTGCACGTGCATGTAATGAGAGCTGTATAACTCATTGCCTTCTACCTTAGGCCACAAACTTATCAATCACCCCTGCTGTAGATCACCTGGAGATCCAAGACACTCTCGTTACATGCAAAAAGTTTGAAGTTAATAACTCATCTCTTTCTACCTAGGCCACGAACTTATCAATGACCCTTGCTGTGGACCACTTCTACAAAGAAGGGATCTGTATGCTCCATGACCGCTAAACTAAGTGTGTAAATGTAGGAGGGGATTATGTTGAAAAATAAATGTGCTAGGTTTTCTAAAATTGACTCCTTCTACCTTAGGCCATAAACCGATCAATCATCCCTCATACATTGCAGCAAAAATAATTACCCAAGTATTCAATGCTAAATTTTAAATTTACAGGTAAACAGATACCTTCTAGAGAAACCAGTGCTCAGAACTAACTCATAACCATAATGCTGGCTTGGCACATTTCCTTTAGAACAATGTAAAACAAACTTATGATACTTGCTCTTGAATAAACTGAGACTTTTAGCAGTTCAAAATTTTGAGTAAATGAGTCACAAAGACCATAAGTTCTAGTGTGACTGGCACCTTAGCAAGCTGTAGGAGCAGTGACATTTCTTTTTGTTCTTTTTGTTGGAACAGTGAAGTTAGGGTAGGATGAGGGGAGATGGACAGTGTGCAATAAGTAGGCTTTACATGGTAACAGGGCACTCTTATCAGTGATGCAGCAGGAAATATAGCATTTTCTGAGGAAGAATTAGTCATATTCTCCATATATTCCTGCAGTCTAGTGACCCGCTGACATATATATTTGCTTCACAACTAACGACCTGATGAATAAGGACTGCTTTCAGTTTTGAGAGGTCGGGTGGAAAGGGACAAGGTAAAGAGAGTAGAGGTGCTGAAAGGAAAACCCGGCACAACAAAGCCAATAAAAGAATCTGTTGAACATATTAACCGCTTTTAAGGTTTTATTTCTGACCTAGTACATTGCTGAAGCAACAAGCATCAACTTCGAGGCCCTCCGCTGATTAGGATCAGCCATGGGCCTCTCGTCCTAGCTGTCATACACAAACCAGTATGCAAGCCAGGGTACTACAATATGGAAAGCAAGCTGTTGCTCATGTTGCAGGCTGCCCCTCTCCATGCAGCTAATAAATCCAAAGAAATAGCAGAAACTAATACAGATTGGCACCAGTGGTATCAAAGGAGTTGCCAGTCAGTAATGAACTCACTGGCGGACTGTTTTGGCGACACACAGCTCAAGATTTTTCTTTGAGGTTACTCCCAAAGCCCTTCACACGACTGGGTATAGTGACAAAGCAGTGGAAGTTTGAGATCAGGAATTTTCCTTCTCCTAGATGAGCTGTCAACTGGTTTTACAGCTGGTTTTAAGCTGCCAGTAACCTGCCTTTGCCCCTTCTGTCAGTAATATTAACTTACGTAAGTGAAGTCCAAGAACCATCCTGCTAAAATGATTTGTAAACAATTGCCAGGTTAAAAGAGGCAGCAAGAAACTTTTTAAAGTAAAATTGTTAACCACATGTTAAGATGGAAACAGCTAACAAATGAAAAGACAACACTAGGAGAATCACTGTTTAAGTAAGCTTGAGAATTACAGTTCAAAACATTTACTAAGATCTATCTGAAAAACATGAGCTAGATTTTAAATTTGAGGGAAAACACTCATGCATTAAAATCAATTCAATAAACAGAAAAGAGTTAAGACATATTGCATGGGATGGAAGGTGAAAGGATAGTGTGAAGGAAAGAGAGAGAACCTGAAAAATCAAGAATGATTTGGGTGATTGTAATCTATAGTAGGTATTACAACTCAGTTTTATATATTGACAGTTAAACTAAATTTATTATCAAAGTATGTACATGTCACCATTTACTACCTTGAGATTCATTTTCTTGCAGGTATTTACATGAAAATAAAGAAATACAATAGAATTAATGGAAAGCTATATTCAAACAAAAACTGACAACCAATGTGCAATGTGTAAATTGTGTAAGTAAAAAAATAATACTGAGAACATGAGTTGTAAAGTCCTTCAAAGGGAGCCTATAGGTTGTGGAATCAGTTCAGTTATGGTGAGCGAAATTATCTATGTCAGTTCAGAAGTCTGATGGTTGTTGGGTAATTACTGTTCCTGATAGGGCAATTTGACTACCAAAACCTGACTGCAAAATAGTCAAAATATTTTTGAAATTAGAGAGATAACTGCAGACAGTCCTCTGGATACTGATGGGATCAGTTTCTGGGAACTACAAGTCAATTTTTCCATAAGTCAGGAATGCACATCATATGGTATGGTATCATATCACTCTTCATGCATTTCCCAAGTCATTTCGCGGAGTATTCAACATAGCATTAGGCATCATTAAACCTATATACAGCAGCCAGCTGTTAATGAATACTACAGCGAAAAATTCTTTACAGGTTTATGGGAGAACTTGCATGAGGTCCAATTTCTACAAGTCAGACCTTCTGTAACCTGGGTAGCCCGTTTTTGTGCAAAACCTTCCATTTGCTAGGCACAAAGTAACAACGTGAATAGAGGAGTGTCAATGCAATTCAGAACACCACAAGCTGCTAAACCATCTTCACATCAAACAGCATCTTTGGGGCTTTAAAAGTTCCCAATGCATTTTTCAGTACCATGAAAGGTTGGAATTCTGAGGTTCCTGAAATTAAAATGCGCACAAGAGGAGAATTTAGCTGCCAACCTACATGAGCTTTACAGGCATGGAAATAGTAGAAGACTGGTACACAAAGAGGAGGACATTAAGAACAAAACTCACATGGAAGCTGAGAGCACCATGAAGGCATTGAATGAGTATGTGGCATCTGCTTTTAGAATGGAAAATTATTATGTTAATATTACAGCAGAGAAGTTAGTTGGTGCTGGTTTTATTAAAAATGGATAGCACTAGAAATATTACAAAAGTTAACCAAGTTTCAAGCAGGTAAGGTGCAGGAACCAGATAGGACATTTGGAATTTTAAAGGATATGGAGGAGGACATTACAAAAGGTACTGATCATAATATTCCAACACACTTCATCTAGGAAGCTGGTCCCAAAAGACCGGAGAGAAGCAAATGATACTGCCTTAAACAAAAAGATAAGCCAGCAACTACAGACTTGTTCTTTTAAAGCTCAGTGGGGAGGAGAAACTGATGCATGACAGGACTCATTGTCAACTGCAGGAAACAAGATTAGGAGATTTGTTTGAGAAATAGTGTTTTAACAATTTCAATAGACAGTTTCACTAATTTAATAACGAAGATAATGCAATCAACAATGCACATCAACTTCCTGTAGGCTTCTCCGAAGTTGCCACATGTCAGGCTTATTAACAAAATTGAAGCAGATGAGAAAAAAGGAACAAATTGGATACAAAACTGGCCAAGTAATAAAGTTGTTTTTCAGGCTGGAGGAAGGTGATTAATATTGGGGCCATGCTTTTCTCTGTCAACATTAATGACCTTGACTTGGAAACACATCAGGCAGCTTCTATGAATTGTAAAAAAAACTGTCAGGGCATAAACATACTGATAGACTAAGCTGGCGCACGAGAGATAAAGTTTGTTAAAGGCAAATGTGAAGAGATGCATTTGGTCGGAAGAATAATATGTTAAAGTTTTAAAATGGTGCAGGGAGCAACCTGTACATGTGCAGAAATCATTGAAAAGCAAGACAGGACAGGACACACACATTTCTGGGTTTATTCAGAGCTGATGTGCAATCATTGTCTAAACACAGGTCTAGTCTCACTCAGAGTACTTTGTTCAATTCTGGTAGATTATAGAAAAGATGTGTGGGCATTAGAAAGGCCAAAAAAGCTAATAAGAATTGTTTCCAATTTGAAGGTCTACAGCTACGAGGATAAATTAAACATGTTGGGACAGCGTTCTTTGGGGGAGACTGAGGAAAATGCGCTAGTCCTGATGAAGGGTCTCGGCCCGAAACGTCGACAGCGCTTCTCCCTATAGATGCTGCCTGGCCTGCTGTGTTCTACCAGCATTTTGTGTGTGTTGCTTGAATTTCCAGCATCTACAGATTTCCTCGTGTTCGCTATGGAAATAGATTATGGCTCAATTACGTTTGCATACACACACAATTTCACAAACTGTTTACCTTGTGTTTAAGTTAACACTAGAAGTTTCTCTTATACTCGAAACTCCAATTTTACACCACAGAAGATTAAACAGTTAAAACATAAGGCTGTAAAAATCATGGACTTAAGAGATATGTGAATGTTTTCACAGCATGAAACTAAAATATACTAAAAAAAAAGTTCAACTGAACTGTACCACATTTACAACTACCAAGTTACTCTAAGCAACAGATTAGTTTTCTTTGAAATACAAGAACATGAACATTTGACACCGGGCAAATTCTCTCACTATAAAACCAAAACATGCCCGATTTTGGCTTAAGTTACATTCATGACAATAACTCTAACAATACAATGTCAATCTATATCAAGTTCATGCAATGATGTAAACAAATTGCCATTTCTGTCAGCCAGTCAATGATCAGCAAGCACAGCTCCCTGAAAGAAACTTTACTGCTTTCAATAAATGAATAAAACAATAAATGCAACCATTGTCCTATAAATATAATTAGTTACAGAAGCTGTTGGTCAAGACTAGTAGTATCACAAACACAAGATAGCATCACAGACTAGTAGTATAGTTGAATTCGTTTTTTTAAAGATAGGATTTCCACATTAAAAATCAGAAATATTTAGCTGAAATTCAGTGACAGAATTCGAGTTAAATAATAACTCACTTCTAACATCAAACTAACTTTGATAGCCAAATTTATTCTAATTATGGGTTCATTCGTACAAATAACTTACAAATATAAAGATGGCAACTGATTTAATGTAGCATGTCCCTTGAACTAATTCCAGATATGAAGATTAAAATATGGGATTTTGATACTATGCAAATAACTTTGGCTCTAACACCACCTTTGTTTCAGCAGCACCCTGCATTAATCACCAGCTTCAAAAAATCAATCTTTGAAGTTTCATTCTGACTAACTCATCAAAATCTCACTCCTCCCAGCAAGTAGGTAGAGCATAGATTGTATTGCAGAGAAATTTAAGAATCTACACAGAAACTGAGTTGCTGCCTGTAAAGAGTTTGAATGTTCTCCAGGTGACCACATGGATTTCCTTCCACAGTCCAAAGACATATGGTGTAGTATGATAATTGGTCATTGTAAATTGTCTTGTACTGTAATTAGCGGTGCAGCTTGTTTGGGACCGTTCCATGCTGTAGCTCTAAATAAATAGAACTCCGATTAATTGCTCAACCCAGTGCTGTGATCTTTACACTTACAGCAGAAGGTAGTCATGAGCTGTCAGAGCTCCCTTATGAAACTATTTTTGGTGTCTTCAAAAAAAAGTTTGATGTTTAGACTAGGATTACCTCTGCTAAAATAATAACCTGCTTTTAAAGAGACTCAGAGACTAAGCAGCTTGTAGCAGTAGTTTGAAGTGTAGCAGGTATTCACAAAATAAATCCTGCTGGGTTTTATATTAATTCCTACAATTCAACAGGAAAAACAAAAATAAAATGTATTGTACCCTCAAGTTCAACTACCAAGCAGTAGGCAATAAAATGCTTAAATAGCATTTTTGATAGATTTTTTCTAGATTGCAATTCAACTACATCAACCACAATTTCTACTGATTTACAGATAACATTCTATCTCAAAAGACATGAGAGAAGATATTAAGTTTCCACATGAATGTTTTTAATAATTTACTGATTAAGGGTTATTCACAAAGAATGATGTTAAATGTTTATAAATCATGCTTTAAAAGAAGACAATTTTGTCTTGTGCCTGACAGCACTTATTTCAGGAATTCAATCATTTCTGTGAATCTCCAGAAAATGAACACGCAAATGGGTGCAGCTGCTGGGTTGATATGACGTCTGAAAATTTGATACCATGAAAGCAAAGCAGAACTTGCACAACACAGGATGCAATATTTTCATTATTTATGTAATCCCGTTGTTGGATGGCAGTCTAAATTGTTTTTTTTTCTTGCAGTTTAACCTTTTATACTTGCTTATATGTTTATATAATCACTAGTTTGTAATTTTCAGTGAATTATTGTTCATCATAGTTTTGCTGGTTTTGTATTTTTCTAGTAGTCTGTGTCATGCCATAGACTTGACAGTCTCATAGGTTGGTCATAATCGCTGGATATATAGATAACTGAGTGTAGTTTTTGTTCTCTCACTTCACCACCTCTCCCTACAACGGAGTGATCTGGCTATTATTTCTTTGTTATGAACACTGAATGAAAATGTCTGTAATCATGTTTTCTGCCTCATTCTTGACTTCTAAAGAACCTACTGGATCAAAGATACTATGTGAAGTTTTTAAAAATTAATATGATTTCAAGTTTACAAATGAAGGCAACAGAGTCATACTTCATGCAAGTTTTAAGTCAGACTTGTAACATTATCTTACTAGATAGCCTATAGCACCAGGTAATAAAGATAACTTTTCTCTTTTAGACTGTCTTTAAGGTTTAGCATAACAATGTTTTTGATTCTAGGGATTCTCAGGGTTTATGATGTAGAAAATTAACCACTTCTTTCCATGGATACAGCTTCATCTGCTGAGTTCCCCACTTCCAGTGTTTTTTTTTTTGTTTGCCTTCTACTCACGGAAAATGTAAATCATGAATTTTTGCAAGTCAAAACCTGAAACTGGTCCGATATAATTTGGCAAAGTCAGTGAGGTAGGTCCTATTTTAAAGTAATTCAGTTGTTCAAATTTGACCTACAAGAAAATAATGAAGGTACTCCACCAGCAGATAAACTTCCAATAATGATTTTTCTTGCCTGTCACAACCATCTCATCTGTTGTGCACAAATCAGCCATTTCCTACATTTTAATAGTGACTGCACTTAGGCTGAAAGTACTTGTGATGACACAGCTCTAAAAGTTGATAGAGAAATTCCAGCTTTACAACCATCACTTCTAAAGGAATGAGTTATACTCTGTGCTTTTGAACTCTGCCTACTTTAGCACAGAACAAGGACTGAAACATGGATTTCCCCAACACGTTTCTTCAGTAAGTTATTTATAATTACTGGAGATTTTGAATTAGGATTCATTTGGATTTTTCCATGAAGATTACTATTTGATGCAAACGCAAATTTGCATTTAAAGGTCAAATGCATCACAAAAATTGTCAAAACAGCAGCAGACTGCTGGGTTAAACGGTTAAAATGACCAACGAGAAAACAGCCTTCTGTTCAAAAGTCACTTAGCTTTTAGAATACAAAAATATTTGACAAAATGGAGAATGTTCAGTCTCAATATTTTTACATTTTAGTTATCAATACAAGCAGAATCTTTGGAAGCCTTACTGAAAAATTAAGGATTGAATTGCAATTTTTTCCACTAAACCCTTGACATTGATTTATTATGTTACTAAAAAGAGCTTTTTGTCCATTAGCCACATCCACACAGCTAATTACTGATGTGCCTGATCACAATACTTCACGTGATGTACACTTAAAAACTTAGTGCATTTGCTTGTAAAAATGTTAAGAGAAGGAATAGTGTCAAGGGTTGGAGATTGCAGAGTAAAACATGAGTAATTCGTCACTGAGTTACCTGTGGCATGGTGAAAGTGCCAAGAACATTGCATGGGAAAGTTAGGCTCGGAGGAAGCACTACGCACAAAAAGAACCAATCTTAACATGAGGTAATGAGCACTCCAATCCACTCAGCGTGGATGGGCATCAGAACTACGTCAAAATTATCAACACTTATGAAATCAGAGCACTACTTTCAATTCTTGGACAGAAGACATGCAGACGTGTTCAAGCCAGAATTCTGAACTTCGTCAAAGACACAAGTTCATAGTGAACATTGGCAGAAGGTCATTAAATATTGACATGAATAAACAAGATATCTACATCTATGAGAGTACACAGTTACGTACAAAAAAAAAAGTACATAGAACAAGCTGTGTTAACATTGTATTATCTTATCCTACTAGTTAACATCAGTCTGGTTAATCAGACATTTTCATGGACACTTTAGGCATTAATCCTGAACAGTGCGTGTAAGGACCTTTGGTGTCCCTTGAACTCCAATTACCATGGCAACCAACAATCACCCACACAAGGTTGTTTCTCTTGGTGCATACTGGATAAACATTCCAGGCCCTGAACTCTTGGAACAGAGTGTCCCTGCAAAGCCGAGAGATATTTAATTGCACATATTGCATTAATTTTCCTCAGTAATTCTACATTAGTTTCTAGCGATTAGAAGCTCAACTCTCTCCATTTCAACTTGTTCAAAATCCTTCAGTATTACATTATTTAAAAAGCATAAAAAAGAACCCACGCCAGAAGGGGAAAAAATGCAAAATCTGGCAACTCAAAATATTGTGCTTAACTTTCAGATAAAACTATAATGCAACAATTCTGCAAGATCAAACATTTCAGTATTTTACAAAAATAGCATTAAAATTATTTGGAAGAGTGTACATGGTGACTCTTGTACACACAGAATGGACTGGGGTTGGCTGATGGCAAATAACCTCTTCCTCAATGTCAACAAGGCAAAGGTTATCGATCAGGAGAACTCGCACCATTCACACCCCTCTTTCGGTGGCACAGCAGTGGAAACTATGAGCAATTTCAAACTCCTCAGAATACACATCCCGCACAACATCTCATAATTCCAGAACACATTCTGAACAATCAGGAAAGGTCACCAATGCGGAGGACATATACTCATGTGCACTACAGAGCATCTTAATATGCTACATTACTGTATGACATGGAAACTGCACTGTGGTGGACAGCAAGGCTCAGCGTAGTCAAACTTCCCCAACTCATCACTGGCACCACCCTACCACTATCAGGAACGTAAATAGAAAGGTGCCAGTAACATCATGAAGGATCCCACCCACCCTGCTCATGGATTCTGACCCACGTCCATCAGGGAGGAGGCTACATAGCACCCATGCCAGGAACACCAGACTCGAAAACCAGTTACTTTCCCCAAGCAGTAAGGCTGATCAACACCTCCACTCACCAACCCACCCCTCCACAACCCCAACAACCACTACTTTATCATTTACTGTCAGTCACACTAAGTAAAGGCACTCTTGTACCTAGCATTACTAATGCATATAATCTATCTTATGTACTTATATTTATTGTGTTCTTAATTGCTCTTTTTATTATGTTTTCTTATGCTGCATCAGGTCTAGAGTAACAATTATTTTCTTCTCCTTTGCACTTGTGAATGGGAAATGACATAAAACTACCTTGAATCTTGATGTACTCCTGCAATAATACCTGGTGTAAAATGTGCAGGTTTTGGAACAAAAAAAGTAGATCCACAGGAAAGCTGGAGAACGTTGACAACCAGTGTCAAACTACTGATGGACTTAAAAGTCAGTAACTTTCGTCTCATAACAATGCTCTCACTGGAATTTGTAAAGATCTTGCTGTTTGAGCTGATTATGAATATTAAGTAAAATGTAACTTTAAGTGGAATCACAGAATAGAGAAGATCAGAAGGAGAATATCACTGACATATGTCATAAAACCTGTAATTTTGAAGCAGCAGTGCAGTGCAATATATTCTTTTAAAAACTAAGTTGCAATAAGACATTACAAAAATGCAAAAAGAGAGGTGGTGTTTAGGAATCTGCTGGTGGAGAGGAAGACGCTGTTCCTAAAACTCAGACCAAACAGGAATTTTGTTTAATGCAAATCAATACAAACAAAATATCTGCTTGGCATACTTTCTCTGAAACTTGATATACTGATCCAGTGTCAGCTACAGCGGTAAATTTCTTTGCTGGCTCCATAAATCTTATAAACGCACAAAAGGACAGCCATTCATCAACAGCTAGATGATTTTTTTAAAAATCTTCCTGACAGAATTCAATCAGTCAATTTAACAAGAAACAGCAAGACAGTCCATACTAAGAAATTGATTGAGATATACAGCTGATTCAAAGGCCTTCAAGACAGAATAATGTCCATATCTGGCAGAGTGTGCAAGAAAATCACATTAATATGAAGAAAATTACCAAAGTTACAGAGAGAGCAGGAACCAAGACAATGAAGAGAAGAACAAAAACATTTGTGGGTTATTTTTAAACACTGAATGTGCAAAACATTTCACTGCTTATTACTTTTCTAGAAATTACACATTTTGAAAAGAGTTTATTTGTATTGTAAAAAGCCATCAGTTGGCCTCAATAGTCTTTTGCTAAGCAGAAGTTAATTATTGACAGGGTTTCCAAATTCAATCCACGTAAAGCGGAAAAAGCTGGAGGTCTATGAGCCAGTCCTCATTAGGAAAACAGAGGTGGCAAGGGTCAGTAGCTGTAAGTTTCTTGGCATTAACATATCAGAGGATCTGTCCTGGGAGCACCACACAAATGTCATCACAAAGTAGACACACAGTGTTCAACCTTCTTAGAAGTTTGCATAGATTCAACATGTCATCAAAAACATTGACAAACTTCCATCTATGTATGGTGGAAAGCATCTTAATTGGTATGGAAGCACCAATGCCCAGGAACTGAAAAGATTACAGAAGAGTAAACACAAAGTGCACCGCAAATGCTGTGGTCAAATCAAGATGTGTCCACCGCCTTCTGTAGTCTTACAAAAAAGCTGGATGAACTCAGCAGGTCGGGCAGCATCCGTTGAAAGAAGCAGTCAACGTTTCGGGTCGAGACCCTTTGTCAGGACTGCCTGACCTGCCGAGTTCATCCAGCTTTTTTGTAAGACTACAGAAGGCAGTGGACACATCTCAGCCCATCACAAACAAAACCCTCCCCGTGAATGAATATATTTACATGGAGCCCTGCCACAAGGAAACAGAAGTGATTGAAAACCACACCCTGTCCACTATATAGAACCACAGGACAGGAGCACAGAAACCTTGAGTTCCACACCACCAGGTTCAGTAGCAGTTATTACCAACAACCATCGGGCTTCTTAACATGAATAACTTCACTCGCCTTAGCTCTGAGCCATTTCTACAACCTATCATGATTTTATTTGCACAATTTGCTTTCTTGTAATTTGTCAGTTTTATGTATAGTTTTTAAATATATTTTACAATATTCCCATCTTCCTCAATAAATGCCTGAAAGAAAATGAACTTCTAGGTAGCGTAGGGTAACTTATACCCACATTGATAATGAACTTACCTTGAACTTTGAAAAATCTTAGCTAGCTGAGTTTGTAACATCGCTTCTCGTCCCCCAACATTCTCAGCCTAGTGTTCCCATTCTTGCATTGAAGTCCTTTTTATTTCCTCTCACTTAACTCTCCGCAGTCTCCTACAGCCAACCCAACTTCACTCCTTGCCCCACTTGGTGATCATACTGAGTCATCTCTGCCCTTTCTAGAGCACATTTCCAAAATTTCCTCCAACAGTTCAGCTTCCTCTTCCAAATATCCACCCTTCTGACTATGCTCTGGTTATTGCTAATTAAGTCCCCTTGCTTCCTTTAGGAACATTTTTGGAACTTTGTATAAGGCATCTTATAATAATTGGTGTTGTTTGCATAAACAATATTAAGCATGTACAGTACTAAATAGTACTAAACAGTACTTCAGCCATGAAGTTTAGCCATCTTCCTCTCTCTTACTGCAATTCCACTGCCAGAGAAAATCAGTATTCACAATCCACCACATCTAGAAGAATCCAAATCCTAATAAAACATACAGGGATTCCTGAAACTCTTCTCCAGAACAAGCTTTGGGAGAGACAAATGAGGAGAAAAATAATCAAAAAGAAATACATTTACAATGTTGGAGGAACTCAGCAGATTTTCTTACGTTTGTATTTGGAAGAGTTACCCTCAATTGTGTTTAGGTCACTATATTATATCCAAAAAGTACAATGATAGAAACTGGCCCAACATTACCAAATGATCACATTATTTACGACCATAAGACATAAGCCATTCAGCCCATCATTACACATGGGCTGATTCAGTATCCTTTTCAATACCATTCCCCTGCCTTCTCCCCATAGCCTTTGACACCTTGACTAACCAAGTACCTATTAACCTCTGCTGTAAATATACCCAGTGATTTGGCCTCCACAGCTGTCTGTGGCAATAAATTCCAGATTCAACTGCCTCTGGCTAAATAAATTCCTCATTTTTGTTCCAATTGGATGAGCTCCAATTCTGAGGCTGTGTCCTCTAGTCCTAGACTCCCCCCACTATAGGAAACATGCTCTCCATACCCTCTATTTATATTTCTCTGCTCCCTTTTCCCCAAAAGAGGACATGATTTTTCACTTTATCCTTTTGCGTTCTGTTGGGCTTGATGAGTCCCAATATCTCTGAAGTACAACTATATAAACGAGGAAGCCTGGGTGAAGGTGGTAGGATTCAGTTAGTGGCAGCAGAATAAGGCCCTCCACTGGTTGGGGTTGACCATGAATATTGCATCTTAGCCAGACATGGAGAGCAACCTGTTGCCTATGCAGCAAGTTCCCTCTCTTTTCGCAGCTGGTGAATCTAAAGGAACGGCAGAGATGGATACAGTTTAGCACCAGCAACTTCAGAGGAGTTGACAGTTAGCATTGAACTCAATGTAGGACTGCCTTTGGGACCCCAGCTCCCGATTTTTCCTCACGGTTATCTCCAAAGCCTTCTCTCTGAATGGGTAAAGCCTCAAGGTTTCAGTCAGAGTTTTCCTTCTCGTAGACGAGCTGATACGGCTGACAAGCTCCATCTGAAGGAAGGAACTGGTTTTAAGGTGCCAATAACCCGCCTTTGCCCTTCCTCCTGTCATAGCAACTGTTCTGCTGGGCTTAGTAACTAAGTTACACACCAAGGCTAGGAGCTGGACTTGGTTGTCAGAGGCTATTTGAGATGCACACTATTGGGAGCATTTAATAAGGCAGTGGAGTTTATCGCCACTACCACAGAAGAGTAGAACTGACATAAAACCCAAATATTTGTTGGAAGTGGAAATTAATTCATTCAAGGTCCTCACACCTACCACTCTTCAAAGCCACACTACTTTGTGGCACAAAAAGAATGACTCATTCGGAGATCTCAATGCCTCTTTTCACTGATATGGATGACTTTTCCATTTTCAAGAATTTGACAGCATCTTTCCGTTCAAGGGAAAGGTATTTCAAATGGAAGCCAGAACCTGACAAATGCCACAAGTGCCAAAAGTGAAGTTCCATTGGAAAACAAGGCCCCTGATGATGATTATTTTGTCCATAAATTGTAATGCCATACAGTAGTACAGTTCAGGCAAACACTCAGCTGCAGTGGTTAAGGATAATTTCTCCATTCCCTTGGCTCAAATAAAGTCCAGACCTCACACTAAACAAACTCTTCCAATCCTTAAATACACAACAGCTATTGTACTACTAAAACACCCGTTAAAGTATCCGGTATTCCCTTACAAAGTGTTTAATGGCTTCAAAGACTAAAGTAAACACTGAAAAAAGCCAGTGTGAATGAAGAACCTTGTGAAAGCCAACTGAGGATTGATCATTCTAGCTGTACTTGGGGTTTACACAAAACACTCCCTGAACCTAATACATTGATTGTGTAAATTAGTATCAATTTAAATATATGAAAGTTTAAAGATCAGGCACTCAGTGGCCACTTTATTAGATACATCCAATAAAGTGGCCACTGAGTGTATGTTAGTTATCTTCTGCTGCTGTAGCCCATCCACTTCAAGGTTCAACATGCTGTGCATTCAGAGATGCTCTTCTGCACACCACTGTTGTAGCGTGTGATTTTGAGTTACTGTCACCATCCTGTTTGCTTGAACCAGCCTGGCCATTATCCTCTGACCTCTCTCACTAATGAGGTAAACAACAACACACACAAAATGCTGGTGGAACACAGCAGGTTAGGCAGCATCTATAGGGAGAAGCACTGTCGACATTTCAGGCCGAGACCCCTTTGTGTGTTTCTGTGTTCTACCAGCATTTTGTGTGTTGTTGTTGTTTGAATTTCCAGCATCTGCAGATTTCCTCGTGTTTGCTTACTAACAAGGTGTTTTTTCCCCCGCACCATTCTGTGTAAACGCTGGAGACCATTATGCTTGAAATTACCAGGAAACCTGCAGTTTCTGAGATACTCAAACCACCCATTCTAGTACCAACAGTCATTCCATGGCCAGGTCACTTAGGTCACATTTCTTCCCCATTTTGATGCTTGGTCTGATCAACTGAACCTCTTGACCATGTCTGCATGCTTTTATGCAGCTAGTTGTTGCCACGTGATTAGCTGATTAGATATTTGCATGAATGAGCAGGTGTGCCTAATAAACTGGCCACTGTTTATTTTATGTTTCACACAAGTATTGGTTTTATCAGAAATGAAGGTGGAGCTTAGGAGGAATGATGGTGCCTAACGGAGACTCCTTTGCTTGCATATTTGGAAACAACTCTTTTCTACCTTTAATATCTTTATTTTTCCCTTTCAGGGTTCTTTTGAAGAACCTGACCTGGAGTTACACACAGGCTTTGGTTCTTTGTGGAAATGGGACCCATTCTTGGGTTTTCACAACTGGCCATTATTCGACATGCCAAGGGTTTGGCCTGAAAATTTCGATAGTGTTTGAAAACCTAAGATCTCGGGCCCTGGAGACAGATGGATTGAGGGTCAGTGTCACGGCAGGAGACTCGTGTCATCAGGAAGACTGGAAAATCTTTCACTTTGAGCTTAAAGACCCGAGGTCTTTGTGATCTTCAGACACAGAGCTTGAAAAAAAGCAACGAAATGGGACTTCTTAACATCGTAAACCGTAAGATACAAGAGCAGGATTAGGCCATCTGGCCCATTGAGTCTGCTCCGCGATTTCATCATGGCTGATCCATTTCCACTTCAGCCCCAATGGTTGGCACAACCATTGTATGTGCTGTAGATTTCTATGTTCTATGTAAACCAGTGGGTTGTTGTTACGTCTCCTGCTAGGTGTGAAAATGGGGGACACCTCCCTCTCCCTTGCCAGGGAGAGACAGAACCTTTGGTTTGTTGATTGTCAGATGAAATACAAAGCTTTTGGGGTAACTTTGGTCTGTGTCTTTGCTATCGCTTTAGCACATGCTTGGGCTCGGTGATGGTACCGATGCACTTATTTTTGCTGGTTGTGGGAGGGGAATCATTGCTTGCTGCTGCTTACGCACAGGAGGGGGGAGCTGGAGGGGGACTTTAGGGTTCTCACGTTTAACTGTCGTTTATTCTTCTGTGTTTTCGTGGATGTTTGCGAAGAATAAGTGTAACCCCCTGGGTCGCCTCAGGCTCGCTCAGCTCGTTCTTGTCTAAGGGGAGCAGCCTTCGGCCCCGCCAAACTGGGTAATCAGCTCGTGTGGATGCTGTGTGATGTTCCCGCCTCGCCCAAAAACAGACAGTACACCATATGCGATTAAATGAGTACAATTTATAAAGGTTACTATAACTAAGTGATTAATAACAATACAGTATATATGAAGACAAAAAAAGAAAAAGGCGCCAAACTTATCAAAGTCCAAACCACTTCGTGCACAACCGTTGGAGCTCAATTACTGGAGTCTTCTGGCCACCATTCAATCCCCTCCGAACTCCTCGAATCGCAGCTTAGGACCATCTGAAGTGGTCAACCAAGCACATCTAGCTTCATCCCCTCTCCTCGGAGTACCTCCTGGCCTCGGACCCCCGCTTGGGGTCCGTTCCTCGCCCAGCTTAAAGCATTGCATCCTCTCTCTCAACCCCTCGCGCCGATCTCCCCAAAAGCCCGCCAACAATAGCTTACAGACTCAGAAGAAAGAACAACATTAATCCCAATTGGTTTACAAAGGAATACAATTCTCGTTATCAGTAAATTTTAACCCAAACAAGCTTCCAGCACTCTCTCGCAACAAAGAAGCATTCCTGCTTTAACAAAACAAAGATGCCATTTTGATTACATACACGGTAACAAAGAAAAAAGAAGAAATGCCCTTTACATAAGCATTCCAGGATGTATATTGTATACATTTCTCTGACATTAAATTTGACCTTTGAATCTTTGAATTTAGGACCTGAAAGTCAAATCTGCTGCAAATTTATATGATGTATAATCAAATGTACTCCAGCCAACATTCAACCCAACCATGACAAAGGTCCTTCACTTACAACTTTACTCAAGGTTCATGCCATTTTAATGGGCACTTTAGACCAGCAGCTCCAACAATCCATTTTACACTGTAGCAAGTTCTTAAGCTGATCCAATGCATTAGAAAAAAAATAAGCTTATGTTAAATTTGAAGGAATTAAACACGTTACTTGAGGCTCAAACCAAAAATTGAAGCAACCGTGAATCAACAACATCTGAGGGGAAAAAAGATTATTTTACTGATAACAACGCACACAAAGTACGGAAGGAACTCAACAGGAAAGGATGCATGTATGCAGAGGAATAAAGAGCCAATGTTTCAGGCCACAACCCTTCTTGGTATTGAGACTGCCCCACCATGCAAAATGTACATTTGCTCTATCACCACTACAACTGCAGCATGTCCCACCAAACCACACTGCTCAACTTGCAGACTCTGTCACCAAGGCCAAGGAGAACAAATGCACAAGAGTATCGGATAGTTCATCTAAGTCACACACCAACCCTTTATCGTCATGAGGTGTAAACCTTAGAGCTGTCAATCCAAAAACACACCACAGTATTGTTGAATTGACATTTTTCTTGTAGTTTAGCTTTTCAATGCTTGCTTTATTTTCTACTTATTGAGATACAGTGCTGAATAGGCTCTTCCAGTTTGCCTGTATGCATGTAGTTGTTCAGTGTGTTTTCTAGTAATTGCAGTAGTTACTTCTGTATTTCTCTGGAGACTTCTTAGTTTACAGCAGCAGGCATCTCATCACTTGAATCTAGCTATTTTGCAGGTTAATTGTTTTCAATGGAATTTTTGTTATCTCTGATCTAGGTACGTGACAACTAAAAAGCATATTTCCTTCTTTTCTTTGTTCTGTCAAAGTAGAACAATTAAAACTGTCAAAGATTAGCTTATTTGTCATACCTACATCAAAACATACAGTAAAATGTACTGTTTGCGTCAAATTAAATCAGCAAAAGATTATGTCAGGCAGCCCTGTAAGTGTCACCAAACTCAAACCCCATCTGTACATCTTTGGAATGTGGGAGGAAACCAGAGCACCCAGAGGAAATACACAGAGTTAGGAACAGAACATGCAAATCCCGTACACTAGTCACTACCCAGAGAAACATGGCTCACACTTTCCTAAATGTGAAGGTGGCCCCTTAAAATGAACACCCCATCTTTCTTCCCAAAGTAGACAAAACAGCAAACCAGAAAAATTTGCTTCACTCAGAGTGCTCAAGGCTTTAAAAGGTAAGAAGCAAAGAAGAGATGAAATCACATCTCTTACCCTTGTGCAGGAAAGCGGCATGAGATGTTTCACAGGGTAACCCACCCATTAAGAGAACAACTGCCTAAAAATGCAAGTTGTATCACGCCAGCAAATCCAATGTAAAATTCTGAAAACAACTTTACTCTTGTTATCACCAAAAATTCCTCGAATTCTGTGCTATCTCTGGCAGCTGACAGATATGCAGAACCGCACCTTCTCCCTTTTCCTTAGTTGGAACAAGCTACAGGATAAACCCCTTCGTACAATACAAAACAATACTGCAGTGGCATACACCTAAACAATCTGAAACAAGTGCTTCACATTCTGGACAACAATGTTTGGTTGACAGATTCTTGATTGGTCAGGGCATGAAGGGATTCAGGGTGAAGGCAAGAGATTGGGACCAGTAGGAAAATTGGATCAATCATGATGAAATGGCGAAGCAGACGTGAAGGATCAAATGGCCTAATTCTGCTCCTATATCTATATCTTAAGGTCTTCTCAATATATTATACAGAGACAGAATTTGGGGGAAAGTTATGAAGCAAAGTGTTCATGTCACAAGACTGGTAAAATTGTATCAGGCCATAAAAAGGCATCCCCTGTAGTGGAAAATAAATCAGCTTTTTCTTCAACTGTTCTAATTTATTCACTGCTACACATTTAAAATAACCAACAAGCATATCTCTAGGATCCCCAAGGATACTTAAATATGTTTCAATATTTTAACAAAACATTTAATGTAGCAAGTATTTCGCTCATAGTTTGGATAATCAAGTTTAAGCCTAAATGGAGCTTTAGGCTTAAACTTGATTATCCAAACTATGCACAACCTCAGAATGGAAAGATGTCACTTTGGAACAGAGATGAGGAGGAATTTCTTTAGCCCAGGGGTTCCCAACCTTTTTTTTTATGCCATGAAGCCTTACCATTAACCGACAGGCCCACGGAGCCCATGTTGGGAACCCCCCCCCCCCCTTTAGCCAGTGATGAGTCTGTGGAATTCATTCCACAGATGGCTGTAGACGCCAAGTGATTGAGTATACTTGATCAGAAAGGGTGTCAAAGGTTACAGGAAGGAGGCAGGAGAATGCGGTTGAGAGAAATAATAAATTAGCCATGATGGAATGGTGACGCAAATTTGATGAGCTGAACAGCCTAATACTACTCATGTGACTAAAATAAAATACCTTTAATAACTAAGTGCAGAATCAGCAATGTCAAGTAAGTTTTCAACAGCAACCGAACTAAAGAAACTAGTGATGCTACACTCCATGAAGGCATTGCTGAAATTTACCCTCATCTTCGGTTTGTCAGTTCAGGAAATGTTAGTTCAAAAAATGCTGATGCTAGTCCCAACGTTTGCTAATGGTGTTGAAAATCATACCCAATGTGCCTATGAATGGAGAGAATTTACATAGCAATTTATTTATGAGGTAACTCCTTTGTCTCCAAGAGGAAAATGATGGCAATGTGCAGAGAATAATTTTTGAAGACAGATACCATCATGAACCACATAATTTTCTATGGAACGGAGGATAAACTATTGATTGACATCAAGGATAGCAAACACACCCAAGAAGTTCAAGTCCAAATATCTTCCTGAAGATATTAGCTGGGACTTTGTGGGCATTTGGTCCTTACAGGATCTTGACTTGTTCAAGTCATGATTATACTGTATAATGTTATAACAGCACCAGCGACCCTGGTTCAATTCCCACCACTGCCTGTAAGGATCTTGTACCTTCTCCCAGTGACCACGTGGGTTTCCTCCAGGTGCTCCGGATTCCTCCCGCAGTCCAAAGATTTACCTATTAGTAGGTTAATTGGTCACATGAGTGTATTTGGGCAGCACAGGCTTGTTGGGCGGAACAGCCTGTAACGACACCATCTCTAAATTTAAAAATAAATAAAATACAAAGTGAATTGCTGCATCTCCTGTAGCTAACTGTTTCCTGTAGAGTTAAAAGTGAAACATTGGGAAAACAGCATGTACAATAATAGTACACAGATTTCATCTAGAGGAAAATCTTCTGTTCTCTCTGGGGTCTTGATATTAGTAATGGAAGTTACTTAGAGAATATTACATAAAACATAACTATAATCTCACATGAATAAGATTAGATGAAGCAGAGCAAGAGGTAGTTCATGGAAATTATACATCCTGACGTGGCATCAAACAGTTGTGCCGAATTATTTTTTCTTTGCCATACAAGCAAAGCAGTAACAAATTCCATTGATTGAATATGTTAATATGCTGGTCAGCATCGAAGTAAAACTTATTTAAACATTGGAATTGAACTAGAAAACCTAAGATAATTTGCAACATCTCAATTACACTCAAATATTGTACAAGTAAGGTGGGACACCAAGACAATCTAAGTGCCAAATCATACAGCTTTTGGGATATTCTTATTTTATTTACAGATACAGTGCAGGAAGGTCTCTTCTGGCCCTTCAATACACAACATCCAGCAACTCACCAACTTAATCCTAGCCTAATCATGGGACAACTTACATTGATCAATTAGCCTATGAACCAGTACTTCTTTGGACTGTGGGAGGAAACCGGAACACTCTGAGAAAACCCATGCATGCATGGGAAGGACACCAGAATTGAACTCCATCACCCCTAGCTGTAATAGTATTGTGCTAACTACTATGCTACCATGGCGTCCAGTTAGTATGCTTTTGATGTTGTTTTGTTGTTGTGTTCTGTGTTGTTTTGCCAAGAACTTTGGGCATGCTATGTTGGTGCTGGAATGTGTGGTATAATTTTTAAGTATGTTCAGTTAGTTTATAATCTAATTGAAGTTTAGGTGAAACAGTGCAGAGACTGGAGTAACAGATAGGAGCTAACCAGAATGGTAAATCAGATTAACTACCTGGGGGAAGAAATTTCTAAAATGGGGTTTAGCGTCCCTATAGCACTTTCCAGAAGGGAGAGTTTAGAAAGAGCCATTTGCAGGATGAGTAGTATCCACAAATGATTTTTCCTGCCCTCTTTTTTTTTAATTCTGGCCACATACAAGTCTTGCAGTGATGGTGGACTGCAGCCAATTACATTTTCTGCTGACCTGATCTCACCAACATGTAAAAATAGCAAGAGAAAAAATGATGTTAAAAGAATGGGGCAAAAGAAAAGTGGTATAGAAACTGTACAGACTCATTAAAAAGAGGTTTTAAATGTACATTAAAGATCAGTTATATCACAGTTCAATTTACATTTCTGTAAACACAAGCTTCAAGATTTTCACATGTATATTTGCATTCACAACTAACACATCTAAAAATGTGCAGGGGGTAGCCCGCAAGTGTCACCACACATGCCAGTGCTAACAGCATGCCCACAATGCTCAGCAAAACATCACAGTACACAACAAAAACAAAACAAGTCCCTTTCCTCACTCTCACCCATGCACACACATAGTTATTTAACTCTACGCAGGCCTCTTGGGGACTCCGATTTGCAGACAATGGGCTTCAAACTCCCCAGCGGATTCACGGGGATTCAACAATGACAAAACATCAAAAACAAAGCTAGCTTCACAATTATACTTAGAGCATTTGAAAGGACACCTTTAAGTTGTTATGGCTGGGGTTGATAGTGAGGATAAACTCCTACTTACCTATTAAATGCTCCCTATAGGATGAGTCTCAAATAGCCTCTGACAACCAAGCCCAGCTCCTGGCTAACAGTGGAACTGTTTCTACAGACAGGAGAAGGGGCAAAGGCAGGTTACTGGCACCTTGAAACTGGTTGCTTCGGGCAGATGGGGCTTGTCAGCTGTGGTTGGCAGCTCAACTAGAAGGAATACTCTGATTTCACACCTCTGCCACCTTGCAACTTCATGGGGAAGGCTTAGGAAGTAAACTCTGAGGAAACATGGAGCTGGACTCCAAGGAGTTCTATGTTACGTTCAGCATTGTCTGGCAACTCCTTTGATGCAGTTAGTGCCAAACTGCACCGGTTTCTGCTGTTCCTTTAGATTCATTAGCTCCATGAAAAGAAAGAGGGGAGGGAGAGGGAGAGAGAGAGGGGGGGAGGGGAGGGGGAGAGAGAGCGAGGGGGAGGGAGAGAGAGAAGGAGGGGTACGGAGAGAGGGGGGGAGGGAGGGGGAGAGAGCTACATAGGCAATAGCTTCCTCTTTATACTATACTGCTCTGGCTTGCATATCATAGACAGTAGGGATGCAACATTCATGGTTTACCATGACCAATGGAGAAACTCAATTTTGAATCGCTTCTTAAAAAAATCAGTTTTATATCTGCCACATGAAGAAACCCCACTGTTCTATTTTAAGGGATTATGGGCCTGTATTCACTGATGTTTAGAAGAATGACAGCAATGGATCTGGGGTTGAGAGGGTAAACAGCTCCAAGTTCCTCAGCATCCACATCACCGAGGACCTCACGTGGTCTGTGCACACCAGATGTGTGGTGAAAAAGGCACAACAGCACATCTTTCATCTCAGGTGGCTGAAGAAGTTTGGTTTGGGCCTGCAAATCCTAGTAACTTTCTACAGGGGCATAATTGAGAGCATCCTGACTGGCTGCATCACTGCCTGGTATGGGAACTGCACCTCCCTTAATCGCAGGACTCTGGAGGAAGTAGCTGTGAACTTCCCATGATTCGGGACATTTACAAAGACAGGTGTGTAAAAAGGGCCAGTAGGATCATTGAGGACCCAAGCCATCCCAACCACAATCTATTCCAGCTGCTATCATCCGGGAAGTGGTACCACAGCTTAAAAGTCAGGACCAACAGGCTCCGGGACAGCTTCTTCCACCAGGCCGTCAGACTGATGAACTCTCACTGATTTGAGTGTACTCTGTATATAAATTACTATGATTGCACATTGTACATTTAGATGGAGATGTAATGTAAAGATTTTTATTCCTCATAGATGTGAAGGATGCAAGAAATAAAGTCAATTCAATTTGAATATTGAAAGGCTTAGACAGACTGGATGTGGAGAGGATGTTTCCTAGTGGGAGAGTACAGAACCAGAGGCTATAGCTTGAGAATAGAAGTACACCCCTTTAGAACAGAGATGAGGAGGGACTCCTTTAGCTAGAGAATAGTAAATCTGTGGAATTGATTGTTACAAACAGCTGTTGAGGCCAAGTCACTTAAAGTGGAGTTTGATAGGTTGTTGATTTGCCAGGGCATCAAAGGTTACAGGGAGAAGGCAAGAGAATGGAGTTGTGAGGAATAATAAGTCAGTCAAAATGGAACGGCAGAGCAGACTCAATGAGCCAAATGATCTAAGAATTAAATCAGCTTCAAAGATAACAGTGGTCTTTTCCACTAAAGTACTTGCTTAAAATCTTGCAAGCTAGTTTGGAAAAATTCAACTTTTATGACCAACTGATGTGCAAAGAAACTCCACCATGGTCAGTCGCAAGTCCAGCTGCAAACAGCGGAGGGTTAGGCATGGGGCTAGCAACCCCATCCCATATAATGATGGAGCTACAGAAACATCAGAAGCACCAAAAACCACATCCCTGGCAGAGGAAAGATCTTTGTCTAAAGAAGCTGCACCTGGAGACATCTTGAAAGACTGGCCCAGTACAGAGGACTGTGGCAAGCTGCTGTCGGTGATCTATGCCCCAATGAGGGTGATGGGCTCAAGAGAAAAGATGTGTAAAGAAAACTGAATTGGGGTCAGATGCTTCCTGCAACTGCAACAAAGCAATAACCAGTAACTCCTGCACACATGCAGAAATACTGCAGACGGCTTGTATTCAAAAATATTTCCAATCTTGACAGAGTGCAGACCTAAACCACAGAATATTTTGAAAATTATACAGTTCACGGGTGCTCAGCACAGGGTGGGTTGTTAAAATGTTCCACAAATATGCATCTATTTGCTCACTTTTCCTTTTGATGAAGGTCTTAAAATAGTGTTGGCTCTGTGATCTTTCTTTGCACAAATGAGTTGTTAATTTGGCTCTTAGCACTGATAAAAATAAATACGCTTTCCTTTCACAAGGTTCCCAAGTTTGTGCAAAAATTCAGGAACATTTAATGGATAATGCTGCACACAGTGAGAAGGTAATCCAGAAGCAACTATTTTTCAAGCACTGAACTGTACACCTCCTGCACCTAATAAAGTGGCCACTGTATGTTCATGGCCTTCTTTTGCTGAAGATCATCCACCTCAAGGTTCAAGGTATGATGTGTTCAGAGATGCCCTTCTGCACACCACTGTTGTAACATGTAGTTATTTGACCATTCACTCTGACCTCTTTCATTAACAAGGTGGTTTCACTACAGAATTGGCAGTCACTGGATGTTTTATTTCTTTTTTCCACACCATTCTCAGTAAATTCCAGAGACAGATGCAAGAAAATCCCAGATCAGTAGTTTCTGAGATACTCAAACCACCCCCTCTGGCACCAAACAGTCAAAATCTCTTGGATCACATTTCTTGCCCATTCTGAAGTTTGGTCTGAGAAACTGAACCTTTTGGCCATGTCTGCAGTTTTTTTTTAAAAAGCATTGACTTATTGCCACATTAGATACATATATGCATTAACGAGCAGGTTACAGATGTATCCAATAAAGCAGCCACATATTTCTTACAGGCAGATCAAGAGAATGACGGTCATGATTCAAGAATACAGCATTTCCAACACAGCTGCTGCAAAATTCAGTTTCACGAATTTCTGAAAGGACAAGACTGTAACCGTTCCTCTATCTTTTTTATTGATGTTCTGAAATATTTTAGGTTTTGCTCTTCAAGACTTTTGAATATGAAGTTTAGCTGTTGGATAACATACAAATGCAAGTCAAGCTATTTTTCAAAAAGGAAGCAGTCAGTGTATAGCCATTTAATAATTCCTTCACTCAACACCAAGCTGCCATATAACTGGCCTTTAGGTGAAAATGATTTACTCGGCATGGAGAAAGGTCAGATCTCATGTCTCCCCGGGTCAAACGAAACTTAATAGCTTAAGGGGGGAAAGTAATGCATTTTCCATGTGTGGACAGTAAAGAACATGAAATTACTGACTTTCCTGAGGGCATCAGTTATATAGAGTATTTCAATGCTACAAATATTCATTTCATAAAAGCCACAAATTGCTTCTGGAAGCTACTGAAATACACATTCCACAGACAATTAAGGACACCAAATTAAACTACAAGTGTGTGGGGGAGAGTGAGGTGGTGGCTTTACATCACATTGTACAAAATAGGACCCTTTAAGAAACAGAACTCTATGCTATCAACATGCTAATAAAA
Organism: Hypanus sabinus; assembly: GCF_030144855.1. Classification (NCBI taxonomy): domain Eukaryota; kingdom Metazoa; phylum Chordata; class Chondrichthyes; order Myliobatiformes; family Dasyatidae; genus Hypanus; species Hypanus sabinus. The sequence goes on along the minus strand of NC_082726.1, from coordinate 7,968,896 downwards.
CCGAAAGTCAACAAGAAATAAAGAATCAATAAAACGTGCAATACATGAGAAAAGTATACTAAACAGACATTCAAAAATTGAGACACTGAGTTTACACTAATCTTTATAGATTGCAATAAAGACATAAGAATTAGAATCAGATTTAGTATCACTGGCACATCAAGGAGGCTGAGGAAAGTCCATCTCCCACCCCCCATCCTCATCACATTCTACAGGGGTTGTATTGAGAGCATCCTGAGCAGCTGCATCACTGCCTGGTTCGGAAGTTGCACCATCTCTGATTGCAAGACCCTGCAGCGGATAGTGAGGTCAGCTGAGAAGATCATTGGGGGTCTTTCTTCCTGCTATCATGGACATTTACACTACACACTGCATCCGCAAAGGAAACAGCATTATGAAGGACCCCTTGCACCCCTCATACAATCTCTTCTCCCTCCTGCCATCTGGGAAAAGGCTATGAAGCATTCGGGCTCTCACAACCAGACTATGTAACAGTTTCTTCCCCCAAGCTATCAGACTCCTCAATACCCGAAGCCTGGACTGACACCTTGCCCTACTGTCCTGTTTATGATTTATTATAATGCTTGCACTGTTTTTGTGCACTTTATGCAGTCCAGTGTAGGTCTGTGGTCTAGTGTAGCTTTCTCTGTGTTGTTTTTCTATTATTACGTAGTTCAGTCTAGTTTTTTGTACTGTGTCATGTAACACCATGGTCCTGAAAAACATTGTCTCATTTTTACTATGCACTGTACCAGCAGTTATGGTCAAAGTGACAATAAAAGTTGACTTGACTTGAAATTTGCAGCAGTAGTAGTGCAATACATTAAAACTAAATTACAATAAGAAATTTGTGTGTGTATCCACACACACACACAATCTATTTATTTATTTAATGAATTGCGCGGAAAAGACCCAAAAAATGGTGAAGTAGTGTTCATGGGTCAGTTCATTCACCACTCAGAAATCTGATGGTGGTGGTGAAGAACCCGTTCCTGACGTGTTGAGTGTGCCTTCAGACTCCTATACCTCCTCGCTGATGGTAGCAATGAGAAGAGGGCATGTCCTGGGTGATGAGGGTCCTTAATGATGGATGCTGCCTTTTCAGATATTGCTGTTTGAAGATGCCCTCGATGCTGGGAAGGCAAGACTGCCTATGATGGAGCTGGATGAGACTGCCAAGTTGCTGCAGCTTTTTCCTATCCTAAGCAATGTACTTTCTATACCAGACAGTGATGCAACCAGTTAGCATACTCTCCACAACAAATCTATAGAAATCTGCTAGAAGTGTGCACACCTACAGAAATTTGCTGTAGAGATATGCAAGAAAGATAATCTGGCTTATGTATAAACTCATGCAACAGCAGCACATTCGTACTATGCAATTCTTCCATCAACTTCCACTTATAATTTTGTCCAGCTTACCTTCAATTTAATCTTTAGTCCCCGTGTGGGTTTTTTAATTCCCTTCTTTTGGTTCTTAAAAGCTTCCCAACACACTAACTTCCCACTAATTTTTGCTCTATTATATGCCCTCTCTATTGCTTTTATGTTGTTTTGACTTCCCTTGCCACTACAGTTGTCTCGTCCTCCCTTTACAATACTTCATCTATGGGATGCATCTTTCCTGCACCTTCCAAACTCCAGCCAGCCATTGCTAATCTGCCATGTTCCCTACTCATGTCCCCTTCCAATCAACTTCGGCCATTTCCACTCTCACGCCTCTGTAATACCCTTTACTCTACTGTAATATTAATACATCTGACTTCAAACTGCGGGGTGAATTCTATCATATTATGATCACTGCCTCCCAAGGATCCCTTTACCTTAAGCTCCCAATTAAATCTGGCTCATTATGTAGCACCCAATTCCAGAATTGCCTTTCCCCTCGCGGTTTCAACCACAAACTACTCTAAAATACCATCCTGTAAGCATTCTACAATTTCCCTCTTGGGATCCCGCACCAACCTGATTTTCCGCAATCTATCTGCATAATGAAATCACCCATTACTATCTCAACATTGCCCTTATGACATGTCTTTTGTATTTTCCATTGAAATTTATAATCCATGTCCTGGCTACTGTTCAGGGGCCTGTATATAATTCCACCAGGGTCTTTTTACCTTGCAATTTCTTAACTCTACCCGTAAGGATTCTACAACTTTCTGACCCTAAGTCACCCCTTTCTAATGATTTTATTTCAGTTTTTACAAACAAAGCCATTCCACCCTCGTCTGCCTACGTAGATATATTGTGGTATTCAATTTGCACACGGGTCAAACTTGGATTGAAGCCACAAAGTCATGAATATTGAATTCAGAATATTTCCATGAGTGAGCTCTGAAGTGAATTTCTCATATCATTTTGCAGCTCATTTCATATGGATCTATCTCACGGAGCAGCACTCACTGAACTCACCTGACAGACAAAGCAATCTGATGCAATTTGCCCTTTTATTTACAGCCTGTTCAGTCAGGTGTTGACCTGGTGAAAATTGGATTGTAGCTGAAGAGAAATCTAAATGATACACTTTATCCATTTTCATATACTATAGTTCAAAATTACAGCCTAGCAAAATATGCCAAGTAATTTAATGTTGTCGGCCACATTTCTAACACATGATTTGGAATTGGTACAGCTTGTGACAAACACCACACAGCCGGACTAGGTGAACACAGCAATGGTGGTTAAGCAATAGACATATAGTATGGAGACAGATCCACACTGACCATCAACCACCCATTTACTCAAATCCTACACTGACCCTCTTTATGTAACTTACCCCACCCCAGATTCTACCAGCCATCTGCTCACTGCCTAACAATCAAATAACCTACCAACCCATGTCTTTGCAAAGAGGAAACCCACTTGGTCACAGGGAAAATGTGCAAATGCTAATGCAGCCATATTACACATTGTATGATTGGGATCAGCTTTATTTGCCGCATCAAAACAGAGTGAAAAGTGCCACTTGTGGTGGGGTAGCCTGTAAGTATCACTACGCTTCCAGCACTGATGGAAAATGCCCAGAACTTACAAGTACATCTTTGTAGCGCAGGAGAAAACCAGAGCACCCAGAGAAACCAACACAGTCAGAAGGAGAAACTCTTTACAGACCTATAATTTTCCTTTAAGAAACGTACTTTTGATGTACTGTCTAAACGAACTAGGAAATTTACAACCTCCTGAAGGATTTAGTGAACTTGACTCTCAGGAATGTAACTATGGCCCCTTGAGGGGCCATCACTGGAATATTGGCCATCACTGGAAGAGAGGGCACTGATTAAAGCAAAGCCCGAGAGTGGAAATCTAGCCTTTGTTCAGCCCCACTACATCCAGCCAGACAAGATCCCCCACATGAGCCCAGCCCAGCTGCCTGCAGTGGACCCAGCTCCCTGCCTTCTGATGGGAGGCACACTGCCAGGTTCAGGAGCATTTGTTGCCCTGCAACCATCAGGCTCCTAACCAGCTTCACATATAGAGTGGTATGCAGAAGTTTGGGCACCCCTGATCAACATTTCTGTTACTGTGAATAGCTGAGTAAAAGATGGCCTGTTTTCCAAAAGGCATAAAGTTAAAGATGACACATTTCTTCAATTTTAAAGCAAGATTACTTTTTCTATTTCCATCTTTTACAGTTTCAAAATAACAAGAAAGGAAAAAGGCCCAAAGCAAAAAGTTTGGGCACCCTGCATGGTCAGTATTTAGGCTACGTCCACACTAGACCGGATAATTTTGAAAACGCTGGTTTTGCGTGAAAACGATAGGCATCCTCACCAGGCGTTTTTGGAAATACCTCCATCCACATTAAAACAGGTATTTGGGCGAATCTCCTCCTACTGCACATGCACAGGACACATCTACAGAAAACAAGCGACATGTTTGGTGTTGAATCTCGCTGTGAAAGTGTGTTTGTGCAGTTACAGACTAGAAAAACTTAAAAGGAAATTGCCAAACGACGGACAGCTGTTGGCTCTCGTGCAGGAGAACTTAAAACTAAAAAAAAATACTGGAGCATATGGAGGCAACTGACAGGGAGTTCACGGACAGAGTGACCTGGCTGATGACGAACACTGGAGAACTGACTAACTCTGCTGCACTAATAAAGCACCTTGTTAAATGTATAAAACATGTCTGCATTAGAGTTACCTAGTATTTCCATACAATGTTACATTAGGCTGTTACACATCTGTTGTCATACAAGCAAGGACAGAAAACAGGGCAAAGTGAGTATACTTATTTATTCAATAAGTTATGGGTCAAAGTATTTGGTGAGTACATTTCTAACTCTTCTGGCTTCAATCTCATTGCTGTCTGTTCTTAAATTGTTCAGTTGTGTGGGGAGTTGCATTCAAGAAAACAATGAAATGCCGTGCTGCCACCAACATTTGTTCCAACACGTCACAACAGCGCTTTTAGAAATCTCCGGTTACCCCGCCCACACTACTCTGCCCAATCAGCGTTCTCAAATTTACACACTCTGGAGGGCGTTTTAGAAAAGCTCCATTTTCGGGTGAGGAAAACACCATTTCAGTGTGGACAGAGGGTCAAAACTAAGAGATAAGGCTTCGGTTACAGATTTATCTGATCTAGTGTGAACGCACGTAGCCTTAGTAACACCCCCTTCTGGCAAGTATCACAGCTTGTAAATGCTTCCTGTAGCCAGCTAAGTGTCTTTCAATTCTTGTTTGGGGGATTTTCATCCATTCTTCTTTGCAAAAGGTTTCTAGTTCTGTAAGATTCTTGGGCCGTCTTGCATGCACTGCTCTTTTGAGGCCAATCCACAGATTTTCGATGAGTTTTAGGTTGGGGGACTGTGAGGGCCATGGCAAAACCTCATGGCTCATACCTGTTGAGGTAGCCCATTGTGGATTTTGATGTGTGTTTAGGATCATTATCCTGTTGTAGAAGCCATCCTCTTTTCATCTTCAGCTTTTTTGTTTTACAGACGGTGTGATGTTTGCTTCCGGAATTTGCTGGGATTTAATTGAATTCATTCTTCCCTCTACCAGTGAAATGTTCCCCGTGCCACTGGCTGCAACACAAGCCAAATGCATGATCGATCCACCCTCGTGCTTAACAGTTGGAGAGGTGTTCTTTTCATGAAGTACTGCACCCTTTTATCTCCAAATATACCTTTGCACATTGCGGCCAAACAGTTCTATTTTAAATTCAACAGTCCACAGTACTAGTTCCCAAAATGCATCAGGCTTGTTTAGATGCTCCTTTGCAAACTTCTGAGGCTGAATTTTTGTGGTTAGGATGCAGGAAAGGTTTTCTTCTGATGACTCTTCCATGAAGGTCATATTTGTGCAGGTGTCGCTGCACAGTAGAACAGTGCACCACCACTCCAGAGTCTGCTAAATCTTCCTGAAGGTCTTTTGCAAACGGGGGTTTTGATTTGCCCTTCCAGCAATCCCATGAGTGGTTCTCTCGGAAAGTTTTCTTGGTCTTCCAGACCTCAACTCAACCTCCACCTTTCCTGTTAACTGTCATTTCTTAATTACATCACGAACTGAAGAACCTGAAGATGCTTTGCTATCTTCTTATAGCCTTCTCCTGCTTTGTGGACATCATTTATTTTAATTTCCAGAGTGCTAGGCAGCTACTTAGAGGAGCTCATAGCTGTTGATTGTTGGGATAAGGTTTGAGGAGTCAGGTTATTTATAAAGCTTTAAAATTTCCATCACCTGGCCTTTCCTAATGATGACTGTGAACAAGCCATAGTCCTAACAAGCTAATTAAGGTCTGAGATCTTGGAAAAAGTTATCTGAGAGCTCAAATCTCTTGGGGTGCCCAAACTTTTGCACGGTGCTCCTTTCCTTTTTTTCCCCCACTCTAAAATTGTTCAAAACAAAAATAATACACTAATCTCGCTTAAAATGTTGAAAAGAATGTTTCATCTTTAACTTGATGACTTTTGGAAATCAGTTCATCTTCTACTCAGTTAACTGTTCACAGTAACAGAAATTTTGACCAGGTGGGGGGGGGGGGGCAGCAGTGAGAAGAGAGAGTGCCTGGGTTCTGGGGGTCCCTGAGGCTCCTGTACCTCCTTCCTGAGGGCAGCAGTGAGAAGAGAGTGTGACCTGGGTGGTGGGGGTCCCTGAGGCTCCGTTACCACCTTCCTGAGTGCAGCAGTGAGAAGAGAGTGTGACCTGGGTGGTGGGGGTCCCTGAGGCTCCTGTATCACCTTCCTGAGGGCAGCAGTGAGAAGAGAGCGTGCCCAGGGTGCTGGGGGTCCCTGAGGCTCCTGTACCTCCTTCCTGAGGGCAGCAGTGAGAAGAGAGCATGCCCAGGGTGGTGGGGGTCCCTGAGGCTCCTGTATCACCTTCCTGAGGGCAGCAGTGAGAAGAGAGCGTGCCCAGGGTGCTGGGGGTCCCTGAGGCTCCTTTACCACCTTCCTGAGTGCAGCAGTGAGAAGAAGTAGTAGTAGTGGCGGCGGGCAGGCGTGTGTACACAAATAGCAATTAGTGCTCTTTGCACATTGGATGTTTGTTGATCTGGTTTTTTTGTGATTCTATTGCATTTCTTTGCAAGAAAATTAATCAAGGTTGTATATGGTATACTATACACACTTTGATAATTCATTCTTGGTATTAATGATCAAATAGCACAGAAAAATTAAATTCTCGGTCAAGGCTATTAAACATAACCCAAATAGTTAGGACTCCTTGAGCTACTGAAGTGAATATGTGATGACTAGATTTGACTTTATTCTGATGAACAAATTTAAACATTTTATGTTCCAAAATAGTCTCACTTAGCATACTTATGGCTTCAGATAATTAAGTTCAATTTAACAGAGTTTTGAAGGGCTGAAATGAATTAATCATATAATTCAAATCACCTCAGTTCTCCAGCATTTATGAATTTCCAATTAGTAAAATGACCTCCAACCTTTTGATCATGTCCCTATCAACTTAAGGGTTTCAATTTACCATTATTTATGTTAGCAAAAAGGATCTGCTGCAATTTATTTCCCAACCTAAAACTAAGTGAATTAGATGTCCCAAAATGGCTTTCACTATTTAAGAACATAAATACAAGTCAATTCAGCAGCCATTCAGTGAGATCATGGCTGATCTCAGCCTCATGTTTTTATCCTAATATTTTAAAACTTATCACACACCATTATAAATACCCTTAAGTAACCAAGCCTCCATATCCCTCCTGGAAGGATGCCAAAGATTCAATTCATTCTGAGCAAATAAAAGTTCTTTATCCTTAATAGATAATTCCTTTTAAGATCAACCACTGGTTGGAGACATCCTAATTAGGTGAACGCTATCCCTGCATCAACTTTGTCAATCTCTAAGCATTTTGCATGTTCTCAGGAGATCATCTTTATCATCTAAACAAAGAACATAATTCCAGTCTATTTAACACTTCCCCACACAAAAAAAATACAATGGCAACAACACTCTGGCATGGAGAAGAATGGATCCGACTGGATTTCTATGAAGCTTACGTGGACTTCTTTCCACAAAAAATCTCTCCCTATTCTCTGTGAATGTGGACTGAGTACCTGGTGGAGGAAGAGGAATGCCATTGATTGTACATGAGATTGGGGTTTTCTGCCTTCATCTTTTCAGGCATTGATTATGGACAGGCGGATGGATGGATGGATAGATAGATAGATGTATATCCAATCTACAGTACTTGGTTAGGGATTTCTTACTAAATTACACACATTATTTTGTTAAGGGCTTTTGTATAGATGTATTTAACATGGTGAATATGAGGAAGAAATTGGAAGACTAGGAACCAATATGGATAGGAACACAAAAGGATCACAAGCATCAGCACTCAGGCGTTGCATACTCTGTTTAAATCCAAACAGCAAAGGATTTGACCAATTTCTAAAGCTTTATTAAAGTTTTCACATTTATGAGATTGGACATAAATGGGTTGTTTTCTCTGGATTGGCAAAGGCTGAGGGGGAAATATGATAAAAATTAACAAGATTACAAGAGGCACAGGGTAGACAAATGTTCCCCCCCACCCCCGGATTGAAATGTCTAATACTAGAGGGCATGTACTTAAGGAGTGAGGGGATAATTTCAAAGGAAATGTGAGGGGCAAGTTTTTATTTAAAAAAGAGTGGTGGATGCCTGGAATGCACTGCATGGGGCTGTGGTAGAGGCAAAAGCATTAGGGACTTTTAAGAGAAGTTTACATAGACACACGACTGAGGACTATGGAAGGATATGAACGCCATGTAGGCAGAAGAGGTTAGCTCAATTGGCCATTTGATTGCTGATTTAATTAGTTTGGCACAACAATATGGGCCGAAGGATCTGTTCCTGTGCTGTAATGTTTCATGTTCTACGTTCTTTAACGATATTAAGCACAAGTTATTTAATTGACAAATCTACAAGTGATCTTTTGATCACAGAAATCTTGGTATAAAGGAAATTGAAATAATGCTCCAAAGGAAAATGATGAAAATCCTTCAGACTCAACTACAAAGTTTATTTCTGATAGATTCTCATCGTACCCACACTTTAAGACACCAACAAAAAACATTCAATGTATTAGAGAAACAACAAGATTCAAACTTTATTTAATAATGCAATGTTACCCAACACTTTGAACACTGTTAAGATGCTGTTCAAAGTTAAAGTTCATATCCAAAGTCCTGAAGCTAAAGGACTTCACCTTAAGATAAACCAACTAATCCAGTTTGATTACAAAGTTTGCCCATCAGAAGCACTGCTTTCCAATTCCAACACAAGTTTAAATACACCCCAAGTTACACCCACATAGCCACAATCTATCTTTTGCTGAAAAGATACATTGCTGATCACAAGAACCAGATTTCTAGCCAGCAAATGGAAAATTACTAAAAATGGAAAACTTCCTCGTTTGCATTTTGCAAGTAATAATCATGTGGATTTTTCCAGCCAGTATACAAAAATCCCAAACCTGCCAAACGCACCAAAATGGAAGGGGATAAAAGCCCTCAATGTTAACAGCAGGGAGTGCTGAACAGTCACTGCATTGTCAATAATCAGACCAGCTGGAATTTAAGCAGCAAGCCCAAAATGAATAGGTAATTCAAATTAATAATTACGCTACAGTTACACTCTGGGAACTGAAACCTCAGTGATATCCCATTTCAACTGCCCTACATTGGGCAAATTAAAATACTCCAGTCTCCTCTTAAAGTGCCTTTCAAAAGTAGTCACTGAACATTCTGAAGACCTATATGTTTAACCTTGCAAGAAATTTGCTGTCCTAGTTTCATTTCCATAATTATTTGATCCTAATAACCTTCCTCTGGGAAACATTTGCTGCAGTACTTCCTGGCGCTGCAATCATTTCCCCAGTCTGAGCAGACAGGGATTCCAGTGTTGTACAGAGCTTACTTAGGCATCAAAACACCATAGGAAAATATTAATTTGTTCATGCACTATAGAGCTTCACCAACAGATGTCCTGTAGGATTCTTCTCCATCATGTCCAATTGCTTTCATAGGTTTTTCCTACAACTCAGATACTAACTGCATTTCTTTTACCCCAGCTTCTACTCAAAGTGGGGGCAGCACGGTAGCTTGGGTGGTTAGCGTTTCACTTTACAACACCAGCTGTAAAATCGTGGCTCAATTCCTCCTGCCATCAGTAAAGAACGTTAAGTTCTCCCGCTTTCCTCCGAGTGTTCCAGTTTCCTGCCACATTCCAAATAAGTACAGGTTAGGGGTAGTGAGCTGAAGGCATTCTGCATTGGTGCTAGGAGCATGGCAGCAATTGCCAGCTGCCCCCAGCATAACCACTGATCTAATCTGTTGCAAACATTTCACTGTGTATGTGGCAAATGAAGCTAATGACCATGAGGGCAGAGATACAATTTTTAAAAATGAAAACAGACCAATAACTTACTGTGCACACAGGAAATTTTGAACTCAATGAAAAAAATATATAATTTCCAAGCAAAGAACTGAGGTACCAATAGGGAGAACAGAATACAAGGATAACTGAAGAAAAGATGGATAAAGACGTACACTTGTTATGAGAGCTCCTGACAGACACGCGTAAAGGAGAACAAAGCAATTGTTATTCCAGATCCAACACAGCACCCAAAAAAACAGAACCCAATAATAGTAAAAATACAATAAACATACATGTATAACACAGCTTTTATCAATACACTGATTGTATGCCGCTAGGCACAGGAGTGTCTGTATATATGCTAACTGGCAGGAAATGATAAAGTAGTGGTGGTTGGGGTGTGGAGGGGTGAATTAGCATGTGGAGGTGTTGATTGGCCTTACTGCTTGGGGAAAATAACCGCTTTTGAGTCTAGTGGTCTGGTGTGGATGCTACATAGCCTCCTCCCTGATGGGAGTAAAACAGACAGACCATGAGCAGGGTGGGTGGGATCCTTCATGATGTTACTGGCCCTTTTCTGTATGATGGTGAGCAGGCTGGTGCCAGTGATGCACTCGGCAGTTTTGATTACCCATTGAAGAGCCTTCCTGTCTGCTGCAGTGCCGTTTCAATACTAAGAAGTGACGCAGTTGTTAGAATGCCCTCTACTAAACATCTGAAAAATTACGCGAGTATGGTTGTGCAAAGTCCAGTTCTCTTCAGCCTTCTCAGAAAGAAGAGGCATTGGTGAGCTTTCTTGATTATGGAGATCGTGTTCTGGGATCCTGAGAAACTGTGTGATGTGAGCTCCCGAGGAGTTTGAAGCTACTTGCAGTGAAGTTAGATCAAGGTAAAAGTGGCAGAGGAAATAAAACCAATTTTGTGCTTGTCCCTGGGGAAGACATAGATACCCTTCCAGTAAGACGAAAGAGTTAAGGTCTAGAATGAATGAGCTCAATGAAACTGCTACTTGCAGGGGGAAAAGAATGGGATTTAAAGGTGTTAAGTTCCCAGGATCTGCTAACCTATGTCCAAAGGCTTTGAACAGTATGAAATAAGGAAGTGTTGCATGGATTCTAGAATGGCTCCCAAAGATTAGAAAGGAATGTCCTTGAAAAGGCAGGAGAGAGTAAACAGAAAAAGACAGACAAGCTATGCTGATTTGAGTAGTACAGGAAATGTTAGCAAAGGAAATAAAGGAAGTGGCAATGTGCCACTTCAAAAATAATCTTACTGGGCAGAGAACTAACAAAGCAGAAATTTTGTTTGACAAATCACTCACAACTGACATAACAGTTAAGAGAGGCAAATCTGTGGATATGATGTATTTGGGCTCTGAATACCTTAGATAATAAGCCATTGAAGACATTACCAAAATTAGATAATAGAGCAATTTTTTTAGCATGGACTGAAGGTAAATTTATGGACAGAAAACAACAAGCATTAATGGATAGTTTTCAGATTAGGTGACTGTAACAGGGTGCTACAAGATTCATTGCTGGGCCCCAACAATTCACTGTTCAGTGATTTAGCCAAGGGGCCAGGTGCACCAATGGCATCATGACTTACAGGGAAGAACAAAGTAACATCAGGGAAGATACAGACAGGTAGATGAATAAGTGATGTCATTCAATAGGTTACGAGAAAAATTGAAGCCACCTATTCTGGTAGAAAACGGAAATGTGTAGCATTTTTCTTTAAAATGACATAATTGAAAGGTGTTGGTATTGAGATGATCTTAGGTTTCCATACACACAAATCAATGTCAATAAGGACAGCAAAAAATTAAAATTTAGGGTATGTTAGCTTCAGAGAGAAAGGGGTGAAAACAGAATCTTTAACCCACCAAAAAGGTGCTAATCAAACACTCATTTACACTAGTCTACATTAAGTTCTTTTTTGTTCTCCCCATGTTGTTGCTGTTCATATTGTACTGCTAACCATTGTGGGCAAACTATGTCTGCGCTGCTCTAGAATGTGTGGCCACACTTGTGGGCTGACCCCAGCACATCCTTGGGTTGTTAAGGCAAATGACACATTTTATCTGTTTTGATATACATACTATAAATAAACAAATCTTAAACAATTCTGCCAATATCAGAAGTTAGAGCAGTCAATTTATCTATCAGTCCACATCATTGGGATATGGGAGAAAACTGGAACACTGGAGAAGGGGGACACATGTGCTGACAGGAAGTACATACAAATTCCACACAGGCAATACTCCAGGTAGCAGTTCCCAACTTTTTTTGATGTCATGAAACTTTACCATAAACAAGAGGTCCGAGAGGTTGGAAACCCCTGCTCTAGGGTCTCTCGTGCTTGCGGCAGCAGAACTACAAATTGTGCCACTTGCGACCCTTTAAGCTTGCCCTCTAATGCTTTAATACATGGACTGGACATTGAGAGGAAGTTTCCTATAGAGGGGGAGCTACAGCTTCAGATGACAAGGACATCCTACTAGAACAGAGAAGAGGAGGAATTTCTTTATCTTGAGGGTGGTGAATCTGTGGAATTAACTGCCACAATCAGCCTTGGAAGCCAAGTAATTGGGTATATTTAAAGCAGTGGTTGATAGGTTCTTGATTAGTCATGACGACAAATATTACGGGGAGAAGGCAGGAGGTGGGGTTGAAAGGGAGGATAAAACAACAGTGATGGAAGACAGAGAAGACTCAATGGGGCGAATGGCTCAATTTTGTTCCTATGATTAGAGGCCAAGAAATGTTTTACTCTGATGTTTTACTCTGATCTGGACTCCTGATGAGTCCAGATCTGGAATTGTATGTGTATGGGTCTGACCTTCCAATCCATGTGACAAGATGCCCAGAATGATTCTTGGGTTTCTCTTTTGACAGGATATACCATGCTTGGAGATAATAGGAGACCTCATTACCTTGAAGGCTGAGAAGGTATGCAAAGATGAGATATCCCAAGCTAAGTTATCTAGAGTCAAGGATCATGTCCCAAGATAAACTGTAGGATAGGGAGGAAATTTCTTCACCCTAAGGGTAACAAGCCAAAGCCATATTCAAGACAGGTGCATACACTTTGAGATGTTAAGGGAAATGAAGAGGTCTAGGGTTGGTTCAGGAAATGATGATGAAGTAAAACGCAGACATCTGCAGATGCAGGAAATCTGCAGCTACACACGAGTGAGCTGGAGGAACTCAGCAGGTTGGGCAGCATCTGTGGAAGGCAATGGACAATCACAGTTTCAGTTTGAGACCCTTCATCAGGACTGGAAGAGGGGAGAAATCCAGTAAAAATAATGAGGTAAAATATGCAACCATGATCTTATTAAAATCTCTCTCCTGTGCCTCTTTCTTGCATTTTTATATTCTTAAGATCCAAATGAATAAGCTTCCTTTTATCTTTCATAAAACACTAAATCAAGTGAAAGTCACCAGCTGGCAAATTTTGACAGTTTTCAACCTCCTGACACAAGTTTTTAAAAAAAATTAAAACCAGTACTTATACTAGATTATGTGGTTAGCATGCTATCAAACTTGAAAAAATATTTGGACACTTCACTGGTATTCACAGTATCAGAGAATGCTTCTTCAGTTTTCTTAGACAACTTTACAACCATGAAATACTGAACTGCAACCAAATGATCTAAATTCCTTACAACCTTTGCTCCTACTCCCTTCATATAGATATAAGCAACGTGCTAGCATTGGAGAGGGCTCATGAGAATGATCTTGGGAATAAAAGGGTTAATGAGCATTTGATGTCTCTGGGCCTGTACTCACTAGAGTTTAGAAGAAAGGTAGAGTGTCTCATTGAAACTTATCGAATATTGAAAGACCTAGATAAAGTGGACGTGAAGGTGAGGTTTCCCAGGACCAGTGAGCACAGCATCTGAATACAAGGATGTCCCTTTAGAACAGAAATGGAGAATTTCTTTAGCCAGAGGGTGGTGAATCTGGAATTCATTGCCAAAGGCACCTACAGAGGCCAAGCTATTAGGTATATCTAAAGTGGAGGTTGATGGGTTCTTGACTAGTCAAGGCACAGGTTAAGAAGGAAGGCAGAAGAATGGGGTTGAGCGAGAAATTAGATCAGCCATGATGGAATGGCGGAACAGACTCGATGGGCCAAATGCTATTTCTTATGGCATTATAATCCATAAATACTTCCCCTTTGTTACATATGTACAGAGCAAGAATGACAATGGAGCAGTATAATTAAACGTTTTTACTAGGCCGTGTTAGTAGCAATGAGCTGGGCCTGCTGAAGCGAAAACATGCACATTCAGAAGCTCATGTTCACAACTGTGAGTGCCTCCAGCACATATGCACACTTGCAACATTCTTGCAATTGATCTGATAAGGTTCAGTTACCATCTCAGCTGACATGAATAACTATGGCTTGGCTGAAATAGCAGGTTACTGCAATCAATGGAACTGAACCTCTGCATGAGGCAGTCCACTTGCAGGGCAGGAATATTGAACATTGTTCTATTGGATATACATTACGGAAGCTGACCATTTGACCCCGACAGGCAGTAAGCATTAGTGTATTACTCAAGTCTCACTTCCCCTTTCATCTAAATCTAATCGTTTGACCCTCTATTCTGTTATCTTTCATGTTTCTCCTGCTTTCCCTGAAATGTGTTCATACAATTCACAAATCATTCTGACACATTCTTGCCACTCTGAGATTAGAAGTCTTTTCTGAACTTTCTTGTGGATTTCTTGGATACGTCCTGCACAGAAAGCCCCTAATTTTCATCTTCCCCAAAAGTGGAAAAATATTTTCTAAAGGCACTCAATCAACGACTTAAAGATCCCTTTCACAATATGCAAAACTCACAATTATGCAAGTCTCGTGGAACACAACTGTATGCAGGACACCAGGAGTTTGATATTAGCTTAACAGAACACCTCCAAATTACAAAACCACCCCTCATGACATTAATCTAAGTACATACTTCCAATCTTTTTTAAAATGCTGCGTTATCCTTCTCTAGTGGCACTTAAGAGTCACTTAGTAAACTGCTAAATCGCTGTAGAAAGTGACCATTTTCTTAGCTGAACTTGAAGTGTTGGGGATAGGAATGAACTGAAGACTATTCCATCAATTACGAATCATATTTTCTGTAATAGCCAGAATTCTGCTCACACTTTATCTGTTTTTGTTGCTTAAAAAGTCGGGAATACTTGGGAGATACTATAAAACAATGCTTCAATAAAGTAAATACTTGCTAGTATCAGTATGCAAAACTATACCTTATTAACGGCAAACATAACCAAACTCCATGACACTCTAGCCAAATGTGTGATAGAGAACAGCAATAAAAGATTACTTGCAGAATTACTTGCATGGCAAGCAAAGCAAATGTTGCCAGTTGTTTTAACAACAGTGTGAAATTTCACTGTAACAGCTGAAATATAACACATACACGTGGTTACAATTAAAACCAAAACGCCACACCATTGTTAGGTGCAAAAGGAAAACATGTCATTCTGATTTCACAAGAAATTTCCCTTTTTAAAAATACTAGAAGTTTGTGCTCTTGTATGCAAATCATCTTCCCCATTTGCTATCATTACAAAATTAAAATTCACTAACAATGTAATGAGAAACACTACGTTTATTACAGTCCGAATTTATTTGAAAGTTCAATGTAAAGTGAATAAAATAATGGAGAGTCCACCTGAACAGTTATTAATCATGTGGTTTAAGGTACTCCCAGGCAGACCAAATCTTATACCTGAAATACACAGTAGCCATTTTGAGTTAATCACATCGTTTAGACCTGTAGTGACATGTAGTTCAGACTGGTTACAGGCACAACTTTCAAAGAGCAAAAGGAAGCTGAAGGCATTTTCTGAAATTGATACCTTTGTTTATTTATATTTATATATAAACATAGGAGCAGAATTACGCCATTTGGCCTATCAAATCTGTTCTGCCATTCAACCATGACGGATCCTTTACTCCCCCTTCTCAGCCCCACTCCGCGGCCTTCTCCCCATAACCCTTGATGCTGTATCCAATCAAGAACCTATCAATCTCTGCCTTAAATAAACCGACGACCTGGCCTCCACAGCTACCAGTGGTAACAAATTCCCACCCTCAGGCCAAAAAAAGTCTTCACATCTCTGTTTTAAATCTTCTGAGGTTGTGCCCTCGTCCTAGACTACTACACCATGGAACACATCCTTTCCACATCTACTCTGGCTAGAGCTTTCAACATTCAAAGGATTTCAGTGAGATCCTCCTCCACATCCTTCTAACTTCCAACAAGTACAGACCCAGAGCCATCAAACGTTCCTAATAACCCTTTCGTTTTTGGAATCATCCTTGTGAACATCCTCTGAACCCTCTCCAATGCTAGCAC
The DNA here is from genome assembly GCF_030144855.1 of Hypanus sabinus. NCBI lineage: Eukaryota > Metazoa > Chordata > Chondrichthyes > Myliobatiformes > Dasyatidae > Hypanus > Hypanus sabinus. The sequence goes on along the minus strand of NC_082726.1, from coordinate 7,952,684 downwards.
CTCTTTTCTTAGATAAGAAGCCAAAAACTGTTCACAATATTCAAGGTGAGCCAACACCAATTATTCCCATTCACTGCCTCCTACCAATTAGCTAATGCTCTAACCATGTTAGTAACTTTCCTGTAATACCATGGGCTCTTAATTTGGTAAGCAGCCTCATGTGTGGCACCATGTCAAAAGCCTTCTAAAAATCCAAATATACAACATCCACTACATTCCCTTTATCTATCCTACTTGTAATCTCCTTAAAGAACTCCAACAGGTTTGACAGGCAGGATTTGTCCTGAAGGAATCCATGCTGACTTTGTATTATCTTATCTTGTGTCACCAAGAACTCCCACCACCTCATCCTTTAACTGGCCCCACTGTCTTCCCAACCACTGAGGTCAGGCTAACTGGTCTATAATTTCCTTTCTTAAAGAGTGAAGTGACATTTGCAATTTCCCAGTCCTCTGGAACCATGCCAGAATGCGAGGATTCTTGAAAGATCATTACTAATGCCTCCATAATCTCTACCGCTACCTCTTTCAGAATCCTACGGTGTAGTTAAGCTGGTCTGGGTGACATGTATGATTAGGTTGTTCAGATTTTTAAGTACCTTCTCCCTTGTAATAGTAACTGCACTTACTTCTCTCACAATCTTCAACAAAACTGGCATGTGTCTTCCACAGTGAAGACTGATGCAAAATACTCATTTAGTTCATCTGCTACCTCCTTGTCCCCATTATTATTTCTCCAGCCTCATTTTCTAGCAGTCCAATACCCACTCTCATCTCTCTCCCATTTTATACACTTGAAAAACTTTTTCTACCCAACTCAATATTGTTTGTGTTTACTTGCTTTCATATTTCATCTTTTCCCTCCCAATTATTCTTTTAATTGCTTTTTATAAGTTTTTAAAAGCTTCTAAATACTACATCTTCCCTTTATTGTTTGCTTTGTTGAATGCCAACTCTTTTGTTTTTACATACATAACTTTGACTTGCCTTGTCAACATGGGTGTACTATTTTTGCCATTTGAGTATTTCTTTGTTTTTGGAATACGTCTAACTCTGCAAGTTCCTCATTTTTCCCAGAAATGCACATCATTGCTGTTCTGCTGTCATCCCTGGCAGCATGTCCTTACAGTTTACTTTGAATAACCCCTCTCTCATACCACTGTAATTTCTTCTACTCCACTGAAATACTGCTACGTCAGTCTTTACTTTCTCCCTATCAAATTTAAAGTTGAACTCGATCATATTGTGATCACTGCCTCCTAAGGATTCTTTTACTTTAAACTCCCTAATCACCTCTGGTTTATTACATAACACCCGATCCAGTTTAGCTGACCCCTAGTAGGCTCAACAACAAACTGCTCTAAAACATCATCTCACAGGCATTCAACAAATTCACTCTCAAGATCCAATACCAATCTGATTTTCCCCAATCAACCTGCATGTTAAAATCTCTCATGACTAAAACATTGCCCTTTTAACATACCTTTTCTATTTCCCGTTGTAATCTGTGGTCTACATCCTAGCTACTATTTGGAGGCCAGTATATAACTGCCAACAGGGTCCTTTTACCCTTGCAGTTTCTTAACTCAACCCACAAGGATTCAACATCTTTCGATCCTATGTCATATCCTTCTACTAATTTGATGCCATTCTTTACCAGCAGAGTCACGCCAACCCCTCTGCCTACCTTCCTATCCCTCCGAAACAACACGTAAGCTTAGACATTCAGTTCCCAGCTACATCCATCTTTCAGCCATAACATCATACCTGACAATCTATAATAGTGCAACAAGATCATTCACCTTATTTCTTGCACTTTGAGTACTGTATTTGCTACTCTTTTTGATACTGCATCCCTAATGCTGGCTGCAATTTTGTCTCTTAACTGCCTGCCCTTCCTGACAGTCTGACTGCACAGTATCTTTGCTTTTTTACCACCCGTTCTATTCTGAGTTCCTTCACTCTACTTCCCACTGCCCTGCTAAATTAGTTTAAACCCTCCCCAACATGCCCGCAAGAATATTGGTCCCCCCACCACCGGCTTCGGGTGCAACCCTGTTCCTTTTGTACCAGTCCTGCCGCTCCAGAAGAAATCCCAATGATCCAAGAATTTGAAGCCCCCTGCAGCAGCTTCTCAGCCACGCATTTATCTGCCAAATCATCCTGTTTCTACCTTCACTGGTGCATGGCACAGGCAGCAATCCAGAAATTAGGAAGTCCTGCTTCTCAGCTTTCTGCCTGGCTCTCTAAATTATCTCTGCAGGACCTCTTTGCTTTTCCTTCCTATGTCATTGGTATCAATATGTATCAGGACATCTGGCTGCTCTCCCTCCCTCTTCAAAATGCCGTGGACGCAATCCAAGACATCATTGACCCTGGCACTTGGGAGGCAACATACCATCCAGGTCTCCCATTTGCGCCAACAGAATCTCCCATCTGTTCATCTGACTATTGAGTCCCCTCTTTTAACAAGCCTCTGCTCCCCTCTTTTTCCTCATTCCCTTCTGCATCTCATCCTGTGTCACCAATTACTCCATAACCTTATCCTTAACAATTGATTTAGGCAGTTTGCAATCTAGCTGTGATGCCTGAAGCTGGTTGGGGTATTTGAAGTGTAAGGTTACTCATTTGGCACATCAAATCTGTTCCACTATTTCATGACCACAGAACCTACACTTAGAGACCAATTTATTAGGTACAGAAGTAGAACCCGGTGTGGTCTTCTGCTGCTGTACCCCATCCACCTCAAGATTCAATGTGTTGTGCATTCAGAGATGCTCTTCTGCACACCACAGATTTAAGTTATTTAAGTTATGGTTATTTAAGTTACCGCTGACTTCCTGTCAGCTTAAAACAGTCTGGTCATTCTCCTCTGACCTCGCTCATTAACAAGGTGTTTTTGCCAACAGAACTACTACTCACTGTGTGTTTTGGGGTTTTTTTTTAAAGCAGCATTCTCTGTAAACACTAAAGACTATCACACATGAAAATACCAAGATAAGCAGTTTGAGATGTTCAACCCATCGCCATCTATAGCAATAAAAGACCACACTGGGTTCCACTTCTGTACCAACAATCACTGCATGGTCAAAGTCATTTAGATGATTTCTTTCCCATACTGATGTTTGATCTGAACAATAACTGAACCACTGACCATATCTGTATTCTTTTATGCACTGAATCGCAAGGATTCACTTGATTAGATGTCGGAACTAACAAGCAGGTGTCCTAATAAAGTGGCCACTGAGTGTACATGCAGGAGCTTTTCGTAAGGAATCAAACCACCTGAAAAAAGATTCAAACTCTGTTCCCACTATTTGCTGAAAACAAGTTCCAAAACCTCAGTGGTTATCAACAAGAAAATATGCTTCATCTTGTGTTAAGCATCTTTAAACAATGGCTTCATTCTGAATTCTTCCACAAGGAAACATGCTGTCTACACTCCACCCTGCCAAGACTCATTCACAATGAGAACGTAAAAGCAAAATAAGCTCAAACAAAACAAGCTGTGGTTTACAGATATCAATATGCTATATCAGCCCAGGAAATTGATACTATTAAACAGAAATATTGTCAAAATATAAAGTACTATCGAAAAACCTTTTGTTGCAAAGTTACACCAGCAATTAGTAAATTCTAACAAGTGTGCACTAGGAGGTACTTTTAAAGATAATACATCAAAACTTAAAAGGTACCATTTCAGTTGCAAGACATCCAGAATGTATTATATATGATTGTTTCAGCCAGCTCTTGTTGCAATTAACTTTTTGAAGTTCATGTAAATTTGATTATCAAAGTACAGAAATATCTCAATACCCTGAGATTCATTTTCTTGTGGGCATTTACAGTAAATACAAAGAAACGCAAAAATAAATGAGAAACTGCACAAGATGGACAAACAACCCAAGTACCAAAGACAACAGACTTTGCAAATCTAAAAAGTAAAAACAAACTAAATAATGATGATGATGATGATAATAATAATAATAATAATAATAATAATAATACTGAGAACATGAGATGAGGAATCCTTGAAAGTGAGTCGATAGGTTGTGGGAACAGTTCAGCGAAGGAGTGAGTGAAGTTATCCCCACTGGCTCAAGAGCCTGATGGTTGAAGGATAGTAACTGTTCCTGAACCTGGTGGTCTTGACGATCCTGATGGCAGCAGTGAGAAGAGAGCATAGCCTGGATGGTGGGGTTCCTTCATAAAGGGTGCTGCTTTCTTGCAAAAGTACTCCATGTCAATGAGCTCAATGGGTTTACCAGTAATGGACTGGGCTGTATCCACTACTTTTTGTAGGCTTTTCCATACTAAGTTCTGTTCCTTCCCCCCCACCCCCATCTACACAGATATATGACATCTGATGTCGTCCATCGTTGAGCTTCCACTTTCTTATCCGCATCTCATTTCCACCAAGGACATCAAACACTCCGTATGGCATCACACACCAGCATGTCTGAGGCCCCTCCTATCACCTCTATTCACCTGGCCAAACTCAATTGCATATCACTCAACCTCTTCAACTCCACATTTTCCAAACCAAAGGTGTGGCTATGGCAACTTGCATGGGGCCATGACACACATACTCCAGAGACTCTGCTGATGCTGGAACCCAGAGTAAAACTCACAGAAAGGTGAAGGAACTCAGCACGTCAGGCAGCATCAATGAAAAAGAATAATCAGTTAATGTCTCACAGGCTAAGCCCTTTCATCAGGGCAGTATTCCTTTCCATCAGGGGTTCCCAAGTTTTCTTAAGCCATGAATCATTACCATTAAGCAAGGGGTCTGTAGACCCCAGGTCAGGAAACCCTGGTCTCCATAGAAGCTGTCTGACCTGATACAACTCCATGACATGCTGTAAATCTACATCTTCCCCTCAATTCCTTGTGGCTCACACCTGACTCTTCCCTTTCTGGGCTTTTCTGTTCAAACCAGCAGGTTAGTGCCCAATGTTATGTCCACAGTTTCCAGTCACACTGACAACCTTCCTGTGAGGACTCCATTTCATCCTTGAAGTTCTACCTTGCCTGTAGCACATTTTGATAACAAGTGCTTCAGTGAGATTTTTACTTTTCCTTTCTCCTTTATCAGGTTTGGTCAGACTTCTTCACCCTCACCTTCCACTCCACCAGAATCTGCCTTCAGTGAATCTACCTCTGTAGTTTACACTGCATTTATTTAGAGGTACAGAGCAGAAAAGGCCCTTCCAGCAACCCACCTACGCTACCGTGGCACACCTTCAACTATCCACCAGCAGATACCCCCTTGCCTCCTAGCATTCTGAACAGATTTAATTCCTCTGAAATACACTGCTTTGCTCTTGCATCAGTTCAGGGTGCAATCCCATGCAACCATCTCTGCTCACTATCCATGCATAAACAGTACTTCCAAGAGCAGTTCATTTGCACTTGTCCACCAGTGCTCGCAATACTTCCAGTCACACTAATTTACCATCACACACTCACTCCAATCTCTCTTTTCCTCATATAATGTTTCAAAGAAGCTCAACCCATGTCTTTGGAATGTGGGAGGGGGGGGGAATCAGAGCATCCGCGAAAATCTATGTAGTCACTGGGAGAACGTACAAACTCCTTATACACAGCAGTGGAAACTGAACCAGATCTCACAGCTGGTACTATATTAACCACTATCATGCTGCCCTAAGTTTCCTCCCTCCACAGATCTTCACAGCATTCCTGGTATTCTCTTCTTTCATGTTCCCAATAGTTCCACAACTCATAACATTGTTTTTCATCCTGACTGCTAAATCCCCACCAATACACCACTAAAAGCAATTGTATTACCTTGACAACCATGGGTCTGCATTTTCCCTGAGAAATTCCCATTGCTCCTTCCACCCTTCTCTCTCTGCAACTCAAACCTCTTTCTTACTTCTCCAGTTCTTGTGCCCCATTGAACCTTCTGTGGGACAAATCCCAACATTTGCAGGTTTTGTTTTCCAATACATTAATATGACTTTCCAAGTTAGTTTGGAGTACTTGATACCATTAAATATTTTTAAACCTAAGAGACAGATTTTTTTCAGAAGTGCAGCAAAAAACTTTTCAGTGAGGACTACTTTCAGCTCTATCACTGTGTGACAAAGCACATTAGAAGCCAAACGTTTCAGGCTCACTACATCTCCTTCCTGGTAAGTGGCTATTGTTTTTAATTGGGAACCACTCCTGAAGTTACAGGAAATGAGCACTGGCTTTTTGTTTAATCTAGAAATGTGAACAAGAATCCGGACTTCTGTAGGGTGGGTACTGAGCAAATAAAATAAATATTTATATCTTTTCTCAATTCACCAAGTTTTGTCGTGTCCCCACACCCCCCCCTCCCCCGCCCCCGGTCTTCCTACACAATCTAAACCACCCTAAAACTCAAACTCAAGTTAAATATTTATAATTGGATAAGTTTGTCAGTCTTTACTTATGTGTAACTTTTCATAAATTCTATTGCATTTCTTTATTTTTTGTCAATGCCTGCAAGAAAATGAATCTCAAGGTAGTATATGATATATACATACTTTAAAAATAAATATAATTTGTTTACTGGCTAATTTGGCATTGATGTGCATGAGGTAAAAGGAATAAACTGCTATTTGCCAGATCAGTAGACTGTTAGCCGTGCTGCAACTATCTATCCTTTGGTCTCAGCCATTACAAGCTGTCAGTGACTGAGAATACTCAGGATGCAAAGCTAATGGGAGAACAAAATACAAGCTCAATAGTCTGAAGAGGCTTATAATGAGCAAGGTTACAGCAGATGAGGTTATTCACATTTGAAAACAATCTTTAACAATTACCAACTGGTGAATGTTGTGCAGAGAAATGGGTGTGTAGGAATTGCAGCAAGTTAACTACCAGGTATACTTAGCAACAAGGAAAGCAAACTGAACAATGACATGGTCATATTCTGCATATAGGTTGGTCACCAGCGGAGTGCCTCAGGCATCTGTTCTGGTTCCCTTACTCTTTGTGATTTTTATAAATGACCTGGATGAGGAAGTGGAGGGATGGGTTAGTGAATTTGCTGATGACACAAAGGTTGGAGGTGTTGTGAATAGTGTGGAGGGCTGACAGAGGTTACAGCCGGACATTGATAGAATGCAAAACTAGGCTGTGAAGTGGCAGATGGAGTTCAACCCAGATAACTGTGAAGTAGTATCATTTTGGTAGGTCAAATATGATGCCAGAATATAGTATTAATGGTAAGGCTTTTGGCAGTGTGGAGGATCAGAGGGATCTTGGGGTCCGAGCCCATAGCACTCAAACCAGCTATGCAGGTTGACTCTGTGGTTAAGAAGGTGTATGGTGTATTGGCCTTCATCAATCGTGGAATTGAATTTAGGAGCTGAGAGGTAATGTTGCAGCTATATAGGACCCTGGTCAGACCCCACTTGGAGTACTGTGCTCAGTTCTGGTCGCCTCACTACAGGAAGGATGTGAAATCCATAGAAAGAGTGCAGAGGAGATTTACAAGGGTGTTGCTTGGATTGGAGAGCATTCCTTGTTAGAATAGGTTGAGTGAACTCGGCCTTTTCTCCCTGGAGCGATGGAGGATGAGAGGTGAACTGATAGAGGTGTATAAGATGATGAGAGGCATTGATCATGTGGATAGTCAGAGGCTTTTTCCCAGGGCTGAAATGGTTGCCACAAGAGGACACAGGTTTAAGGTGCTGGGGAGTAGGAACAGAGATGTCAGGGGTAAGTTTTTTACTCAGAGAGTGGTGAGTGCGTGGAATGGGCTGCTGGCAAATGGTGGTGGAGGTGGATATGATAGGGTCTTTTAAGAGACTTTTGGAGTAGGTACATGGAGCTTAGAAAAATAGAGGGCTATAGGTAAGCCTAGTAATTTCTAAGCTAGGGACACGTTCAGCACAACTTTGTGGGCCGAAGGACCTGTATTGTGCTGTAGATTTTCTATGTTTGTATGTATGGAATTCAGAATAAGGAAGTTTCCTGTCAATGCAGAGGTCGCATTGGTGAGGCCACACCAAGAGGCCTTGTTCACATTGTTCACCCATCACCAAGAAGATTACTAACAGGCAGAGTAACGGATTCACAAGACTGATTCTTGAGATAAGGAGATGAGGCAAAGTCAGGAAAACTAGAAATTATTGAAAAGAAGCTGCTTCACTGAAATGCCCAAATGCTTGAGATGGTGAGAGATTATTTTTTGTGTGCATGATGTTTTTAATTGAGGTTGTATCCTCAGGGCGACTGCCCACTCTGAGATGTGAACTGCGTTTGCAGAGAGCTGTGAATCTTTGTAATTCCGCACCTCAAGCATAGATGTTTGATATATTAAATTTTGATATGTAGACTTGCACAGTGGGTTTCACAAGAACACACACACAAAATGCTGACAGAACTCAGCAGATCAGGCAGCATCTATGAAAATGAATAAACAGTCAACGTTTCAGGCTGAGATCCTTCATAGGGACTACAAAGGAAGGGGAAGAATAAAGCAGAATAAGGTGGTGGAGGGAGGGGGAGGAGGACAAACTAGAAGGTGAAAGGTGAAGCCAGGTGGGTGGGGGAGAGTGATGAAGTAAGAAGCTGGAAGGGTGATAAATGGAAAAGACAAATAGCTGGAGGAGGAATCTCATAGGAGAGGAGAGTGGATCGTGGGAGAAAGGGAATATCCATGGGGAGATGATTAGCAGGAGAGAAGAAATAAGATGCCAGAGTAGGGAAATGAAAAGGGAAGGAGGAGGAAGGTACCACAATATATGGGAATCAGGTGTTTTAAAGGCAGAGCAGGCGAAGAGTCTTGGCCTGAAACACTGACTGTTTATTCATTTCTATTGATGCTGCCTGACCTGCTGAGTTTCTCCAGTAGTTTTATTTGTTGCTCTAGATTTCCAGCATCTGCAGAATTTCTTATGTCTATGATTCTAAAACCTAATTCATTTCCAGCAAGGAAATTTTACACAAAAATCCTCCAAATGGACCACAGCCTTGCCGTGGTTTGGAGGCTTGCGTGCCCCAATGACCCACAGAGCAAATTTGGCTGCAGTCAGGGCCTTGTGCTGGGTCAAAGAGTAGAGGCCAGGCTAAGGGGAGTCCAAGCTAACAACCCTGACAGGTAAAACAAAACTGTTAGAGAAACTGCAATGAAGAATCCTTCTACATCTGAGTGGCCAAGAACAGACAAACTTCACTGGTGCTCTAAATGCTAGCAGCGTAATGGGCAGTAAGTTTACATAAACATGCTTGGATAAATTGGTGTCAGCCTTGGCTGAACGACAGGACCCTAGTCCATGACTGTTTCTGGATTCAAGTTTACTCCACAAAGCTGGTATTAATCTAAACAAATACTTTCAGCATAGACAGTTCTGCATTATCAAGGACTAATCTGTTAAATGACAGGACATCAGATTTCTGAACAGACAATAAACCAACCCATGAACACTACCTCAGTTTTTGCTCCCTTTTTACACTATTTAAATATAAATTTATTATAAATCATAGTGGTTTTTAAGTACTACTCTATACTGTTTCCACGAAATAACAAGCATGTCAGTGATAATAAACATGAGAAAATGAAATGACGACACAAATACTTGTGTAACAATACATTTGCTGTTGAGTAATCAGAACTATCAATAGTGGAGACCCAAGCATCATGTGAAGTAAACCCCAGAAATGACCAAAGCTCCAAATCCTGAAGCCTGAAATTGGTCTAAAGCCATGCACTAATGTTTGGGAAATATTAAATAAATTTAAGGTTAGGTTTTTTTCTCCTGATACACAAGGAAATGTGTACTTTCTCTCGGCTACATAGATCAACAGATCACTTACTATCTACTGCAAGTGAGATGGAATCTGCAGTTATTTGGGCAATAGAACGTTCCTTTACTGTTTTAAAAGTATTTCCACACATTGTTTACAAAAATTAACAGAAGATCCATTCTGTGTACACACCTCTAACAATGCTAACATTTTAGGTTTGGGCACGTCTGCAATTTGACAGTAAACAGCTGATCGGGCTAACTCAATTTCCAGAGCGACAACATGAACAAACAGTTTACAGGCAAAGATAATGGAGAGACTTATCATTAGGGTCTCAATTCCCTAGGGAACAACAACTCTCCCTGCCCTGTTGTGTCAGTCGCTTCACGCCACGGAAACCAGCATAAACACCAGCCAAATGAGCCTATAACGCTCAGGACAGACTTATTTCTTATTGTAATTTATATATTTTTTAAATTGTATATTGCAATGTAGATGCAATACATCTACACTGGGGTGGAGATCCGATTCTATCAAAGCAGGTTAAGGTGTTTCTTCCCTCCACTAAGCTGCAGGTCACCCTTGGGCAAGGTGTAGCACCAGATTAGTCCTCCAATCAGGATCACGTGGGCCATGGGTGAAGGTGGTGGATGGCCATATGAGCAGCTGGTGCATATAACAATTCCTGGATATGTGAACTCTTTACGTCAAACAATCTCCAAAGAGTACTAATAATGGCAGGGGCCACCCATCTTGTACAGACACTGCCCAGAAGGCAACAGCAAACCACTTGTGTAGAGAAATATGCCAAGAACATTCATGGCCATAGCTCACACCTGACCACGTCATAAGACATGGCACCTAATGAACAAACGATTGCAACATACTGCTGCCACAAAGCAACATATTTCACAACATTTGCTGGTGATATTAAACCTGATTCTAACATGCAGTAAAATGTGTTGCTCGTGTTAATTACCAACACAACCCAAGGATGTGCTGGGGGCAGCCTGCAAGTATCACCAAATATTCCTGCTTTGTAGCCTCATAAAAGCCACCTAGCACAACTTCATTCACGTGAGTGGAGTTGATCAGCTGGAAGAAAAAGATTGAAGTATTTGCTCCCTCAACTAATATTTTCAAAGTAATTTTATTATGAAACTACACATGGTCACCATACACAACCCTGAATTAATTTTCTTGTGGGCATTTATAGTAGGCACCAAGAAACACAGCATAATCAAAAAAACTACACACAAAAACGGATAAACAACCAAGATGCCAAAAAGCAAATTATGCGAATACAAAAAGAAAAAAAAATAATAAATAACGCAAGGACATGAGTTGTAAAGTCCTTGAAAATGAGTCCACAGGGTGGTGGGATCAGTTCAGTGAAGTTATCTACCCTGGTTCAGCAGCTGAAGGGTAATAACTGCTCTTGACCCTAGCGGTAAGAGTTCCGAAGCTCCTGTACCTCCTTTCTGATAGCAGCAGCAAGATGATAGCATGGCCTGGATGGTGGGGTCTTTGATGACGGATGCTGTGTTAATATTTTTGATATAAAGCTAAATCTTTATTAGTTTTTATTTAAATAATTTAAACTAAAATCTATTTCTACTGTTTTAAATATCTATGATCACACATTTAGAAAGAGTTTAAATGGTAAAGCAAGGAATCAAAAGGTTATCAGGGCAATCTAAGATAGTGGTCCTGAGCAGTCAAATTGATCACTGCTGGAATACACGGCAGTTAGTGAGGCATTCAGTGGGATTAGAGCTGCAAGGCTATGAAGGTTGATTAAGTGGAACGGGGAATGCACAAAGTGCAGAACAAGTCAAATTAAGCATGATCTAATCCAGTATCCCGGTCCAAAGGAACATAGGTTTGAAGCAAAGGGAAAAGCTCAATGATTCTAATTTTTTCCAATAAAATAGAAATATTCCACTAGAGTTAATCCAAGGGAATTTAATCTTTCAGGGCTTGACAAATACATGCAATTCAGAACATTCTGAAAGCTGTTAACACAAATACAGATGAAATTATCAAGCATTCTTATTGACGCGGTATGACGTTTTTCCCTTCAATGTCACAAACTGAACTATTGTTCAAGGGTTCCATTTCTTGCCTCCACTTTATGAAATAAGGGACTTTTACTAAAGAATTGCCAGTGAAACATATCAAGCTTTTTCCAGCAACATGCTAAGAAATCAGACTATGATCAGAATTTTACATTACAAAAACAAAGCAAATGTCAAAAATTTGACATGTACACAGAATGGTTGAAAAAGTCAGCTGGACTGGACAGTAAAGAGACCATGGGATCAGAAACAATAAGCTTTGTACTCCGTGGATGAATGTCACCTATCAAGAATCTGAACCCATCTATTAACCCATGAACATTACCTAATTATTTTGCTCTTTTTGCACTATTTTTATATTCTTATTGTAATTTATAGTAATGTTTTATATACTGCTGCCACAAAGCACATTTCACAGCATGTCAGTAACAACAATCTTGATTCTGATATATTTTCTGTTGCTGAAGTAGGTAAAAAAAACTTTACTATTTTATTGCGACTAACTCTAAACAAATCATTTACATATTGATTTGAAATGCAGTTCCACATTATATGCATATACAAGTACGTCAGCACAAAATGGGACCTCATCGTCTGGAGCTAATTTATCGGATTTGAAATTTTGCGATCAGTAAAGTAGACTTTATCAAAATGCAGAGCCACACATTCATCCAATGCAAAATGGCCTCTTAACAGTCCCACTGTGCAAAGCCGACTGATTGGCATATTGTTTGAAAAAAGTCAAATGTGGACTGGGAATCTAGAAAATCAGGATCTAAATGACAAATACTCCACTTAAGGAAGTAGAAACTACTCAATAGTATGATAAAATACATCTTAAGATGCATGTTTCAAAGATGACTAAACTGTAATTAGCTTAATTAATAATAATTGTAATTCTGGAATTTGCAAAACATTTTCTCGAATGAAGATTTCAGAAAGAATGACACTGTTGTGGAACACATTCAGAAACACTCTCCTTAGAGCCCCGAATCTAGGAAGTCAGAGGCAGACTTTCTGGAACTGAGAGCAATCCATAACAAAACTGATATTGCCAGAAACATACATTCTCAACTTTCATGAGTTGCTGCACTACTTCCAACAAAAAACAAACTGCGGCGACAGACTCACTCCACCTCATTATTACAGACTGCTGGCTTCAAACAGGTCCTTTGACTGATAACTAGCTAAACAAGCAGAGGTGGAGAGTTAAGTAGCCCAGCTCAAAGGAGAATGTGGCTTATTGCAGTGTATCATTTGAACCTCCTATATTGGCTATTGATGTTAAAACTATTACATTCATTCACTCCCCCATTTTCTGTCTCACAGACAACATGCAACATCTGACAAAATGAAACTCAGAGGGAAGAACATCTGACTGCCCACTTGTGAACTCCCTAAACTGTACAGATCCTTGTGGTATAACAGATGCCCTTGGACCTCAACATGATGGCTGTGATCAGGATTACGACCAGACATCAATAAAACGCTCCAGAGTGGAACAAGCAGAAAGCCAGTTGTCTCACTCAAGTATTACTGTGTTGCCAAATATGACAATGTTTCAATTTCTAAAATTATGACATGCTGATGGATGGCAGACAACACTAAATATCCCTATTTAGAAAACTGCTGATCCTTTCTTACTTACAGAAAGGCTTTGAAACATACAAATCAAAATGAGTCTCTGCTCAACACACTGACTCTTTATTCCTCTCCATAGATGCTACCTGACCTGCTGAGTTCCTCCAGCACTGTGCATTAATCAAAAATAAATAGCTCCATAAAATATTACACCTTTACTAAATTGCTACAGAAGCACCCCAAATAACATGGTGAAAATAAATACATTCAAAGAAAATACAATTCAGAAGCTTCAATGTTCTTAAGTATCTTTTAATTAATGTGTTTGATAAATTTTAGTTAATCCTTTTACTTAAAGCATTAAAGCTGCTAGGCACTGGTTTTAGGGCAACTTTGATTTTTTTTCTTAAAATCACAGCAAAATAAAAATCTACAACTTCAACATAAAGCTGACCTCAAAGAAACAGTAGTGATCAAATTGTGTCTGGGTGGTGTTGAGCACATCTACAAAACCGGAAAATCAGTTGTCTCACTCATGGAGCAACTTTTTGTACATTTATCGGATAGATCGAACTCCACATTGGACTGTCAGCACTGATGTGAGAAATGTATTATTCCTAAAACACTTAAAACAACTGTCAAGATACATTGTCATTTGGGCAGCAGCAAGCAAGCTGCCTGGAGGCTCGGCACTTCAGGGGAGGGCAAGAACTGTGAACGTTTCAGGTGGAGACCCACCCTGATCATCAGTGGATGCTTTCAGGCAAGACGCTTCAGAAAATAACTTCCTATACCTTAAACTATACCCTTGTCAGCAAAATATTATAATCAAACAAATGTATATCCAAGACGGAAGTACATAATCAACGGACATAATATATAATTATTTATGATCATCAATCATTATTTGATTCCTTAATGTTTAAAAGCAAATTTGAACAGGTGGGTGAAAATAAAAGTCAAACTCTTTTTTTCGGCCCAGATTGCAGAACCACATTGCAATTTGCAGCCCCATTTTGAACGCAGATTACGGCCCCAGGACTTGGAATGTAAAAATTCAACCATTAGTTACGCCAGCGACACACACACATAATGCTGGAGAAACTCATATATGGAAAAGAGTAAACAGTCCACGTTTCGGTTCGAGACCCTCCATCAGGACTGTCCTGACGTCGACTGCTTATTCATATCCATAGATGCTGCCTGTCCTGCTGAGTTCCTCCAGAATTATGTGCGTGTGTCACTTGGATTTCCAGCATCTGCGGGTTTGCTCCTGTTACGCAAGTCGCTTACTCACTGGTGGTTCATAGGCAAAATGATTTTATCAGAGTTTCTCCCCTTCCTAAATTGTGTGTTACAGGATGGGGGGGGGGGGATGCAGATTGAACGAAGCGATAAAACATCTCCCACAAGGAATCATTGCGAATATAAAAGGCACTTCCAGAAACGAGATGAATTAGTAATGACCATTTAAAATAACTCATGACTTGAGTCAGTTTTCTGTAAACAAGTTAATTACCGATTAGTTTTATAATGCCCACTTCCATTTTGCTTTTTAAAGAACTTCTACCCAGATGAGCCCCAAGTAGGAGTGACTACGGCCGGTGCTGCCGTGAACGGGACAACGGGGTAAGTCGGGGGTCCGTAGCTGTGCAGATGTCAGGGCTGTTCGGCCGGGTTCCGGCTCAGAGCCGGGGCTGCAGGTCGCCGTAGGCCCACCGTCCCGGTGGAGTGCAGCTGCCCGGCAGTGTACGGAGAGAGGAGGCGGCGGCGGCGGCAGAGAGCGTCCCCATTCCACCGTCCCCACCAAATCACGCCCGGCCCGGCCCGGCCCGGCCCGGCGGCCACTCACCTGGCCCAAGTAGATGAAGCCGTGCTGCCGAGCGATCCTCTCCGCCTCCTGCGGGCCGCCCGCCACCTGCACGGCCCAGGTGTTGGTGTAAACTCTCGACACGACGCCCGCCACCCCCGTGCCCGCCACCAGCAGCGCCCAGAACCACAGGGCGGCCCCGGCTCCCCGTTCCATGGCCACTACCTCCTCACTCCGCAGCAGCCCCTCGCTCGCTTGCTCTCCTTCCGGGCCTCGCTCGCCAACTCAGCCACCCGGGGAAGAAAGCCGTCAACCCCGCTAGCTCAGCGCCGGCTGCCCATGGCGCCGCTCCGACCGCCCTCTCCCCGCCGACCCGACGCCCCGCCCCCCTGCGGGTCGCCGGAAACGCGTCAGCCACCCACAGCGCGAGTCGGCGGCGCCGGCCCGCCCCTGGCCACGCCCCTGTCCCGCCCGCGGCGACCACGCCCACTCCAGGTTGTCCGCTGTGTGGGAGAGTTTTTCAAAGTGTGAAAGCCATGGAACTGGGGCAGCTCCACTCTCACACCATTCAATCTTAATTATCATTCCACCGTATCGTAGAGCGATTCAAGGTGCAAAACACCTCACAAATATAATAAAAACATGGATAGATGCTTCCAACTCGACGGCAATGCCTTAACCATTTGTGTGTTGTAAAGCCTCGGGGCGGGGGGTGCTATTTTGTCTCCTTTAACATAAGTCCGATTCCGAGTCCGGTGTGGGCTCACAAACTGGCTGCGGTGGCTTGTTGGGCCCCTCGCTCTCTGGGAAGCGTTGCAGAGCCGCCTTCCTGACTGTTGGATCCCATCCGCCCGGACCTTCAATTGCTGCTTCAGGCAGGGTCCTATCTCACCGGAGTATGGAGCCCAACTACAAACAAGAGAAAATCTGCAGGTGCTGGAAATCCAACTAACACGCACAAAATACTGGAGGAGCTCAGCAGGCCAGGCAGCATCCATGGAAAGGAGTGAGCAGTCGACATTTCAGGCTGAGACTCTTCATCAGGACTCACTGGGGTATGAAACCCACCAGCTGCCCTCACCTGGTTAGCCCACCTGTCCCATTCAAGCAGCCTCTTGGAGCCACAGGTGAGAGCCGAGTGACTGGTGGGGACTGAAGGTGAATGAGCTGCCCCAGAATGGACATGACAAGCCCCTTCACCAGTGTCCTACCCCTCCCTGGACCAGGGTGTCTGCCCACTCCAGTCATGGTTTATGGAAACGGGCTTCAACTCTCCAACAGAACTGCGAGAGACATCCTCCCAAACACTCACCTGTAGAGATTCTCCCACCACCCACTCCTCTACTGGTACCTCAGAGCAGCACACTTTCTGACAGATAACATAAACTGGTCCACCTTCTCTCTCACACTCACACTCACACTCACACTCACACTCACACTCACACTCACACTCACACTCACACTCACACTCACACTCACACTCACACACCATCTCTAACCTACTGTTCCCGGCCCCTGACAATCTACCCTCGCCCCCCCATCTCTAACCTACTGTCCCTGACCCCTGACAAATCTACCCTCGGCCCCCCATCTCTAACCTACCGTCCCTGACCCCTGACAATCTACGCTCACCTCCCATCTCTAACCTACTGTCCCTGACCCCTGACAATCTACGCTCACCCCCCATCTCTAACCTACTGTCCCCGGCTCCTGACAATCCACCCTCACCCCCCCCATCTCTAACCTCTGTCCCTGACCCCTGACAATCTACGCTCACCCCCCATCTCTAACCTACTGTCCCCGGCTCCTGACAATCCACCCTCACCCCCCCCATCTCTAACCTCTGTCCCTGACCCCTGACAATCCACCCTCACCCCCCCCCCCATCTCTAACCTACTGTCCCTGGCTCCTGACAATCTACCCTCACCCCCCCCCCCAATCTCCAACCTACTGTCCCTGACCCCTGACAATCCACCTTCACCCCCCATCTCTAACCTACTGTCCCTGGCTCCTGACAATCTACCCTCACCCCCCATCTCTAACCTACTGTCCCTGACCCCTGACAATCTACCCAATCCCCTGACCACAACTCCCATCACACTCTACATTCATAAAACATACATCATTACAACACAGTGCCTTCAGCCCACAATGTTGTGCAGGCCTTTTAACCTAGTCCAACTTAACGCTCCCATCCCATAAGGCCATCCTGTGTTCATCCATGTGCCTGTCTAAAAGCCTCTTAAAAGTTCCTAATGTATCTGTAATTACCACCGCATGTGACAGCATATTCCACACTGTGGGGGAGAAAACCCACCCCTCTTCAACATTCCTCGTATTAACCATGAACTTGTCCCCCCTCGTATTAACCATTTCCACTCTGGGAAAGAGTGTCTGGTTGTCCACTTTATCAATGCCTCTTATCATCTTTTTACTGTACCTCCATCTAGTTATCTCTGATCCTCCTTCACTCACTGTTTTAAAATGTCCATCCTTTAAACATCCCTGTAATCCTGTCTCTGAAATCTCCAACTTCACAACTGTCCACTGTTTATAACAGATATGCCTGAAGCAACACACACAAAATTCTGGAGGGACTTAAAAAGGCCCAAAACTCTGTTTACTCTTCTCCGTAGATGCTGCCTGATCTGCTGAGTTCCTCCAGCATTTTGTGTGTGTTTCTCTGGACTTCCAGCATCTGCAGAACCTGTGTTTATAAATCACTGATCAACTTTGTGTTCCAAATGGACTTTTTGTCTGGTGGTAAAGAAATATCATTTTTCCTCATCACCCTTTCTTAAATGCTGTAGGTTGGCTATCCATGTTTCCTATTTGAAACAGAAGAAACACAAGAAAATCTGCAGATACTGGAAATCCAAAGTAAAGCACACAAAATGCAGGGCAGGCAGTATCTATGGAAAAGAGTAAGCAGTCGACGACCTGGGCCAAGACCCTTCTTCATTCCTAGTCCTGGAAGGGTCTTAGCCTGAAGCATCAATTCTTTATTCCTCTCAATAGATGCTACCTGACCTGCTGAGTTCCTCCAGCATCTTGTGTGTGTTCCAGCATATACAGGATCTCTGGTGTTTATGAGACACGCATTTAGATTTAGATTCAGATTTATGTTTCAGATGCACTGTTAATTGAAACATACAGTAAATGTGTCATTTGCATTAACAACCAACATACGCAAGGTTCTGGAGGTGGCCTGCAGGTGGCGCCACCAATTCTGGTGCTAACATTGCACGCCCACAATACTTGGCAGAACAACAAACAGTAAGTACAAAACAAATCAGCAAAGTAAGCTCCCCAGCTACACACAGACAGGTTTCCAACCCCAGTACAGGCAGCCTCAGGCCTTCGGGCCTTCAGTCTGTGGCCCTGGGCTCTCAGACTCTCAAACATCAGTCCTCCAACTTTGGACTTCACCCCAGGCCATTCCAATCATGGGTTTGACCTTCAGGCCTCAAAGAGTAGACACCCATGGATCTGACCTCAGTAACCTGGGCTCTCATGACCTCGGGCTTCTACCTTTAGTCCGCTACCTCCAGACTCACCTGCTCTGGACTTTGACATTCAACTTTGTCCTCCAGACTTCGCCAACAACTGGGTGACGGCCCCACGACTTGCTAATAATGGGATTAACCCATGAAAAGGTCAGGAAGCAACAGCTACACCCCAGAGATTCTGCAGATGCAGTAAATGCAGAGAAACACCTCCCACTAAAGGCCATCTTGTATTTGTGAAGGTTTTTCCCACTTGCTGACACTGCATAACGAAATTGCACAGTGATGTGTTTGGTATTGGTTCGGTATAAATTATACAGCAATATGTTTGGTAATGGGTGGAGGTGGTTTATTTGGTGCTTCATAAATGCAAGTTGTTGTTGGATCTTGAAGTCTGGCCACATAAGAAAAAGTCCCATAAAACTGTCTACATCTGGGTGGGATTAAGTTGCTGCAGCTGTTAGCCTTCAACAGCTGTTGGGATTCGGAGAAATTCCACAAAGAATGATTTATCAGGAAACTCTCTTACACTACATCGACAAGAAGACCTCCACAGTGAGAACATCATATTTTACATTCACAGAAGGTGAATCAAAAGGTTCTAATATTTATTACAGTGTTCATAAATGCTACACATTCTAAAAGCCTGACATTGCATTCAACACTCCCTCAGCATATTTAATATGGTGTAAAATGTACAGAACACTCCCAGGACGGTCACTGGCTAGCAAAAAGCTGAGCCTGTTAGGAAAACAAACAGAGTATTTCCAAAGGTGAGAAATAGGGAGCCGTTGCTTCCTTCACCTGGTGAGGCTCCCTCACACAGGTTCAAAGAAAATCTACCATCAAGGTATCTGTATGTTGCCATATACTACTGTGAGGGTAATTTCTTGCAGGCATTCACAGTAGTAAAGAAATGCAATAAAGAATCAATGAAAACCTACACATCAGGCAGTGTTTATCGAGATGAATACACCATTGACATTTTGGGCCAAGACTCTTCTTCAGGACTGGAAAGGAAGTGGGAAAATGCTGGAATGAAAGAGTGGTGGGTGAAAGGAAAAGAGGATAGCTAGAAGTTGACAGGTTGAAGCCAGGTGGGTGGGAAAGCTAGAGAGGAAGGAATCTGATAGGAGAGGAGACTGGACCATGGGAGAAAGGGAAGGAGGAGGGGACCTAGGGGCAGGCATTAGGTGGGTGAGGAGAGTTAAGGGGCTAGAGTGAAGTATAGAAGAAGAGGGGAGGGGGAGGAAAAGTGTCATTACCTGAAGGAGAAATTGATATTCATGCTGTCAGGTTGGAAGCTACCCAGATGGAATATAAGGTGTTGCTCCTCCACTCCGATGGTGGCCTCATCTTGGCACAAGAGGAGGAAATGGATTGACAAGTTGGAACAGGAGTGGGAATTGGAACTAAAACACTTGGCCACCAGGAAGTTCTGTTTTTGGTGGATGGAGTGGAGGTGCTCAACTGAATGGCCCCCCAGTTTATGACAGGTCTCACTAATGTAGAGAAGGCTGCGTTGGATGCAGTAGATGGCCCCAGTAGATTCATAGGTGAAATGTTGCCTCACCTGGAGAGACTGTTTGGGGTCCTGAGTGGAGGTGAGGGAAGAGGTGGATGTACAGGTGTAGCACCTTGACCACTTGCAAGTTTAGAAAAAGAAGACAAACTTTGCAAATTTAAAAAAAAGTGAGTAAATAAATATACAAAGAACATGGGTTGTAAAGTCCTGAAAAGTGAGCCTATAGGTTGTAAATTTAGTTAAGTGTTGAGAGAATGAAGTTATCCACACCAGTTCAGGAGCCAGATGGTTGTCAGGTAATAACTGTTCCTGAACCTGATGGTGTAGGACAAAGGCTCCTGTACTTCCTTCCTGAAGGCAGCAGTGAGAAGAGAGCATGGCCTGGATGGTTGTGATCCTTGATGATGGGTGCTGCTTTTTTGTGCCAATGGTGCAAAATATACAGAACACTTCAAGGAGCTATAAAGGCTGTTTGGAAAACAGCGCATTTTGGAAAAGTGTTAGATGGGGTCTGTTGCTTCCTTCACCTATTGGGCTTCCCTCATACCAATCAGCAAAGGCCAAGAGTCACAGAGCCAAACAGAGTCCCTCTGGCCCAGTGGCTCCACACTGGCCATCAAACAGCCATTTATGCTGACCTCAGGTAACTCTCCCCACTTCCCAAGATTTTAACACACACCTCCCAACTTGCAGCAGAAGTTGATGGGCTGGTTAAAGCATATTGTCCTTCATTAGTCAGAGGATTGAGCGCAAGAGACACAAAATATTGTTGCAGCTCTGTAAAAACCCTGGTTAGATCATGTTTGGTGTATTCTGTCCAGTTCTGGTTGCCTCATTATACAAAGGAGTGGAAGCTTTGGAGACCGTGCAGAGGAGATTTACCAGGATGCTGCCTACATTAGAGAGTGTAGCTTATGAGGAAAAGTGAGCAAGCAAGGGCTTTTCTCTTTGGAGCAAAGGAGGATGGCTTTATCGAGGTGTACAAGGTGTTAAGAAGAATTGATAGAGGGGACAGCCAGAGATTATTTCCCAGAGTAGAAATGGCTACTGTAATACGAGAGGTTACAATTTTTAGATGGTCAAAGGATGATGGCAGAGATAAGTTTTTTACATAGAGGAGTAGGATTAGAGATGACTTAATACAGTATATGAGATTATGAGAGGCATAAACAGAGTGGACAGCAAAAGACCTTTTTTCCCAGAGCAGCAATGGCTAATATGAGAGGACATGTATGGTTCGAGGATGGTTGGAGGAAAGTAGAGTGGGGAGATTTTGAGATTTTAATACAGAGTTTAGGATTTGTGAACTGCATTGTCTTGGGTGGTGGTAGGAGCTGATACATTAGGGATATTTGAAACATTCTTGGCATATAGATGAAAAAAAATGGAGGACTATGAGGGAGGGAAGGGTTGACTAATATTTAAGTACGTTAAAAGGTCAGCATTACATCGTGGGCTGAAGGGCTTCTACTATGCTGTATGTTCTAATGCATAGAGATCAATTAACCTATCAACCAATGTTGATAGAGCTGTCAGAGGAAACAGGTACAATAAAAGACCTGTGGATATTTTCAAGGATAAAAGGGATTTAGGGGCATCCAGGCTCAAGGTGGGCAAATGAGACTAGCTTGGTGGGCATTAGTGTTGAAACAACAGTGGGCTGAAGTTCAGGGTGTGGGGGGAAAACAGAGCACCCAGAGGAAACCCACACAGTCACAGGAAAAATGTACAAACTCGACACAAACAACGCCGGCTGTTGGTGATGTCCTAGACAAACCACATAGAGACCACAGCCAAGAAAGCTCAACAATGCCTCAACTTCCTCAATAGGCTAAAGAAATCTGGCATGTTCCTGTTGGCCCTCAACAATTTCTTTATTGCTACACCATAGCAAGTATTCTATCCAGATGCACTGCAAGAAACTGCAGAGAGTTGAAAAACTTCTCCTAACTTCTCAGTTAAGCAGCCTGCAGAATCAACTACCCCAGTCATTCTCTCTTCTTCCCTCTCCTATCAGGTAGAAGAAACAAAAGTCTGAAAGCACGTGCCACCAGGTTCAAGACAACTTCAGTGCTGCTGTTATAAGACTATGAAGTGGTCCCCTAGCAGACTCTTGGACCTTGCAGTCTAACTTGCTGTGATCTTGCATCTCGTTGTCTGCCTGTACTGTCCTTTCTCTGTAGCTGTAACACTTTATTGTTTGCATTGTCACTGATCTTGTTTACTTTGTTCTACATCAGTGATTCAGTGGTCAGTCTTCAAAGACAAATAAAGCTGTAGATTAGGGGGGTAGTCTTTAGAGAGGATCTTCACTGAGAACAATGTCACAAGTAGACAAGGTGGTGAAGAGGCATGTGAAACACTGGTCTTCATCGGTCAGGGTACTGAGATGGGATGTTATGTTGTAGTTGTACAAGATGTTGGTGAGACCACACTCAGAATATTGCATACAGTTTTAGTCACCACCAAAGACATCACTAAACAAGAAACGCAAATAAGATTTACTAGGATGCTGCCAAGACTTGGGGATACTGAGTTATAGAGAGCAGTTGACTAAGACTTTATTCCTTGGAATGTACAATAGGAGATTGAGGGGTGACCTTATACAAGTGTATAAAATCGCGATGGCTAAAGAGAGGGTGAATGCCCACGGTCCTTTTCCTAGGGAAGGGGAACTGAATAGCCGAGGGCACTGGTTTAAGGTGAGAGGTGAAAGAGTTAAAAAGGACAAAGGCAACTTCATCATGCAGAGGGTGATCCATTATTGGAATGAGGTGCCGGAGGAAGTGTTTGAAGCAGGTACAATAAAAGACTTGTGGATAACTTCAAGGATAAGAGGGATTTAGGGGCATCTGGGTCCAAGGTGGGCAAATGGGACTAACTTGGTGGGCATTAGAGTTGAAATAACAGTTGGGCTGAAGGGCTTGTTTTCATGTGACAAAACGTGACAAAGGCAAACCTCAGAGCAAAGAAATTTTACAGAGAATGCAAACAGGAAGCCAAATTAGGGCAGCCATCCTGAAATGTGCACATTCCACAGTCAGTAACTAAACTTTTTCAGTGTAACAACGGTATGCACCTCAAACCCATCGGAGGCAGCAGGGCTGGTGGGGTTGTGGGGGAGGGGTGTTGGGGAAGGGACCAAGCAAAGTGGGACATGAAGCAATGCTTAGGATTTTAGAAGCACTTCCAAACTCCCCATCAACTCTCGCACAACTCTTATTATTCCTTCAGTAATTTTCAGACAAGATAGTAGCACGCTCAAATGCAGCTGCTAGGTCAACCAAAGGTATTAATGTCTTTTGTAAATGTATTTTTTACGATTGAAAGACCCCTGCTGGATATTAAAGTACTGCAGGTCTACCCCATCAGCGAGTTGCTCACTGGCAGAGAAACTGAAGGAGCTGGAATTGGTGCGGCCTGTGACAGGTGGGAGAGTTCTGGTTGAAGTGTGCACCTCAGACAAGAGGAGATCTCTGTGATGCAAGACTTAATCACTCTCAGTATCTCCACGGAACTTCTCGTGTTTGAGGGAAGCTTGAGGAAAGGACTTTGATACTGGTGAGGGTGGAGGTCCTCCTCCCTCTGCAGAGTGGAGAGCGAACTCTAATTGTCCTCATCCAAGTTCATCAAAAGAATTGATGTCTAGGTGCCAGACACAAGTCAGAATCACTGACATATTCTGGGAAATGTGTTGTTTTATGGCAGCGGTACAGTGCAGTACATAAAAATTACAGTGAGAATACATAGAGCAAAATAGTGAGGTAGTGTTTATCAGTTCAATTTCCATTCAGAAATGTGATTGAGGGAGGGGAAGAAGCTGTTGAGTGTGTTCCTTTAGGCTCCTTGATGGTAGCAATGAAAAGAGGGCATATCTTGGGTGGTGGGGGTGGGGATCCTCCATGCTTTTTCTGAGGCATCGCGTTTTGAAAATGTCCTCAATCTTGTGCCCATGATGGAGCTGGCTGAGTTTACAACCCTCTGCTGCTTTTCCTGATCCTGTACTGTGGCCCCTCCATACCAGACGGCGATGCAACCAGTCAGAATGCATGGTACATCTACAGAAATTTACTAGAGTCTTTGGTGATATACAAAGATTCCTCGAACTCCTAATGAAACATAGCTGCTGTCATGCCTTCTTAGTAATTGCATCAATATGCTGGGTCCAGTACAGATCTTCAAGGATGTTAACACCGAAGGGCTTAAAGCTGCTCTTCCTTTCCACTACTGACCCTGCAGGTTGACAATGGATTCTGCCTACAGTCATGTGGACATTGGAACAAAGCATTGGGCAGGAGGTACAGGAGCCTTGGGTTCCACACCACCAGGTTCAGGAACAGTTATTACCCCACAACCAAGAGAGTCATGAAACAGCATGGCTAAATTCACTCACCTCAACACTGAACTGATTCCACAACCCATGGACTCACTTTCAAGGACTCTACAACTCATGTTCTCAGCATTATTTATTTACTTTTTTTAATTTGTAGATTTGCATATTTGTCTTTTACACAATAGGTGTTAGTTTTTGTTCATGTATAGTTTTTCATAAATTCTTTCGTATTTCTTTATCTTCCTATAAAAGTCCACAAGAAAGTCAACCTCGGGAGTATTTTGTGATATGTATAGACTTCGATAATAAATTTACTTTGACTTTGAAGTCATCAATTTGTGCTTTTCCAGAGTCAGAGGTGCAGTTCCTAATTTGAGAATGAAGTGGTTTCCTGCAACTTGAATGTTTGCTGTGACTGCAGAGAGGAGGAACAGTAAATTTGTGATGGCCAGAAAGACAAATAAAATAACTTGTGTTTCCTGGCTCTACAGATCCTGGAGAAGCCAACATACAGAAGTGTGCAACACAAACAAAATGTTGGAGGAACTCAGCAGGTCAGGCAGCATCTACAGAAATGAATAAACAGTCAATGTTTTGGGCCAAGACTCTTCTTCAGGACTGGGAAGAAAGGGGGAAGATGCCAGAATAAGAAAGTGGGGGGAGGAAAAGGAGGAAAAGCTTGAAGGTGATAGGTGAAGCCAGGTGGGTGTGAAATGTAAAGAGCTGGAGAGGAAAGAATATGATAGGAGAGGAGAGTGGATCATGGGAGATAGGGAAGAAGGAGGGGCACCGGGGGAGCCGATAGGCATGTGAGGAACAGAGGTAAGAGGTCAGAGTGGGGAATAGAAGAAGAGGGAAGGAGGTCAGGGAAAGAAAAAGAAAAAAATACTGGAAGGAGAAATCAATGTTCATGTCATCAGGTTGGAGGCTACTCAGACAGAATTTGAGGTGTAACTCCTAATCCCTGGAGTGGCCTCATCATGGCAGAAAAGTTGGAACAACATGTTGGAATGGGAGTGGGGATAGGAATTAAGATAGTTGGCCACTTGGGAAATATTGCTTTTGACAATGGAGCAGAGGTGGGCAGGCAGCAAGGAGAGAGTGAGCAGCGGAGTTACTGAAAAAATCTAACCATACCCCTACCAACCCAACGCTTCCTCCCTACCCACTGTAACCCAATGAGGAACATCCTATTGATGTCAATGCATCTGGGGTTGAGAGGGTAAACAGCTTCCTTGGTATCCAAGTTCCTGAGTATCCACATCTCCAAGGATCTCACGTGGTCTATACACACCAACTGTGTGGTGCAAAAGGCACAACAGCACATCTTTCACCTCAGATAGTTGAAGAAGTTTGGTATGGGCCCGCAAATCCTAAGAACTTTCACAAATGAGTGCATCCTGACTGGCTGCATCACTGCCTGGTATGGGAACTGTACCTCCTTTAATCGCAGGATTCTTCAGAGAGTGGCGGGACAGCTCAGTTCATCTGCAGTTGTGAACTTCCCATGATACAGGACATTTACAAAGACAGGTATGAAAAAAGGGCCCCAAGGATCATTGGGGACCTGAGTCACCTCAACCACAATCTATTCCAGCTGCGGCCATCTGGGAAATGGTACCATAGCATAAAAGCCAGGACCAACAGGCTCTGGGACAGCTTCTTCCACCAGGCCATCAGACTGATTAACTCATGCTGATTTAAATGCATTTCTATGTTACATTGACTGTTATATTTATTATAAAATATTATAAATTACTATGATTGCCTCTGGCATAGAGGCTGGCCCTGTGGTAGGGAAAGGAAGAGGATGGCAGCAGTGATAGGGTACTCTATAGCTAGGGAGTCAGACAGGCGATTCTGTGGACACAGGAAGGAAACACAGATTTGTTTGCCTCCCAGGTGCCAGGGTCCGGGATGTTTCTGATTGCAGTATCCTGAAGTGGGAAGGTGAACAGCCAGAGGTCATGATACGTATTGGTGCCAACAAAATAAGTAGGAAAAGGGAGGAGGTCCTGAAAACAAACTACAGGGAGTTAGGAAGGAAGTTGAGAAGCAGGACCACAAAGGTAGTAATCTCAGAATTATTGCCTGTACCACATGACAGTGGGTATAGGAATAGAATGAGGTTGAAGATAAATGTGCAACTGAGGGATTGGAGCGGGGGGCAGGGATTCAGATTTCTGGATCATTGGGACCTCTTTTGGGGCAGGTGTGACCTGTACAAAAAACACGGGTTGCACTTGAATCCCAGGGGGACCAATATCCTGGTAGGGAGGTTTGCTAAGGCTATTGGCGAGAGTTTAAACTAGAATTGCTGGGGGAGGGTGGAAACTGAACTGAAGAGATGGGGGAAGAGGTGGCTGGCTCACAAATTGGAGACAGTGCGAGAGGGAGGATAGGCAGATGATAGAGAAGAGATGCGCTCAGACCGATGGTTTGAGATGTGTCTATTTTAATGCAAGGAGTATTATGAAGAAAGTGGATGAGCTTAGGGCATGGATCAGTACTTGGAGTTATGATGTGGTGTCCATTACAGAGACTTGGATGGCTCAGGGGCAGGAATGGTTACTTCAAGTGCTAGGCTCCAGATGCTTCAGAAAGGACAGGGAGGGAGGCAAAAGAGGTGGGGCATAGCACTGTTGATCAGAGATAGTGCCACGACTGGAGAAAAGGAGGAGGTTATGGAGAAATTGTCTATGGAGTCTCTGTGGTTGGAAGTTAGGACCAAGGAAGGGGTTAATTACTCTACTGGGTGTTTTTTATAGACCACCCAATAGTAACAGGAACATCAAGGAGCAGATAGGGAGACAGATTCTGGAAAGATGTAATAATAACAGGGTTGTTGTGGTGGGAGATTTTAATTTCCAAAATATCAATTGGCATCACACTGGAGCGAGGGGTTTAGATGGGGTGGAGTTTGTTAGGTGCGTTCAGGAAGGTTTCTTGACACAATATGTAGACAAGCTTACAAGAGGAGAGGCTGTACTTGGTCTGGTTTTGGGAAATTAACCTGGTCAGGTATCAGATCTCTCAGTAGGAAGGCATTTTGGAGATAGTGATTGCAATTCTATCTCCTTTCCATAGCATTGGCGAGAGGTAGGAACAGACAAGTTAGAAAAATGTTTAATTGGAGTAAGGGGAAATATCAGGCAAGAACTTGGGAGCATAAATTGGGAACAGCTGTTCTCAGGGGCAATGTATAGAAGAAATGTGGCAAATGTTCAGGGGATATTTGCATGGCATTCTGCATAAGTACATTCCAATGAGACGGAAAGGATTGTAGGGTACAGGAACTGTGGTGTACAAAGGCTGTTGTAAATCTAGTCAAGAAGAAAAGAAGTGCTTACGGAAGGTTGAAAAAAACTAGGTAATGATAGAGATCTATAAGATTATAAGACTAGTAGGAAGGAGCTTAAGAATGAAATTAGGAGAGCTAGAAGGGGCCATGAGAAGGCCTTGCTGGATAATATTAAGGAAAACCCCAAGGCATTCTACAAGTATGCGAAGAGAAAGAGGATAAGACATGAGGCAATAGGACCAATCAAGTGTGACAGTGGAAAAGTGTGTATAGAACCAGAGGAGATAGCAGAGGTACTTAATGAATACTTTGTTTTAGTATTCACTACAGAAAACGATCTTGATGATTGTAGGGATGGCTTACAGTGGACTGAAAAGCCTGAGCATGTAGATATTAAGGAAGAGGATGTGCAGGAGCTTTTGGAAAGCAAGTTGGATAAGTCACCAGGACCGGATGAGGTGTACCCCTGGCTACTGTGGGAAGAGAGGGGGGAGATTGCTGAGCCTCTGGCGGTGATCTTTGTATCATCAATGGGGATGGGAGAGGTTCCAGAGGATTGGATGGTTGTGGATGTTGTTCCCTTATTCAAGAAAGGGAGTAGAGATAGCTCAGGAAATTATAGACCAGTGAGTCTTACTTCAGTGTTTGGTAAGTTGATGGAGAAGATCCTGAGAGGCAGGATTTATGAACATTTGGAGAGGCATAATATGATTAGGAATAGTCAGCATGGCTTTGTCAAAGGCAGGTCGTGCCTTACAAGCCTGATTGAATTTTTTGAGGATGTGACTAAACACATTGATGAAGATAGAGCAGTTGATGTAGTGTCTATGGATTTCAGCAACGTATTTGATAAGGTACCCCATGCAAGGCTTATTGAGAAAGTAGGGAGGCATGGGATCCAAGGGGACATCGCTTTGTGGATCCAGTACTGACTTGCCCACAGAAGGCAAAGAGTGTTTGTGGATGGGTTATATTCTGCATGGAGGTCAGTCACCAGTGGTGTGCCTCAGGGATCTGTTCTGGGACCTCTACTCTTAGTGATTTTTATAAATGACCTGGATAAGGAAGTGGAGGAATGGGTTAGTATATTTGCTAATGACACAAAGGTTGGGGGTGTTGTGAATAGTGTGAAGGGCTGTCGGAGGTTACAGCGGGACATTGATAGGATGAAAAACTGGGCTGAGAAGCGGCAGATGGAGTTCAACCCAAGTATGTGTGAGGTGGTTCATTTTGGTAGGTCAAATATGACAGCAGAATATAGTATTAATGGTAAGACTCTTGGCAGTGTGGAGGATCAGAGGGATCTTGAGGTCCGAGTCCATAGGACACTCAAAGCTGCTGTGCAGGTCGACTCTGTGTTTGAGAAGGTATACGGTGCATTGGCCTTCAATTGTGGGATTGAGTTTAGGACCCAAGAGGTAATGTTGCAGCTGTATAGGACCCTGGACAGACCCCACTTGGAGTACTGTGCTCAGTTCTGGTCGCCTCACTACAGGAAGGATGTGTAAACCATAGAAAGGGTGCAGAGGAGATTTACAAGGATGTTGCCTGCATTGGGAAGCATGCCTTATGAGAATAGGTTGAGTGAACCCAGCCTTTACTCCTTGGAGCGATGGAGGATGAGAGGCGACCTGATAGAGGTGTACAAGATGATGAGAGGCATTAATCATGTGGATAGTCAGAGGCTTTTTCCCCAGGGCTGAAATGGCTAACACAAGAGGGCACAGTTTTAAAGTGCTTAGAAGTAGGTATAGAGAAGATGTCAGGGGTTTTTACGCAGGGAGTGATGAGTGCGTGGAATGGGCTACTGGCAGCAGTGGTGGAGGCATTGTAAAAAGGGCAATGTTATAATAATCATGTGAGATTTCAGTTAGGAGACATATTGGGAAAATCTGGTTGGTGCTAGATCCCAAGAGAGGAAATTTGTAGAATGTCTATGAATTGGCTTTTTAGAGCAACTTGTGGTTGAGCCCAGTAGGGGAAAGACAATTTTGGACTGAATGTTGTGTATGAACCACACTGGATCAAGAAACTTAAGATAAAAGAACCCTCAGGAGACAGTAATCATAATATAATAAAATTCACCCTAAAATTTGAGAAGGAGAAGCCAAAATCAGATGTATCAGTTTACAGTGGAGTAGAGGGAATGACAGAGGCATTAGAGAGGAGCTGGTTAAAATGGATTGGAAGGGGACACTAGCAGGGATGAAGGCAGTGGCTGGTGTTTCTGGGGGGAAATTCGGAAGGTGCAGGAAAGGAAAAATACATCCCTAAGTTGAAGGGAGATGAGGCAGCCATGCCTGACTAGGAAGTCAA
Source organism: Hypanus sabinus (assembly GCF_030144855.1). NCBI lineage: Eukaryota > Metazoa > Chordata > Chondrichthyes > Myliobatiformes > Dasyatidae > Hypanus > Hypanus sabinus. The sequence goes on along the minus strand of NC_082726.1, from coordinate 7,922,491 downwards.
AGCCAACATAAAAGCAAAAGAGAGGGCATATAATACAGCAAAAATTATTAGGAAGGTAGAGTGTTGAGAACCTTTTAACAACCAACAGAAGGCAATTAAAAAGCCATAAAGAAAGAAAAAGTGAAATAAGGTAAGCGAGCCAATAACCTGTGCAAAAGGGATGGGTTACACCTGAACCAGTGGGGGTCCAATATCCTTGCAGACAGATTGGCTAGAGTTGTTCAGGCGGGTTTAAACTAATTTGGCAGTGGGATGGGAACCAGAGTGATAATGCTGAAGATGAAGTAGCTGGTTTACAAACAGAGGCAATGTGTAGTGAGGAGAGGCTGTTAATGGGGCAAGATTGCAGTCAACAGGATGGGTTGCAATGTAAACGGCCAACAAAGTCAAAAATGGTGAAGCTGCTGTATTTGAATGCTCGCAGTATACAGAATAAGGTAGATGAACTTGCAGCACAGTTACAGATTGGCATGTATGATGTTGTAGGCATCACTGAATCATGTCTAAAAGATTACTGCTGGAAGTTTAATTTCCAAGGATGGACACTATATTGAAAGGATAGAAAGGGGAGGTGTTGCTCTGTTGGTAAAAAATGAAATGAAATCATTAGAAAGAGAGGACATAGGGTTAGCAAGAATTGAATCATTGTGGGTAGAGGTAAGGAACTGCAAGGGTAAAAAAGACCCTGATGGGATTATATACAGACCTTGAAACAGTAGTATGTGGTAAGGATGTGGTCTGCAAATTACAATGGGAGAAAGATAATGCATGCCAAAAGGGCAATGTTACAATAGTCACAGGAAATTTCAATATGCAGGTAGATTGGGGAAATCAGGTTGGTGCTGGATTCCAGGAGAGAGGGTTTCTAGACTGCTTACGAGATGGCATTTTAGAGCAGCTTGTGGTTAGGCTATTCTATTCTAGATTGGGTGTTATGCAACGGACCAGAATCAGTTAGAGAGCTTAAGGTAAAAGAATCCCAAGGGGAAAGTGATCATTATATGATTAAATTCACTCTGTAATTTGAGAAGGAGAAGCTAAAGTCAGATGTATCAGTATTACAGTGGAGTAAAGGCATGAGAGAGGAGTTGGCCAGAATTGACTGGAAAAGAACACTGACAGGGTTGATAGGAAAGCTGCAAACGCTGTAATTTCTGGAAGCAATTTGGAAGGTACAGGATATATACATCTCAAAGAGGAAGAACTATTCTAAAGGAAAGATGGCACAATTGTGGCTAACAAGAGAAGTCAAAGACAACCTAAAAGCCTAAAGGAACATATAATAGAGCAAAAATTAGTGGGAGGTTAGAGGATTGAGAAGCTTTTAAAAAAACAACAGAAGGCAACTAAAAAAGTCAGTAAGAAGGCAAAGGTGGAATATGAAAGTAAACTAGCCAAAAGGGGATACCAAAAGTTTCTTCTGACACATGAAGTGTAAAAGAGAGGTGAGAGTGGATTTTGGATCACTGGAAAACAATGCTGGAGAGGTAGTAAAGGGGGACAAGAAAATGGCAGACAAACTGAATAAGTATTTAGTATCAGTCTTCACTGAGGAACTCACTAGTATGGTGGAAGTTCCAGGTGTCAGGGGTCATGAAATGTGTAGTAACTAGTACTAGTACTAGAGAAGGTGCTTGGGAAACTGAAAGGTCTGTAGGTAGATAGGCCACCTGGACCAGATGGCGTACACCCTAGGGTTCAAAAGAGGTGACTGGAAAGTTTGTTGAGGCATTAGTAATGATCTTTCAAGAATCACTAGATTCTGCTACAGTTCCGGAACACTGGAAAATTGCAAATGTCACTCCACTCTTCAAGAAGGGAGAGAGACAGAAGAAAGGAAACTAAGGCCAGTTAGTCTGACATCAGTGGTTGGTAAAATGTTAGAATCGATTGTCAAGGATGTGATTTTGGGTAACTTGGAGGCACATGAAAAAACAGGCCATAGTCAGCATTGTTTTCTCTAGGGAAAATCTTACCTGACAAACCTGTTGGAATTCTTTGAAGCTGGGTAAACAAAGGAGAATTGGTTGATGTTGTATACTTGGATTTTCAGAAGGCCTTTGACAAGGTGCCACACATGAGGCTGCTTAACAAGCTACAAACCCATGGTATTACAGGAAAGATTCTATCATGGATAAAGCAGTAGCTGATTGGCGGGAGGCAAAGATGGGAATAAAGGGAGCCTTTTCTGATTGGTTGCTGGTGACTAGTGATGTTCCACAGAGGTCTGTATTGGGACCGATTCTTTTTACATTATATGTCAATGATTTGGGTGATGGAATTGATAGCTTTGTGGTCAAGTTTACAGACAATATGAGGGGCAGGTAGGTTTGAGGAAGTAGAGTAGCTACAGAAGGACTTAGACAGATTAAGATAATGGGGAAAGAAGTGGCAGATGGAATACAATGTTGAGAAGTGTATGGTTATGTCCTTTGGTTGAATTAATGAAAGGGTTGACTATTTTCTAAATGGAGAGAAAATACAAAAAGAACTGAGTTACAAAGGGACTTGAGAGTCCTTGTGCAGGATTCCCTGAAGGTTAATTTGCAGGTTGAATCTGTGGTGAGGAAGACAAATGTGATGTTAATATTCATCATTTCAAGAGGACCAGAATATAAAAGCAAGGCTGTAAATTGAGACTTTATAAAGTACTGGTGAAGCCTTGCTTGGAGTATTATGAGCAGTTTTGGGCCCTGTATGTGCTGAAACTGGAGAGGGTTCAAAGAAGGTTCATGAAAATGATTCCAGGATTGAATGGCTTGTCATATGAAGAGCGTTTGATGGATCTAGGCATGTATTCTCTCAAATTCAGAAGAATAAGGGGTGACCTTATTGAAACCTATCAAATGGCAAAAAGCCTTGACAGTACAGATGTGGAGAGGATGTTTCCCATGGTGGTTGAGCCTAAGACCAGAGACACAGGCTCAGAAAAGAGGGGTGTCCTTGTAGAATGGAGATGAGGAGGAATTTCTTTAGCCAGAGAGTGGTGCATCTGTGGAATTCTTAGCCACAGGCAGCTGTGGAGGTCAAGTCATTCAATATATTCAAAGCAGAGTTCGATGGTTCTTGATTAGTAAGGGTGTCAAAAGTTGTGGGGAGAAGAAAGGAGATTGGGTCTGAGAGGAATATTAGATCAGTCAGGATGAAATGGTGGAGCAGACTTGATGGGCCAAATGGCTTAATTCTGCTCCCATACCTTATGGTCTTATACTCTTATAATATTAAAGAGGATACAAAAGTCTTTTTTCAAATATATAAAGTGTAAAAGGGAGATGAAAGTGGATACCAGACCAATGGAAAATGATGCTGGAAAGGTAGTGGGGGTGGGGGGGGGGGGGCGAAGAAATGGCTGAGGACTTAACAAATAATTTGCATCAGTGTTCACTGATGCAAAATGCCATTAATGCAAGAGTGTCAAAGACAGAATTGGGTTTCATTGATAGTACTAAGAAGGTGCTTGGGAAACTAAAAAGTCTGAAGGTAGATAAGTCACCTAGACCAATGGACTACACCCTGGGTTTCTGAAAGAGATTGTGGAGGCATTAGCAATGATCTTTGAAAAATCTCTAGATTCTGGAATGGTTTCTGAGGACTGGAAGATTGCAAATATAACTCCACTCTTTAAGAAGGAAGAAAGGCAGAAGAAAGGAAATTATAGGCCAGTTAGCCTGACTTCAGTGGTTGGAAGAACATTGGAGTCTATTATTAAGTATGAGATTTCGAGGTAGACAGACATACTTTATTGATCCTGAGGGAAATTGAGTTTTGTTCCAGTCGCACCAACCAAGAATAGTGTAGAGATATAGCAATATAAAATCATAAATAATTTAATAATATCAATAATAATAATAAATAGTAAATTATGACAAGTGGAAATAAGTCCAGGACCAGCCTATTGGCTCAGGGTGTCCGACCCTCCGAGGGAGGAGTTGTAAAATTTGATGGCCACAGGCAGGAATGACTTCCTATGACGCTCAGTGTTAGATCTCGGCGGAATGAGTCTCTGGCTGAATGTACTCCTGTGCCTAACCAGTACATTATGGAGTGGATGGGGGACATTGTCCAAGATGGCATGCAACTTGGACAGCATCCTCTTTTCCGACACCACTGTCAGAGAGTCCAGTTCCACCCCCACAACATCACTGGCCTTATGAATGAGTTTGTTGATTCTGTTGGTGTCTTGGGGACACATGATAAAATAGACCAAAGTCAGCATTATTTTCTAAATAGGAAATGTTACCTGGCTAATCTGTTGGAATTCTCTGAGGAAAGAACAGGAAGGACAGACAAAGGATGTTCTTTATTTGGCTTTTGACAAGATGCTACACATGCAGCTGTTTAACAGGAGCCCATGGTATTACGAGAAAGATACTAGCATGGATAGAAGAAGGAATTGATGGCTTTATCACAAAGTTGGCACTCTAAATGACAATAGTTCAAGGGGCAGGTAGTATTGAAGAAGCAAACTGTCTGCAGAAAGATAGACAAGATGGGGGAATGGGCAAAGAAGTGGCAAATGGAATATAATGTAGTGAAGTGCATGGTCATACACTTTGACAGAAGGAATAAAGGTGTGGACTGTTTTGTAAAATGAAGAGAAAATTAAAAAATGTCAGAGATGCAGAGGGACTTGGGAGTCCCCAAAGAATAACTCACAGATAAGGAAGTCAAATACAATGTTCGCATCCAATTCAAGCGGATTAGAATACAAAAGCAAGAATGCAATGCTGAGGCTTAATAAAGCATTGGTCAGACCACTCTGGGAGTATTTTGCGCAGTCTTTATGAAAGGATGTGCTGGCATTAGAGAGGATCAATGGAGGTTAAGGGGAATGATCCCAGGAATGAAAGGGTTAACGTGTGAGGAATGTTTGATGGCTCTGGACCTGAACTCAGTGGAGTTTAGAAGGGGGGTGGGGGAGGGTGGAACTCATTGAAAACTGGAGAATATTGAAAGGTCTGTATAAAGTGGATGTGGAGAGGATGTTTTCTATAGTGGGAGAATCTGGGATTAGAGGGCACAACCTCGGAAATGAGGGATGCCCATTTAGAACAGAGATGAGGGAAAATTTCTTTAGCCAGAGTGTGGTGTCCTGGGTCCCCACCCAGGGTTGCCAGTCAGGTTGGCTGCTGAGGTTTGCGTGTCAGTCCTGGGGAGCAGAGACAGAGTCAGCATTTGAGAAAACACGCTGTGGTCACACTGGGTTCCCAGAACAGCTCATGATATATGGTCTCAACCGACTTCCTTCCTTGATGGTTTCCTCCACAGCGAGAGTATATTCAGTTGTTTTCTTTGAAAGGTAAGGATGGGATTTCCCCCAGGTAGGTTTCGGGAAGGTTTACCATACCTGCTCCAGAGATGCAAAATGGCTGATCCTCACTGGGGTACAGACTGACTGACACACACAGTCACACACACACACACTCCAAGAACAGCTACCCCACACTCGCACACTGACCCTCACTGGGGTACAGACTGACTGACACACACTCACACTCCAAGGACAGCTACCCCACACTCGCACACTGACCCTCACTGGGGGACGGGTACCTCACACTGACCCTCACCAGGAACGGGCCCCACCCACACAAACCCTCACTGGGATGTGGGCCCCACCCACACAAACCCTCACTGGGAACAGGACACACACACACACACACACAGAGACCCTCACTGGGGGACGGGTCCCTCACATTGACCCTCACCAGGAACGGGCCCCACCCACACAAACCCTCACTGGGATGTGGGCCCCACCCACACAAACCCTCACTGGGAACAGGACACACACACACACACACACACAGTGACCCTCACCAGGGGACGGGTCCCACCCACACAAACCCTCACTGGGATGTGGTTCCCTCACACACCGACCCTCACCGGGGACGGGTCCCTCACACACTGACACTCACCCGGGAAGGGTCCCTCACACACTGACCCTCACTGAGGATGGGTCCCTCACTCACTGTCCCTCTGAGGGATCGGTCTCACACACACTGACCCTCACTGAGGACGGGTCCCGCACACACTGACCCTCACTGGGGAACGGGTCCCTCACACTGACCCTCACAGGGGATGGGTCCGTCACACACTGACCCGCACAGGGGACGGGTCCGTCACACACGGACCCTCACTGAGGATGGGTCCCTCACACACTGACCCTCACTGAGGATGGGTCCCTCACACACTGACCCTCACTGAGGATGGGTCCCTCACACACTGACCCTCACTGGGAACAGGACCCACACACACTGACCCTCACTGAGGACAGGTCCCTTACACACTGACCCTCACCGGGGACAGGCCGGTCACACACTGACCCTCACTGAGGACAGGTCCCTCACACACTGACCCTCACTGGGAACAGGACCCACACACACAGACCCTCACTGGGATGTGGGCCCCACCCACACAAACCCTCACTGTGAACAGGACACACACACAGTGACCCTCACTGGGGACGGGACCCAGACACACTGACCCTCACTGGGATGTGGGTCCCTCACACACAGACCCTCTCTGCAAATGGGTCCGTCACACACTAACCCTCATTGAGGATGGGTCCCACACACTGACCCTCACTGGGATGAGGGTCCCTGACACACTGACCCTCACTGAGGATGGGTCCGTCACACACTGACCCTCACTGAGGATGGGTCCCTCACACACTGACCCTCACTGAGGATGGGTCCCACACACTGACCCTCACTGGGATGTGGGTCCCTCACACACTGACCCTCACTGAGGATGGGTCCCACACACACACTGGCCCTCGCTGGGGATGGGTCCCTCACTCACACTGACCCTCACTGAGGATGGGTCCCTCACACACTGACACTCACCCGGGAAGGGTCCCTCACACACTGACCCTCACTGAGGACGGGTCCCGCACACACTGACCCTCACTGGGGAACGGGTCCCTCACACTGACCCTCACAGGGGACGGGTCCGTCACACACTGACCCTCACAGGGGACGGGTCCGTCACACACGGACCCTCACTGAGGATGGGTCCCTCACACACTGACCCTCACTGAGGATGGGTCCCTCACACACTGACCCTCACCGGGGATGGGTCCCTTACACACTGACCCTCACTGGGAACAGGACCCACACACACTGACCCTCACTGAGGACAGGTCCCTTACACACTGACCCTCACCGGGGACAGGCCGGTCACACACTGACCCTCACTGAGGACAGGTCCCTCACACACTGACCCTCACTGGGAACAGGACCCACACACACAGACCCTCACTGGGATGTGGGCCCCACCCACACAAACCCTCACTGTGAACAGGACACACACACAGTGACCCTCACTGGGGACGGGACCCAGACACACTGACCCTCACTGGGATGTGGGTCCCTCACACACAGACCCTCTCTGCAAATGGGTCCGTCACACACTAACCCTCATTGAGGATGGGTCCCACACACTGACCCTCACTGGGATGAGGGTCCCTGACACACTGACCCTCACTGAGGATGGGTCCCTCACACACTGACCCTCACTGAGGATGGGTCCCTCACACACTGACCCTCACTGAGGATGGGTCCCACACACTGACCCTCACTGGGATGTGGGTCCCTCACACACTGACCCTCACTGAGGATGGGTCCCACACACACACTGGCCCTCGCTGGGGATGGGTCCCTCACTCACACTGACCCTCACTGAGGATGGGTCCCTCACACACTGACACTCACCCGGGAAGGGTCCCTCACACACTGACCCTCACTGAGGACGGGTCCCGCACACACTGACCCTCACTGGGGAACGGGTCCCTCACACTGACCCTCACAGGGGACGGGTCCGTCACACACTGACCCTCACAGGGGACGGGTCCGTCACACACGGACCCTCACTGAGGATGGGTCCCTCACACACTGACCCTCACTGAGGATGGGTCCCTCACACACTGACCCTCACCGGGGATGGGTCCCTTACACACTGACCCTCACTGGGAACAGGACCCACACACACTGACCCTCACTGAGGACAGGTCCCTTACACACTGACCCTCACCGGGGACAGGCCGGTCACACACTGACCCTCACTGAGGACAGGTCCCTCACACACTGACCCTCACTGGGAACAGGACCCACACACACAGACCCTCACTGGGATGTGGGCCCCACCCACACAAACCCTCACTGTGAACAGGACACACACACAGTGACCCTCACTGGGGACGGGACCCAGACACACTGACCCTCACTGGGATGTGGGTCCCTCACACACAGACCCTCTCTGCAAATGGGTCCGTCACACACTAACCCTCATTGAGGATGGGTCCCACACACTGACCCTCACTGGGATGAGGGTCCCTGACACACTGACCCTCACTGAGGATGGGTCCCTCACACACTGACCCTCACTGAGGATGGGTCCCTCACACACCGACCCTCACTAAGAATGGGTCCCTCACACACTGACCCTCACTGAGGATGGGTCCCTCACACACTGACCCATCACCGGGGACGGGTCCCTCACACACTGACTCTCACTGAGGATGGGTCCCTCACACACTGACCCTCACCGGGGATTGGTCCCTCACACACTGACCCTCACTGAGAATGGGTCCCTCACACACTGACCCTCACTGAGGATGGGTCCCTCACACACTGACCCTCACCGGGGACGAGTCCCTCACACACTGACCCTCACTGAGGATGGGTCCCTCACACACTGACCCTCACTGAGGACGGGTCCCTCACACACTGACCCTCACCGGGGATGGGTCCCTCACACACTGACCCTCACCGGGGACGGGTCCCTCACACACTGACCCTCTTGAGGACGGGTCCCTCACACACAGACCCTCACCGGGGATGGGTCCCTCACACACTGACCCTCTCTGAGGACGGGTCCCTCACACACTGACCCTCACCGGGGACGGGTCCCTCACACACCGACCCTCACTGAGGATGGGTCCCACACACACTGACCCTCACCGGGGATTGGTCCCTCACACACTGACCCTCACTGAGGATGGGTCCCTCACACACTGACCCTCACCTGGGACGGGTCCCTCACACACCGACCCTCACTGAGGATGGGTCCCTCACATACTCACCCTCACCGGGGACGGGTCCCTCACACACTGACACTCACCCGGGAAGGGTCCCTCACACACTGACCCTCACTGAGGACGGGTCTCTCACACACTGACCCTCACCGGGGACGGGTCCCTCACACACAGACCCTCACTGGGATGTGGGTCCCTCACACACAGACCCTCACTGCAAATGGGTCCGTCACACACTGACGCTCACTGAGGATGGTTCCCTCACACACTGACCCTCACCGGGGACAGGTCCCTCACACACTGACCCTCACCAGGGACGGGTCCCCCACACACTGACCCTCACTGAGGATGGGTCCCTCACACACCGACCCTCACTAAGAATGGGTCCCTCACACACTGACCCTCACTGAGGATGTGTCCCTCACACACTGACCCATCACCGGGGACGGGTCCCTCACACACTGACTCTCACTGAGGATGGGTCCCTCACACACTGACCCTCAATGAGGATGGGTCCCACACACACTGACCCTCACTGAGGATGGGTCCCTCACACACTGACCCTCACCAGGGATGGGTCCCTCACACACTGACCCTCACTGAGGATGGGTCCCTCACACACTGACCCTCACCGGGGATGGGTCCCTCACACACTGACCCTCCCTGAGGACGGGTCCCTCACACACTGACCCTCACCGGGGATGGGTCCCTCACACACTGACCCTCACCGGGGACGGGTCCCTCACACACTGACCCTCTTGAGGACGGGTCCCTCACACACAGACCCTCACCGGGGATGGGTCCCTCACACACTGACCCTCACTGAGGACGGGTCCCTCACACACTGACCCTCACCGGGGACGGGTCCCTCACACACTGACCCTCATTGAGGATGGGTCCCTCACACACTGACCCTCACCAGGGACGGGTCCCTCATACACTGACCCTCACTGAGGATGGGTCCCTCACACACCGACCCTCACTGAGGATGGGTCCCTCACACACTGACCCTCACCGGGGATTGGTCCCTCACACACTGACCCTCACTGAGGATGGGTCCCTCACACACTGACCCACACCGGGGACGGGTCCCTCACACACTGACCCTCACTGAGGATGGGTCTCACACACACACTGGCCCTCGCTGGGGATGGCTCCCTCACTCACACTGTCCCTCACTGAGGATGGGTCCCTCACACACTGAACCTCACCAGGGGACGGGCCCCACCCACACAAACCCTCACTGGGATGTGGGTCCCTCACACACAGACCCTCTCTGCAAATGGGTCCCTCACACACTGCCGCTCACTGAGGACAGATCCCACACACACTGACCCTCACCAGGGATGGGTCCATCACACACCGACCCTCACTGAGGATGGGTCCCTCACACACCGACCCTCACTGAGGATGGGTCCCTCACACACTGACCCTCACTGAGGATGGGTCCCTCACACACTGACCCTCACTGAGGACGGGTCCCTCACACACTGACCCTCACTGACGATGGGTCCCTCACACACTGACCCTCACCGGGGACGGGTCCCTCACACAACGACCCTCACTGAGGATGCGTCCCTCACTCACTGACCCTCACCAGGGACGGGTCCCTCACACACCGACCCTTACTGAGGATGGGTCCCTCACACACTGACCCTCACCGGGGACGGGTCCCTCACACACTGACACTCACTGAGGATGGGTCCCTCACACACTGACCCTCACCCGGGAAGGGTCCCTCACACACTGACCCTCACTGAGGACGGGTCACTCACACACTGACCATCACCGGGGATGGGTCCCTCACACACAGACCCTCACTGGGATGTGGGTCCCTCACACACAGACCCTCACTGCAAATGGGTCCGTCACTCACTGAGGACGGGTCTCACACACACGCTGACCCTCACCAGGGACGGGTCCCTCACACACTGACCCTCACTGACGATGGGTCCCTCACCACACCGACCCTCACTGAGAATGGGTCCCTCACACACTGACCCTCACTGAGGATGGGTCCCTCACACACTGACCCTCACCGGGGATGAGTCCCTCACACACTGACCCTCACTGAGGATGGGTCCCTCACACACTGACCCTCAATGAGGATGGGTCCCACACACACTGACCCTCACTGAGGATGGGTCCCTCAGACACTGACCCTCACTGAGGATGCGTCCCTCACTCACTGACCCTCACCAGGGATGGGTCCCTCACACACCGACCCTTACTGAGGATGGGTCCCTCACACACTGACACTCACCGGGGATGGGTCCCTCACACACTGACCCTCACTGAGGACGGGTCCCTCACACACTGACCCTCACCGGGGACGGGTCCCTCACACACTGACCCCCACTGAGGACGGGTCCCTCACACACAGACCCCCAGTGAGGACGGGTCCCTCACACACCGACCCTCACTGAGGATGGGTCACTCACACACTGACCCTCACTGAGGACGGGTCCCTCACACACTGACCCTCACTGAGGACGGGTCCCTCACACACTGACCCTCACTGGGGACGGGTCCCTCCCACACTGACCCTCACTGAGGACGGGTCCCTCACACACTGACCCTCACCGGGGACGGGTCCCTCACACACTGACCCTCACTGAGGATGGGTCCCTCACACACTGACCCTCACCGGGGATGGGTCCCTCACACACTGACCCTCACTGAGGACGGGTCCCTCACACACTGACCCTCACCGGGGATGGGTCCCTCACACACTGACCCTCACTGAGGACGGGTCCCTCACACACCGACCCTCACTGAGGATGGGTCACTCACACACTGACCCTCACTAAGGATGGGTCCCTCACACACTGACCCTCACCGGGGACGGGTCCCTCACACACTGACACTCACTGAGGATGGGTCCCTCACACACTGACCCTCACCCGGGAAGGGTCCCTCACACACTGACCCTCACTGAGGACGGGTCCCTCACACACTGACCCTCACCGGGGACGGGTCCCTCACACACTGACCCCCACTGAGGACGGGTCCCTCACACACAGACCCCCAGTGAGGACGGGTCCCTCACACACCGACCCTCACTGAGGATGGGTCACTCACACACTGACCCTCACTGAGGACGGGTCCCTCACACACTGACCCTCACTGAGGACGGGTCCCTCACACACTGACCCTCACTGGGGACGGGTCCCTCCCACACTGACCCTCACTGAGGACGGGTCCCTCACACACTGACCCTCACCGGGGACGGGTCCCTCACACACTGACCCTCACTGAGGATGGGTCCCTCACACACTGACCCTCACCGGGGATGGGTCCCTCACACACTGACCCTCACTGAGGACGGGTCCCTCACACACTGACCCTCACCGGGGATGGGTCCCTCACACACTGACCCTCACTGAGGACGGGTCCCTCACACACCGACCCTCACTGAGGATGGGTCACTCACACACTGACCCTCACTAAGGATGGGTCCCTCACACACTGACCCTCACCGGGGACGGGTCCCTCACACACTGACACTCACTGAGGATGGGTCCCTCACACACTGACCCTCACCCGGGAAGGGTCCCTCACACACTGACCCTCACTGAGGACGGGTCCCTCACACACTGACCCTCACCGGGGACGGGTCCCTCACACACAGACCCTCACTGGGATGTGGGTCCCTCACACACAGACCCTCACTGCAAATGGGTCCGTCACTCACTGAGGACGGGTCTCACACACACGCTGACCCTCACCAGGGACGGGTCCCTCCCACACTGACCCTCACTGAGGACGGGTCCCGCACACACTGACCCTCACCGGGGACGGGTCCCTCACACACTGACCCTCACTGAGGATGGGTCCCTCACACACTGACCCTCACCGGGGACGGGTCCCTCACACACTGACCCTCACTGAGGACGGGTCCCTCACACACTGACCCTCACCGGGGATGGGTCCCTCACACACTGACCCTCACTGAGGACGGGTCCCTCACACACCGACCCTCACTGAGGATGGGTCACTCACACACTGACCCTCACTAAGGATGGGTCCCTCACACACTGACCCTCACCGGGGACGGGTCCCTCACACACTGACACTCACTGAGGATGGGTCCCTCACACACTGACCCTCACCGGGGACGGGCCCCTCACACACTGACCCTCACTGAGGATGGGTCCCTCACACACTGACCCTCAGCGGCGACGGGTCCCTCACACACTGACCCTCACTGAGGACGGGTCCCTCACACACAGACCCTCACCGGGGACGGGTCCCTCACACACTGACCCTCACTGAGGACGGGTCCCTCACACACTGACCCTCACTGAGGACGGGTCCCTCACACACTGACCTTCACTGAGGATGGGTCCCTCACACACTGACCCTCACCAGGGACGGGTCCCTCACACACTGACCCTCACCAGAGACGGGTCCCTCACACACCGACCCTCACTGAGGATGGGTCCCTCACACACCGACACTCACTGAGGAAGGGTCCCTCACACACTGACCCTCAACAGGGACGGGTCCCTCACACACTGACCCTCACTGAGGACGGGTCCCTCACACACAGACCCTCACCGGGGACGGGTCCCTCACACACTGACCCTCATCGAGGACGGGTCCCTCACACACTGACCCTCACCGGGGACGGGTCACTCACACACTGACCCTCACTGAGGATGGGTCCCTCACACACTGACCCTCACCAGGGACGGGTCCCTCACACACTGACCCTCACAGAGGATGGGTCCCTCACACACCGACCCTCACTGAGGATGGGTCCATCACACACTGACCCTCACCGAGGATTGGTCCCTCACACACTGACCCTCACCGGGGATTGGTCCCTCACACACTGACCCTCACTGAGGACGGGTCCCTCACACACTGACCCACACCGGGGACGGGTCCCTCACACACTAACCCTCACTGAGGATGGGTCCCACACACACTGACCCTCACTGAGGACGGGTCCCTCACTCACAGACCCTCACTGGGATGTGGGTCCCTCACACACTGACACTCACTGAGGACGGGTCCCTCACACACTGACCCCCACTGAGGACGGGTCCCTCACACACAGACCCCCACTGAGGACGGGTCCCTCACACAGCGACCCTCACCCGGGAAGGGTCCCTCACACACTGACCCTCACTGAGGACGGGTCCCTCACACACTGACCCTCACCGGGGACGGGTCCCTCACACACAGACCCTCACTGGGATGTGGGTCCCTCACACACAGACCCTCACTGCAAATGGGTCCGTCACTCACTGAGGATGGGTCCCACACACACTGACCCTCACAGAGGATGGGTCCCTCACACACTGACCCTCACCGGGGACGGGTCCCTCACACACTGACCCTCACTGACGATGGGTCCCTCACACACCGACCCTCACTGAGAATGGGTCCCTCACACACTGACCCTCATTGAGGATGGGTCCCTCACACACTGACCCTCACCGGGGACGGGTCCCTCACACACTGACCCTCACCGGGGACGAGTCCCACACACACTGACCCTCACTGAGGATGGGTCCCACACACACTGACCCTCACTGGGATGTGGGTCCCTCACTCACAGACCCTCTCTGCAAATGGGTCCCTCACACACTGACACTCACCGGGGATGGGTCCCTCACACACTGACCCTCACTGAGGACGGGTCTCTCACACACTGACCCTCACTGGGGACGGGTCCCTCACACACTGACCCCCACTGAGGACGGGTCCCTCACACACAGACCCCCACTGAGGATGGGTCACTCACACACTGACCCTCACTGAGGATGGGTCCCTCACACACTGACCCTCACCGGGGACGGGTCCCTCACACACTGACCCTCACTGAGGATGGGTCCCTCACACACTGACCCTCACCGGGGATGGGTCCCTCACACACTGACCCTCACTGAGGGTCCCTCGCACACTGACCCTCACTGAGGACGGGTCCCTCACACACTGACCCTCACCGGGGACGGGTCCCTCACACACTGACCCTCACCGGGGACGGGTCCCTCACACACTGACCCTCACCGGGGACGGGTCCCTCACACACTGACCCTCACCTGGAACGGGCCCCTCACACACTGACCCTCACTGAGGATGGGTCCCTCACACACTGACCCTCACCGGGGACGGGTCCCACACACACTGACCCTCACTTAGGACGGGTCCCTCACACACTGACCCTCACTGAGGACGGGTCCCTCACACACTGACACTCACCGGGGATGGGTCCCTCACACACTGACCCTCACTGAGGACTGGTCCCTCACACACTGACCCTCACCGGGGACGGGTCCCCCACACACTGACCCTCACTGAGGATGGGTCCCACACACACTGACCCTCACCGGGGACGAGTCCCTCACACACTGACCCTCACCGGGGACGAGTCCCTCACACACTGACCCTCACTGAGGATGGGTCACTCACACACTGACCCTCAATGAGGATGGGTCCCTCACACACTGACCCTCACTGAGGATGGGTCCCACACACACTGACCCTCACTGAGGATGGGTCCCTCACACACTGACCCTCACCAGGGACGAGTCCCTCACACACTGACCCTCACTGAGGATGGGTCCCTCACACACTGACCCTCACGGGTCCCTCACACACTGACCCTCACTGAGGACGGGTCCCTCACACACTGACCCTCACCGGGGACGGGTCCCTCACACACTGACCCCCACTGAGGACGGGTCCCTCACACACAGACCTCCACTGAGGACGGGTCCCTCACACACCGACCCTCACTGAGGATGGGTCACTCACACACTGACCCTCACCGAGGATGGGTCCCTCACACACTGACCCTCACCGGGGACGGGTACCTCACACACTGACCCTCACTGAGGACGGGTCCCTCACACACTGACCCTCACTGAGGACGGGTCCATCACACACTGACCCTCACTGGGGACGGGTCCCTCACACACTGACCCTCACTGAGGACGGGTCCCTCACACACTGACCCTCACCGAGGACGGGTCCCTCACACACTGACCCTCACCGGGGACGGGTCCCTCACACACTGACCCTCACTGAGGATGGGTCCCTCACACACTGACCCTCACCGGGGACGGGCCCCTCACACACTGACCCTCACTGAGGATGGGTCCCTCACACACTGACCCTCATCGGGGACGGGTCCCTCACACACTGACCCTCACTGAGGACGGGTCCCTCACACACAGACCCTCACCGGGGACGGGTCCCTCACACACTGACCCTCACTGAGGACGGGTCCCTCACACACTGACCCTCACTGAGGACGGGTCCCTCACACACTGACCTTCACTGAGGATGGGTCCCTCACACACTGACCCTCACCAGGGACGGGTCCCTCACACACTGACCCTCACCAGAGACGGGTCCCTCACACACCGACCCTCACTGAGGATGGGTCCCTCACACACCGACCCTCACTGAGGAAGGGTCCCTCACACACTGACCCTCAACAGGGACGGGTCCCTCACACACTGACCCTCACTGAGGACGGGTCCCTCACACACAGACCCTCACCGGGGACGGGTCCCTCACACACTGACCCTCACCGAGGACGGGTCCCTCACACACTGACCCTCACCGGGGACGGGTCACTCACACACTGACCCTCACTGAGGACGGTTCCCTCACACACTGACCCTCACCAGGGACGGGTCCCTCACACACTGACCCTCACTGAGGATGGGTCCCTCACACACCGACCCTCACTGAGGATGGGTCCCTCACACACTGACCCTCACCGAGGATTGGTCCCTCACACACTGACCCTCACCGGGGATTGGTCCCTCACACACTGACCCTCACTGAGGATGGGTCCCACACACACTGACCCACACCGGGGACGGGTCCCTCACACACTGACCCTCACTGAGGATGGGTCCCACACACACTGACCCTCACTGGGATGTGGGTCCCTCACTCACAGACCCTCACTGGGATGTGGGTCCCTCACACACTGACACTCACTGAGGACGCGTCCCTCACACACTGACCCCCACTGAGGACGGGTCCCTCACACACAGACCCCCACTGAGGACGGGTCCCTCACACACCGACCCTCACTGAGGATGGGTCACTCACACACTGACCCTCACTGAGGATGGGTCCCTCACACACTGACCCTCACCGGGGACGGGTCCCTCACACACTGACCCTCACCGGGGACGGGTCCCTCACACACTGACCCTCACTGAGGACGGGTCCCTCACACACTGACCCTCACCGGGGATGGGTCCCTCACACACTGACCCTCACTGAGGACGGGTCCCTCACACACTGACCCTCACTTAGGACGGGTCCCTCACACACTGACCCTCACTGAGGACGGGTCCCTCACACACTGACCCTCACCGGGGATGGGTCCCTCACACACTGACCCTCACTGAGGACGGGTCCCTCACACACTGACCCTCACCGGGGACGAGTCCCTCACACACTGACCCTCACTGAGGATGGGTCCCTCACACACTGACCCTCAATGAGGATGGGTCCCACACACACTGACCCTCACTGAGGATGGGTCCCTCACACACTGACACTCACCAGGGACGAGTCCCTCACACACTGACCCTCACTGAGGATGGGTCCCTCAGACACTGACCCTCACGGAGGATGGGTCCCACACACACTGACCCTCACTGGGATGTGGGTCCCTCACTCACAGACCCTCTCTGCAAATGGGTCCCTCACACACTGACACTCACCGGGGACGGGTCCCTCACACACTGACCCTCACCGGGGACGGGCCCCTCACACACTGACCCTCACTGAGGATGGGTCCCTCACACACTGACCCTCACCGGGGACGGGTCCCTCACACACTGACCCTCACTGAGGACGGGTCCCTCACACACAGACCCTCACCGGGGATGGGTCCCTCACACACAGACCCTCACCGGGGACGGGTCCCTCACACACTGACCCTCACTGAGGACGGGTCCCTCACACACTGACCCTCACTGAGGACGGGTCCCTCACACACTGACCTTCACTGAGGATGGGTCCCTCACACACTGACCCTCACCAGGGACGGGTCCCTCACACACTGACCCTCACCAGAAACGGGTCCCTCACACACCGACCCTCACTGAGGATGGGTCCCTCACACACCGACCCTCACTGAGGAAGGGTCCCTCACACACTGACCCTCACCGGGGACGTCCCTCACACACTGACCCTCACTGAGGATGGGTCCCTCACACACTGACCCTCAATGAGGATGGGTCCCACACACACTGACCCTCACTGAGGATGGGTCCCTCACACACTGACACTCACCAGGGACGAGTCCCTCACACACTGACCCTCACTGAGGATGGGTCCCTCAGACACCGACCCTCACTGAGTACGGGTCCCTCACAGACAGACCCTCACCGGGGACGGGTCCCTCACACACTGACCCTCACTGAGGACGGGTCCCTCACACACTGACCCTCACCGGGGACGGGTCCCTCTCACACTGACCCTCACTGAGGATGGGTCCCTCACACACTGACCCTCACAAGGGACAGGTCCCTCACACACTCACCCTCACTGAGGATGGGTCCCTCACACACCGACCCTCACTGGGATGTGGGTCCCTCACTCACAGACCCTCTCTGCAAATGGGTCCCTCACACACTGACACTCACCGGGGACGGGTCCCTCACACACTGACCCTCACCGGGGACGGGCCCCTCACACACTGACCCTCACTGAGGATGGGTCCCTCACACACTGACCCTTACCGGGGACGGGTCCCTCACACACTGACCCTCACTGAGGACGGGTCCCTCACACACAGACCCTCACCGGGGACGGGTCCCTCACACACAGACCCTCACCGGGGACGGGTCCCTCACACACTGACCCTCACTGAGGACGGGTCCCTCACACACTGACCCTCACTGAGGACGGGTCCCTCACACACTGACCTTCACTGAGGATGGGTCCCTCACACACTGACCCTCACCAGTGACGGGTCCCTCACACACTGACCCTCACCAGAAACGGGTCCCTCACACACCGACCCTCACTGAGGATGGGTCCCTCACACACCGACCCTCACTGAGGAAGGGTCCCTCACACACTGACCCTCAACAGGGACGGGTCCCTCACACACTGACCCTCACTGAGGACGGGTCCCTCACACACAGACCCTCACCGGGGACGGGTCCCTCACACACTGACCCTCACCGAGGACGGGTCCCTCACACACTGACCCTCACCGCGGACGGGTCACTCACACACTGACCCTCACTGAGGATGGGTCCCTCACACACTGACCCTCACCAGGCACGGGTCCCTCACACACTGACCCTCACTGAGGATGGGTCCCTCACACACCGACCCTCACTGAGTACGGGTCCCTCACAGACAGACCCTCACCGGGGACGGGTCCCTCACACACTGACCCTCACTGAGGACGGGTCCCTCACACACTGACCCTCACCGGGGACGGGTCCCTCTCACACTGACCCTCACTGAGGATGGGTCCCTCACACACTGACCCTCACAAGGGACGGGTCCCTCACACACTCACCCTCACTGAGGATGGGTCCCTCACACACCGACCCTCACTGGGGATGGGTCCCTCACACACTGACCCTCACCGGGGATTGGTCCCTCACACACTGACCCTCACTGAGGATGGGTCCCTCACACACTGACCCACACCGGGGACGGGTCCCTCACACACTGACCCTCACTGATGATGGGTCCCACACACACTGACCCTCACTGGGATGTGGGTCCCTCACTCACAGACCCTCTCTGCAAATGGGTCCCTCACACACTGACACTCACCGGGGATGGGTCCCTCACACACTGACCCACACTGAGGACGGGTCCCTCACACACTGACCCTCACCGGGGACGGGTCCCTCACACACTGACCCCCACTGAGGACGGGTCCCTCACACACAGACCCCCACTGAGGACGGGTCCCTCACACACCGACCCTCACTGAGGATGGGTCACTCACACACTGACCCTCACTGAGGATGGGTCCCTCACACACTGACCCTCACTGAGGACGGGTCCCTCACACACAGACCCTCACCGGGGACGGGTCCCTCACACACTGACCCTCACTGAGGACGGGTCCCTCACACACTGACCCTCACTGAGGACGGGTCCCTCACACACTGACCTTCACTGAGGATGGGTCCCTCACACACTGACCCTCACCAGGGACGGGTCCCTCACACACTGACCCTCACCAGAGACGGGTCCCTCACACACCGACCCTCACTGAGGATGGGTCCCTCACACACCGACACTCACTGAGGAAGGGTCCCTCACACACTGACCCTCAACAGGGACGGGTCCCTCACACACTGACCCTCACTGAGGACGGGTCCCTCACACACAGACCCTCACCGGGGACGGGTCCCTCACACACTGACCCTCATCGAGGACGGGTCCCTCACACACTGACCCTCACCGGGGACGGGTCACTCACACACTGACCCTCACTGAGGATGGGTCCCTCACACACTGACCCTCACCAGGGACGGGTCCCTCACACACTGACCCTCACAGAGGATGGGTCCCTCACACACCGACCCTCACTGAGGATGGGTCCATCACACACTGACCCTCACCGAGGATTGGTCCCTCACACACTGACCCTCACCGGGGATTGGTCCCTCACACACTGACCCTCACTGAGGACGGGTCCCTCACACACTGACCCACACCGGGGACGGGTCCCTCACACACTAACCCTCACTGAGGATGGGTCCCACACACACTGACCCTCACTGAGGACGGGTCCCTCACTCACAGACCCTCACTGGGATGTGGGTCCCTCACACACTGACACTCACTGAGGACGGGTCCCTCACACACTGACCCCCACTGAGGACGGGTCCCTCACACACAGACCCCCACTGAGGACGGGTCCCTCACACAGCGACCCTCACCCGGGAAGGGTCCCTCACACACTGACCCTCACTGAGGACGGGTCCCTCACACACTGACCCTCACCGGGGACGGGTCCCTCACACACAGACCCTCACTGGGATGTGGGTCCCTCACACACAGACCCTCACTGCAAATGGGTCCGTCACTCACTGAGGATGGGTCCCACACACACTGACCCTCACAGAGGATGGGTCCCTCACACACTGACCCTCACCGGGGACGGGTCCCTCACACACTGACCCTCACTGACGATGGGTCCCTCACACACCGACCCTCACTGAGAATGGGTCCCTCACACACTGACCCTCATTGAGGATGGGTCCCTCACACACTGACCCTCACCGGGGACGGGTCCCTCACACACTGACCCTCACCGGGGACGAGTCCCACACACACTGACCCTCACTGAGGATGGGTCCCACACACACTGACCCTCACTGGGATGTGGGTCCCTCACTCACAGACCCTCTCTGCAAATGGGTCCCTCACACACTGACACTCACCGGGGATGGGTCCCTCACACACTGACCCTCACTGAGGACGGGTCTCTCACACACTGACCCTCACTGGGGACGGGTCCCTCACACACTGACCCCCACTGAGGACGGGTCCCTCACACACAGACCCCCACTGAGGATGGGTCACTCACACACTGACCCTCACTGAGGATGGGTCCCTCACACACTGACCCTCACCGGGGACGGGTCCCTCACACACTGACCCTCACTGAGGATGGGTCCCTCACACACTGACCCTCACCGGGGATGGGTCCCTCACACACTGACCCTCACTGAGGGTCCCTCGCACACTGACCCTCACTGAGGACGGGTCCCTCACACACTGACCCTCACCGGGGACGGGTCCCTCACACACTGACCCTCACCGGGGACGGGTCCCTCACACACTGACCCTCACCGGGGACGGGTCCCTCACACACTGACCCTCACCTGGAACGGGCCCCTCACACACTGACCCTCACTGAGGATGGGTCCCTCACACACTGACCCTCACCGGGGACGGGTCCCACACACACTGACCCTCACTTAGGACGGGTCCCTCACACACTGACCCTCACTGAGGACGGGTCCCTCACACACTGACACTCACCGGGGATGGGTCCCTCACACACTGACCCTCACTGAGGACTGGTCCCTCACACACTGACCCTCACCGGGGACGGGTCCCCCACACACTGACCCTCACTGAGGATGGGTCCCACACACACTGACCCTCACCGGGGACGAGTCCCTCACACACTGACCCTCACCGGGGACGAGTCCCTCACACACTGACCCTCACTGAGGATGGGTCACTCACACACTGACCCTCAATGAGGATGGGTCCCTCACACACTGACCCTCACTGAGGATGGGTCCCACACACACTGACCCTCACTGAGGATGGGTCCCTCACACACTGACCCTCACCAGGGACGAGTCCCTCACACACTGACCCTCACTGAGGATGGGTCCCTCACACACTGACCCTCACGGGTCCCTCACACACTGACCCTCACTGAGGACGGGTCCCTCACACACTGACCCTCACCGGGGACGGGTCCCTCACACACTGACCCCCACTGAGGACGGGTCCCTCACACACAGACCTCCACTGAGGACGGGTCCCTCACACACCGACCCTCACTGAGGATGGGTCACTCACACACTGACCCTCACCGAGGATGGGTCCCTCACACACTGACCCTCACCGGGGACGGGTACCTCACACACTGACCCTCACTGAGGACGGGTCCCTCACACACTGACCCTCACTGAGGACGGGTCCATCACACACTGACCCTCACTGGGGACGGGTCCCTCACACACTGACCCTCACTGAGGACGGGTCCCTCACACACTGACCCTCACCGAGGACGGGTCCCTCACACACTGACCCTCACCGGGGACGGGTCCCTCACACACTGACCCTCACTGAGGATGGGTCCCTCACACACTGACCCTCACCGGGGACGGGCCCCTCACACACTGACCCTCACTGAGGATGGGTCCCTCACACACTGACCCTCATCGGGGACGGGTCCCTCACACACTGACCCTCACTGAGGACGGGTCCCTCACACACAGACCCTCACCGGGGACGGGTCCCTCACACACTGACCCTCACTGAGGACGGGTCCCTCACACACTGACCCTCACTGAGGACGGGTCCCTCACACACTGACCTTCACTGAGGATGGGTCCCTCACACACTGACCCTCACCAGGGACGGGTCCCTCACACACTGACCCTCACCAGAGACGGGTCCCTCACACACCGACCCTCACTGAGGATGGGTCCCTCACACACCGACCCTCACTGAGGAAGGGTCCCTCACACACTGACCCTCAACAGGGACGGGTCCCTCACACACTGACCCTCACTGAGGACGGGTCCCTCACACACAGACCCTCACCGGGGACGGGTCCCTCACACACTGACCCTCACCGAGGACGGGTCCCTCACACACTGACCCTCACCGGGGACGGGTCACTCACACACTGACCCTCACTGAGGACGGTTCCCTCACACACTGACCCTCACCAGGGACGGGTCCCTCACACACTGACCCTCACTGAGGATGGGTCCCTCACACACCGACCCTCACTGAGGATGGGTCCCTCACACACTGACCCTCACCGAGGATTGGTCCCTCACACACTGACCCTCACCGGGGATTGGTCCCTCACACACTGACCCTCACTGAGGATGGGTCCCACACACACTGACCCACACCGGGGACGGGTCCCTCACACACTGACCCTCACTGAGGATGGGTCCCACACACACTGACCCTCACTGGGATGTGGGTCCCTCACTCACAGACCCTCACTGGGATGTGGGTCCCTCACACACTGACACTCACTGAGGACGCGTCCCTCACACACTGACCCCCACTGAGGACGGGTCCCTCACACACAGACCCCCACTGAGGACGGGTCCCTCACACACCGACCCTCACTGAGGATGGGTCACTCACACACTGACCCTCACTGAGGATGGGTCCCTCACACACTGACCCTCACCGGGGACGGGTCCCTCACACACTGACCCTCACCGGGGACGGGTCCCTCACACACTGACCCTCACTGAGGACGGGTCCCTCACACACTGACCCTCACCGGGGATGGGTCCCTCACACACTGACCCTCACTGAGGACGGGTCCCTCACACACTGACCCTCACTTAGGACGGGTCCCTCACACACTGACCCTCACTGAGGACGGGTCCCTCACACACTGACCCTCACCGGGGATGGGTCCCTCACACACTGACCCTCACTGAGGACGGGTCCCTCACACACTGACCCTCACCGGGGACGAGTCCCTCACACACTGACCCTCACTGAGGATGGGTCCCTCACACACTGACCCTCAATGAGGATGGGTCCCACACACACTGACCCTCACTGAGGATGGGTCCCTCACACACTGACACTCACCAGGGACGAGTCCCTCACACACTGACCCTCACTGAGGATGGGTCCCTCAGACACTGACCCTCACGGAGGATGGGTCCCACACACACTGACCCTCACTGGGATGTGGGTCCCTCACTCACAGACCCTCTCTGCAAATGGGTCCCTCACACACTGACACTCACCGGGGACGGGTCCCTCACACACTGACCCTCACCGGGGACGGGCCCCTCACACACTGACCCTCACTGAGGATGGGTCCCTCACACACTGACCCTCACCGGGGACGGGTCCCTCACACACTGACCCTCACTGAGGACGGGTCCCTCACACACAGACCCTCACCGGGGATGGGTCCCTCACACACAGACCCTCACCGGGGACGGGTCCCTCACACACTGACCCTCACTGAGGACGGGTCCCTCACACACTGACCCTCACTGAGGACGGGTCCCTCACACACTGACCTTCACTGAGGATGGGTCCCTCACACACTGACCCTCACCAGGGACGGGTCCCTCACACACTGACCCTCACCAGAAACGGGTCCCTCACACACCGACCCTCACTGAGGATGGGTCCCTCACACACCGACCCTCACTGAGGAAGGGTCCCTCACACACTGACCCTCACCGGGGACGTCCCTCACACACTGACCCTCACTGAGGATGGGTCCCTCACACACTGACCCTCAATGAGGATGGGTCCCACACACACTGACCCTCACTGAGGATGGGTCCCTCACACACTGACACTCACCAGGGACGAGTCCCTCACACACTGACCCTCACTGAGGATGGGTCCCTCAGACACCGACCCTCACTGAGTACGGGTCCCTCACAGACAGACCCTCACCGGGGACGGGTCCCTCACACACTGACCCTCACTGAGGACGGGTCCCTCACACACTGACCCTCACCGGGGACGGGTCCCTCTCACACTGACCCTCACTGAGGATGGGTCCCTCACACACTGACCCTCACAAGGGACAGGTCCCTCACACACTCACCCTCACTGAGGATGGGTCCCTCACACACCGACCCTCACTGGGATGTGGGTCCCTCACTCACAGACCCTCTCTGCAAATGGGTCCCTCACACACTGACACTCACCGGGGACGGGTCCCTCACACACTGACCCTCACCGGGGACGGGCCCCTCACACACTGACCCTCACTGAGGATGGGTCCCTCACACACTGACCCTTACCGGGGACGGGTCCCTCACACACTGACCCTCACTGAGGACGGGTCCCTCACACACAGACCCTCACCGGGGACGGGTCCCTCACACACAGACCCTCACCGGGGACGGGTCCCTCACACACTGACCCTCACTGAGGACGGGTCCCTCACACACTGACCCTCACTGAGGACGGGTCCCTCACACACTGACCTTCACTGAGGATGGGTCCCTCACACACTGACCCTCACCAGTGACGGGTCCCTCACACACTGACCCTCACCAGAAACGGGTCCCTCACACACCGACCCTCACTGAGGATGGGTCCCTCACACACCGACCCTCACTGAGGAAGGGTCCCTCACACACTGACCCTCAACAGGGACGGGTCCCTCACACACTGACCCTCACTGAGGACGGGTCCCTCACACACAGACCCTCACCGGGGACGGGTCCCTCACACACTGACCCTCACCGAGGACGGGTCCCTCACACACTGACCCTCACCGCGGACGGGTCACTCACACACTGACCCTCACTGAGGATGGGTCCCTCACACACTGACCCTCACCAGGCACGGGTCCCTCACACACTGACCCTCACTGAGGATGGGTCCCTCACACACCGACCCTCACTGAGTACGGGTCCCTCACAGACAGACCCTCACCGGGGACGGGTCCCTCACACACTGACCCTCACTGAGGACGGGTCCCTCACACACTGACCCTCACCGGGGACGGGTCCCTCTCACACTGACCCTCACTGAGGATGGGTCCCTCACACACTGACCCTCACAAGGGACGGGTCCCTCACACACTCACCCTCACTGAGGATGGGTCCCTCACACACCGACCCTCACTGGGGATGGGTCCCTCACACACTGACCCTCACCGGGGATTGGTCCCTCACACACTGACCCTCACTGAGGATGGGTCCCTCACACACTGACCCACACCGGGGACGGGTCCCTCACACACTGACCCTCACTGATGATGGGTCCCACACACACTGACCCTCACTGGGATGTGGGTCCCTCACTCACAGACCCTCTCTGCAAATGGGTCCCTCACACACTGACACTCACCGGGGATGGGTCCCTCACACACTGACCCACACTGAGGACGGGTCCCTCACACACTGACCCTCACCGGGGACGGGTCCCTCACACACTGACCCCCACTGAGGACGGGTCCCTCACACACAGACCCCCACTGAGGACGGGTCCCTCACACACCGACCCTCACTGAGGATGGGTCACTCACACACTGACCCTCACTGAGGATGGGTCCCTCACACACTGACCCTCACTGAGGACGGGTCCCTCACACACCGACCCTCACTGAGGATGGGTCACTCACACACTGACCCTCACTGAGGACGGGTCACTCACACACTGACCCTCACCGGGGACGGGTCCCTCACACACTGACCCTCACCAGGGACGGGTCCCTCACACACTGACCCTCACCAGGGACGGGTCCCTCACGCACCGACCCTCACCGGGGACGGGTCCCTCACACACTGACCCTCACTGAGGATGGGTCCCTCACACATTGACCCTCACCGGGGACGGGTCCCTCACACACTGACCCTCACTGAGGACTGGTCCCTCACACACTGACCCTCACTGAGGACGGGTCCCTCACACACTGACCCTCACTGGGGACGGGTCCCTCACACACTTACACTCACTGAGGATGGGTCCCTCGCACACCGACCCTCATGAGGATGGGTCCCTCACACACTGACCCTCACCGGGGATTGGTCCCTCACACACAGACCCTCACTGTGGATGGGTCCCTCACACACTGACCCACACCGGGGACGGGTCCCTCACACACTGACCCTCACTGAGAATGGGTCCCACACACACACTGGCCCTCGCTGGGGATGGGTCCCTCACTCACACTGACCCTCACTGAGGATGGGTCCCTCACACACTGAACCTCACCAGGGGACGGGCCCCACCCACACAAACCCTCACTGGGATGTGGGTCCCTCACACACAGACCCTCTCTGCAAATGGGTCCCACACACACTGACCCACACTGAGGACGGGTCCCTCACACACTGACCCTCACCAGGGATGGGTCCCTCACACACAGACCCTCACTGGGATGTGGGTCCCTCACACACAGACCCTCACTGCAAATGGGTCCGTCACACACTGACGCTCACTGAGGACGGGTCTCACACACACACTGACCCTCACTGAGGACGGGTCCCTCACACACTGACCCTCACTGAGGACGGGTCCCTCACACACAGACCCTCACCGGGGACGGGTCCCTCACACACTGACCCTCACTGAGGACGGGTCCCTCACACACTGACCCTCACTGAGGACGGGTCACTCACAGACTGACCCTCACTGAGGATGGGTCCCTCACACACTGACCCTCACCGAGGATGGGTCCCTCACACACTGACCCTCACCAGGGACGGTTCCCTCACACACTGACCCTCTCCAGGGACGGGTCCCTCACACACCGACCCTCACTGAGGATGGGTCCCTCACACACCGACCCTCACTGAGGATGGGTCCCTCACACACTGACCCTCACCAGGGACGGGTCCCTCACACACTGACCCTCACTGAGGACGGGTCCCTCACACACAGACCCTCACCGGGGACGGGTCCCTCACACACTGACCCTCACTGAGGACGGGTCCCTCACACACTGACCCTCACCGGGGACGGGTCCCTCTCACACTGACCCTCACTGAGGATGGATCCCTCACACACTGTCCCTCACAAGGGACGGGTCCCTCACACACTGACCCTCACTGAGGATGGGTCCCTCACACACTGACCCTCACCGGGGATTGGTCCCTCACACACTGACCCTCACTGAGGATGGGTCCCTCACACACTGACCCACACCGGGGACGGGTCCCTCACACTCTGACCCTCACTGATGATGGGTCCCACACACACTGACCCTCACTGGGATGTGGGTCCCTCACTCACAGACCCTCTCTGCAAATGGGTCCCTCACACAGTGACCCACACTGAGGACGGGTCCCTCACACACTGACCCTCACCGGGGACGGGTCCCTCACACACTGACCCCCACTGAGGACGGGTCCCTCACACACCGACCCTCACTGAGGACGGGTCCCTCACACACTGACCCTCACTGAGGACGGGTCCCTCACACACTGACCCTCACTGAGGACGGGTCCCTCACACACTGACCCTCACTGAGGACGGGTCCCTCACACACTGACCCTCACCGGGGACGGGCCCCTCACACACCGACCCTCACTGAGGATGGGTCCCTCACACACTGACCCTCACCGGGGATGGGTCCCTCACACACTGACCCTCACTGAGGACGGGTCCCTCACACACTGACCCTCACTGAGGACGGGTCCCTCACACACTGACCCACACTGGGGATGGGTCCCTCACACACTGACCCTCACCGAGGACGGATCCCTCACACACTGACCCTCACCGGGGACGGGTCCCTCACACACTGACCCTCACTGAGGATGGGTCCCTCACACACTGACACTCACTGGGGACGGGTCCCTCAC
This sequence comes from Hypanus sabinus, assembly GCF_030144855.1. NCBI lineage: Eukaryota > Metazoa > Chordata > Chondrichthyes > Myliobatiformes > Dasyatidae > Hypanus > Hypanus sabinus. Next base: position 7,893,415 of record NC_082726.1, on the reverse strand, counting down.
ACACTGACCCTCACTGAGGATGGGTCCCTCACACACTGACACTCACTGGGGACGGGTCCCTCACACACTGACCCTCACTGGGGACGGGTTCCTCACACACTGACACTCACTGAGGATGGGTCCCTCGCACACCGACCCTCATGAGGATGGGTCCCTCACACACTGACCCTCACCGGGGATTGGTCCCTCACACACAGACCCTCACTGTGGATGGGTCCCTCACACACTGACCCACACTGGGGATGGGTCCCTCACACACTGACCCTCACTGAGAATGGGTCCCACACACACACTGGCCCTCGCTGGGGATGGGTCCCTCACTCACACTGACCCTCACTGAGGATGGGTCCCTCACACACTGAACCTCACCAGGGGACGGGCCCCACCCACACAAACCCTCACTGGGATGTGGGTCCCTCACACACAGACCCTCTCTGCAAATGGGTCCCTCACACACTGACGCTCACTGAGGACGGGTCCCACACACACTGACCCTCACCAGGGATGGGTCCCTCACACACAGACCCTCACTGGGATGTGGGTCCCTCACACACACACCCTCACTGCAAATGGGTCCGTCACTCACTGAGGACGGGTCTCACACACACACTGACCCTCACTGAGGACGGGTCCCTCACACACCGACCCTCACTGAGGACGGGTCGCTCACACACCGACCCTCACTGAGGATGGGTCACTCACACACTGACCCTCACTGAGGATGGGTCCCTCACACACTGACCCTCACCAGGGACGGGTCCCTCACACACCGACCCTCACCAGGGATGGGTCCCTCACACACCGACCCTCACTGAGAATGGGTCCCACACACACACTAACCCTCACCAGGGACGGGTCCCTCACACACCGACCCTCACTGAGGACGGGTCACTCACACACTGACCCTCACTGAGGATGGGTCCCTCACACACCGACCCTCACTGAGGATGGGTCCCACACACACACTGGCCCTCGCTGGGGACGGGTCCCTCACACACTGACCCTCACTGAGGACGGGTCCCTGCCACACTGACCCTCACCGAGGATGGGTCCCTCACACACACTGACCCTCACCGGGGATGGGTCCCTCACACACCGACCCTTACTGTCACATTGACAGAGTGGACAGAGTGAGTCCCAACAGGGTGGACATTGACGGATTGGACAGAGAGAGTATCAACAGGGTGGACATTGACAAGGTGGGCAGAGTGAGTATCAACAGGGTGGACATTGACTAAGTGAGTAACAACAGGCTGGACATTGACGGACTAGACAGGGTGAGTATCAACAGGGTGGACATTGACAGAATGGACGGAGTGAGTATAAACAGGGAGGACATTGACAGAGCGGACAGAGTGAGTATCAACAGGGTGGACATTGACAGAGCGGACAGAGTGAGTATCAACAGGGTGGACATTGGCAGAGTGGACTGAGTGAGTATCAACAGGGTGGACATTGACAGAGCGGACAGAGTGAGTATCAACAGGGTGGACATTGACGGAGTGGACAGAGTGAGTATCAACAGGGTGGACATTGATGGAGCGGACCGAGTGAGTATCAACAGGGTGGACATTGAAAGAATGAGTATCAACAGAGTGGACATTGTCAGAGTGAGTATCAACAGGATGGACATTGACGGAGTGGACAGAGTGAGTATCAACAGGGTGGACATTGACAGAGTGGACTGAGTGAGTATCAACAGGGTGGACATTGATGGAGTGGACAGAGTGAAAAACAACAGGGTGGACATTGACAGGGTGGACATTGACAGTGGACAGAGTGAGTTTCAACAGGGTGGACAGTGACAGGGTGGACATTGACAGTGGACTGAGTGAGTATCAACAGGGTGGACATTGATGGAGTGGACAGAGTGAAAAACAACAGGGTGGACATTGACAGGGTGGACATTGACGGAGTGGACAGAGTGAGTATCAACAGGGTGGACAGAGTGAGTATCAACAGGGTGGACATTAACCGAGCAGACAGAGTGAGTACCAACAGGGTGGACATTGACGGAGTGGGCAGAGTGAGTATCAACAGGGTGGACATTGACGGAGTGCACAGAGTGAGTATCAACAGGGTGGACAGAGTGAGTATCAACAGGGTGGTCATTGACAGAGCGGACAGAGTGAGTATCAACATGGTGGTCATTGATGGAGTGGACAGAGTGAGTATCAACAGGGTCAACATTGACGGAGTGGACAGAGTGAGTACCAACAGTGTGGACAGAGTGAGCATGAACAGGGTGGACATTGACGGAGTGGACAGAATGAGTATCAACAGGGTTGACATTGACGGAGTGGACAGAATGAGTATCAACAGGGTGGTCATTGACGGAGTGGACAGAATGAGTATCAACAGGGTGGTCATTGACAGGGTGGACAGAATGAGTATCAACAGGGTTTGACATTGACAGAGTTGACAGAGTATCAACAGGGTGGACATTGAAAGAATGAGTATCAACAGGGTGGACATTGACCGAGTGGACTGAGTGAGTATCAAGAGGGTGGACATTGACGGAGTGGACAAAGTGAGTATCAACAGGGTGGACATTGACAGAGTGGACTGAGTGAGTATCAAGAGGGCGGACATTGACGGAGTGGACAAAGTGAGTATCAACAGGGTGGACATTGACAGAGTGGACTGAGTGAGTACCAACACGTTGGACATTGATGGAGTGGACAGAGTGAGTATCAACAGGGTGGACATTGATGGAGTGGACTGAGTGAGTATCAACAGGGTCAACATTGACGGAGTGGACAGAGTGAGTACCAACAGCGTGGACAGAGTGAGCATGAACAGGGTGGACATTGAAAGAATGAGTATCAACAGGGTGGACATTGACCGAGTGGACTGAGTGAGTATCAAGAGGGTGGACATTGACGGAGTGGACAAAGTGAGTGTCAACAGGGTGGACATTGACAGAGCGGACAGAGTGAGTATCAACAGGGTCAACATTGACGGAGTGGACAGAGTGAGTACCAACAGTGTGGACAGAGTGAGCATGAACAGGGTGGACATTGACGGAGTGGACAGAATGAGTATCAACAGGGTGGTCATTGACGGAGTGGACAGAGTGAGTATCAACAGGGTTTGACATTGACAGAGTTGACAGAGTATCAACAGGGTGGACATTGACCGAGTGGACTGAGTGAGTATCAAGAGGGCGGACATTGACGGAGTGGACAAAGTGAGTATCAACAGGGTGGACATTGACAGAGTGGACTGAGTGAGTATCAAGAGGGCGGACATTGACGGAGTGGACAAAGTGAGTATCAACAGGGTGGACATTGACAGAGTGGACTGAGTGAGTACCAACACGTTGGACATTGATGGAGTGGACAGAGTGAGTATCAACAGGGTGGACCGAGTGAGTATCAACAGGGTGGACATTGACAGAGTTGACAGAGTATCAACAGGGTAAACATTGAAAGAATGAGTATCAACAGGGTGGACATTGACCGAGTGGACTGAGTGAGTATCAAGAGGGTGGACATTGACAGAGTGGACTGAGTGAGTACCAACACGTTGGACATTGATGGAGTGGACAGAGTGAGTATCAACAGGGTGGACATTGATGGAGTGGACCGAGTGAGTATCAACAGGGTGGACAATGACAGAGTGGACTGAGTGAGTACCAACACGTTGGACATTGATGGAGTGGTCAGAGTGAGTATCAACAGGGTGGACATTGACATGGTGTACAGAGTGAGTATCAACAGGGTGGTCATTGACAGGGTGGACAGAGTGAGTATCAACAGGGTGGTCATTTACCGAGCGGACAGAGTGAGTATCAACATGGTGGTCATTGACAGGGTGTGCAGAGAGAGTACCAACAGGGTGGACATTGACAGGGTGTACAGAGTGAGTATCAACAGGGTGGACATTGACGGAGTGGACTGAGTGAGTATCAACAGGGTGGACATTGACAGAGTGGACTGAGTGAGTATCAACAGGGTGGACATTGATGGAGTGGACAGAGTGAAAAACAACAGGGTGGACATTGACAGGGTGGACATTGACAGTGGACAGAGTGAGTTTCAACAGGGTGGACAGTGACAGAGTGGACAGAGTGAGTACCAACAGGGTGGTCATTGACAGGGTGTACAGAGTGAGTACCAACAGGGTGGACATTGACAGGGTGTACAGAGTGAGTATCAACAGGGTGGTCATTGACAGGGTGTACAGAGTGAGTACCAACAGGGTGGACATTGACAGGGTGTACAGAGTGAGTATCAACAGGGTGGACATTGACAGGGTGGACATTGACAGTGGACAGAGTGAGTTTCAACAGGGTGGACAGTGACAGAGTGGACAGAGTGAGTACCAACAGGGTGGACATTGACAGAGTGGGCAGAGTGAGTATCAGCAGGGTAGACATTGACAGAGCGGACAGAGTGAGTATCAACAGGGTGGACAGAGTGAGTATCAACAGGGTGGACAGAGTGAGTATCAACAGGGTGGACATTAACCGAGCAGACAGAGTGAATACCAACAGGGTGGACATTGACGGAGTGGACAGAGTGAGTATCAACAGGGTGGACATTGACGGAGTGGGCAGAGTGAGTATCAACAGGGTGGACATAAACGGATTGGACCGAGTGAGTATCAACAGGGTGGACATTGACGGAGTGGATAAATTGAGTATCAAAATGGTGGACATTGATAGAGTGGACAGAGTTAGTACCAACAGGGTGGACATTGACAGAGTGGACAGAGTGAGTATCAACAGGATGGACATTGACGGAGTGGACAGAGTGAGTATCAACAGGGTGGACATTGACAGGGTGGACAGAGTGAGTAGCAACTGGGTGGACATTGATGGAGTGGACAGAGAGAGTATCAACTGGGTGGACATTGACAGGGTGGACATTGACCGAGCGGACAGAGTGAGTATCAACAGGGTGGACAGAGTGAGTATCAACAGGGTTTACATTGAAGGAGCGGACAGAGTGTGTACCAACAGGGTGGACATTGACGGAGTGGACAGAGTGAGTTTCAACAGGGTGGTCATTGACAGGGTGGACGGAGCGAGTATCAACAGGGTGGACATTGACAGAGTGGACAGACTGAGTATCAACAGGGTGGAAATTGATGGAGTGGACCGAGTGGGTATCAACAGGGTGGAGAATGATAGAGTGGACTGAGTGAGTATCAACAGGGTGGACATTGACGGAGTGGACAGAGTGAGTATCAACAGGGTGGACATTGACGGAGTGGACAGAGTGAGTATCAACAGGGTGGACATTGACGGAGTGCACAGAGTGAGTATCAACAGGGTGGACATTTGCAGAGCGGACAGAGTGAGTATCAACAGGGTCAACATTGATGGAGTGGACAGAGTGAGTACCAACAGGGTGGACATTGACGGAGCGGACAGAGTGAGTATCAACATGGTGGACATCGACAGAGCAGACAGACTGAGTATCAACAGGGTGGAAAGAGTGAGTATCAACAGGGTTTGACATTGACGGAGTGGACAGTGTGAGTATCAGCAGGGTGGACATTGACAGAGTGGGCAGAGTGAGTATCAACAGGGTGGAGAATGACAGAGTGGACTGAGTGAGTATCAACAGGGTGGACATTGACAGGGTGGACAGAGTGAAAAACAACAGGGTGGACATTGACAGGGTGGACAGAGTGAGTATCAGCAGGGTAGACATTGACAGAGCGGACAGAGTGAGTATCAACAGGGTGGACATTGACAGGGTGGACAGAGTGAATACCAACAGGGTTGACATTGACGGAATGCACAGAGTGAGTATCAACAGGGTGGACAGAGTGAGTATCAACAGGGTGGACATTGACAGAGTGGACAGAGTGAGTATCAACAGGGTGGACATTGATGGAGTGGACAGAGTGAGTATCAACAGGGTGAACATTGACGGAGTGGACAGAGTGAGTATCAACAGGGTGGACATTGACAGGGTGGACAGAGTGAGTATCAACAGGGTGGACATTGATGGAGTGGACAGAGTGAGTATCAACAGGGTGGACAGACTGAGTATCAACAGGGTGGACATTGACAGGGTGGACAGACAGAGTATCAACAGGGTGGACATTGACAGAGTGAGTATCAACAGGGTGGACATTGACGGAGTGGACAGAGTGAGTATCAACAGGGTGGACATTGATGGAGTGGACAGACTAAGTATCAACAGGGTGAACATTGACGGAGTGGACAGAGTGAGTATCAACAGGGTTTGACATTGACAGGGTGGACAGAGTGTGTACCAACAGGGTGGACGTTGACGGAGTGGACAGAGAGAGTATCAACAGGGTGGACGTTGACGGAGTGGACTGAGTGAGTATCAACAGGGACAACATTGACGGAGTGGACAGAGTGAGTACCAACAGTGTGGACAGAGTGAGCATGAACAGGGTGGACATTGACGGAGTGGACAGAGTGAGTATCAACAGGGTTGACATTGACGGAGCGGACAGAGTCAGTATCAACAGGATGGACATTGACGGAGTTGACAGAGTATCAACAGGGTGGACATTGAAAGAGTGAGTATCAACAGGGTGGACATTGATGGAGTGGACCGAGTGAGTATCAACAGGATGGACATTGACAGAGTTGACAGAGTATCAACAGGGTGGACATTGAAAGAATGAGTATCAACAGGGTGGACATTGACCGAGTGGACTGAGTGAGTATCAAGAGGGTGGACATTGACGGAGTGGACAAAGTGAGTGTCAACAGGGTGGACATTGACAGAGTGGACAGAGTGAGTACCAACACGTTGGACATTGACGGAGTGGGCAGAGTGAGTATCAACAGGGTGGACAGAGTGAGTATCAACAGGGTGGACAGTGAATGAGTGTGTATCAATAGGGTGGACATAGATGGATTGGACCGAGTGAGTATCAACAGGGTGGACATTGACAGAGTGGACAGACAGTGTATCAACAGGGTGGACATTAACCGAGCCGACAGAGTGAGTACCAACAGAGTGGACATTCACGGAGTGGGCAGAATGAGTATCAACAGGGTGGACAGAGTGAGTATCAACAGGGTGGACAGTGAATGAGTGTGTATCAATAGGGTGGACATAGACGGATTGGACCGAGTGAGTATCAACAGGGTGGACATTGACGGAGTGGGCAGAGTGAGTATCAACATGGTGGACATTGACAGAGCGGACAGAGTGAGTATCAACAGGGTGGACATTGACGGAGTGGACAGAGTGAGTATCAACAGGGTGGACATTGACGGAGTGGACAGAGTGAGTATCAACATGGTGGACATTGACAGAGCAGACAGACTGAGTATCAACAGGGTGGACAGTGAATGAGTGTGTATCAATAGGGTGGACATAGACGGATTGGACCGAGTGAGTACCAACAGGGTGGACATTGACGGAGTGGGCAGAGTGAGTATCAACAGGGTGGACATTGACGGAGTGGACAGAGTGAGTACCAACAGGGTGGACATTGACGGAGTGGGCAGAGTGAGCATCAACAGGGTGGACATTGACAGTGGACTGAGTGAGTATCAACAGGGTGGACATTGACGGAGTGGACAGAGTGAGTATCAACAGGGTGGACATTGATGGAGTGGACAGAGTGAGTACCAACAGGGTGGACATTGACAGAGCAGACAGAGTGAGTATCAACAGGGTGGACATTGACGGAGTGGACAGAGTGAGTACCAACAGGGTGGACATTGACAGAGCAGACAGAGTGAGTATCAACAGGGTGGACATTGACAGAGTGGACAGAGTTAGTACCAACAGGGTGGACATTGACAGAGTGGACAGAGTGAGTATCAACAGGATGGACATTGACGGAGTGGACAGAGAGAGTATCAACAGGGTGGACATTGACAGGGTGGACAGTGACAGAGTGGGCAGAGTGAGTATCAACAGGGTGGACAGAGTGAGTATCAACAGGGTGGACATTAACCGAGCAGACAGAGTGAGTACCAACAGGATGGACATTGACAGAGTGGGCAGAGTGAGTATCAACAGGGTGGACATTGACAGAGTGGGCAGAGTGAGTATCAACAGGGTGGACATTGACAGGGTGGACAGAGTGAGTATCAACAGGGTGGACATTGATGGAGTGGACAGAGTATCAACAGGGTGGACATTGACGGAATGCACAGAGTGAGTATCAACAGGGTGGACATTGACAGGGTGGACAGACAGAGTATCAACAGGGTGGACATTGACAGAGTGAGTATCAACAGGGTGGACATTGACGGAGTGGACAGAGTGAGTATCAACAGGGTGGACATTGATGGAGTGGACAGAGTGAGTATCAACAGGGTGGACATTGATGGAGTGGACAGAGTGAGTATCAACAGGGTGGACATTGACAGTGTACAGACTAAGTATCAACAGGGTGAACATTGACGGAGTGGACAGAGTGAGTATCAACAGGGTTTGACATTGACAGGGTGGACAGAGTGTGTACCAACAGGGTGGACGTTGACGGAGTGGACAGAGAGAGTATCAACAGGGTGGACGTTGACGGAGTGGACAGAGAGAGTATCAACAGGGTGGACGTTGACGGAGTGGACTGAGTGAGTATCAACAGGGACAACATTGACGGAGTGGACAGAGTGAGTACCAACAGTGTGGACAGAGTGAGCATGAACAGGGTGGACATTGACGGAGTGGACAGAGTGAGTATCAACAGGGTTGATATTGACGGAGCGGACAGAGTCAGTATCAACAGGATGGACATTGACGGAGTGGACGGAGTGGACAGAGTGAGTATCAACAGGGTGGACATTGACGGAGTTGACAGAGTATCAACAGGGTGGACATTGAAAGAGTGAGTATCAACAGGGTGGACATTGATGGAGTGGACCGAGTGTGTATCAACAGGGTGGACATTGATGGAGTGGACCGAGTGAGTATCAACAGGATGGACATTGACAGAGTTGACAGAGTATCAACAGGGTGGACATTGAAAGAATGAGTATCAACAGGGTGGACATTGACCGAGTGGACTGAGTGAGTATCAAGAGGGTGGACATTGACGGAGTGGACAAAGTGAGTGTCAACAGGGTGGACATTGACAGAGTGGACAGAGTGAGTACCAACACGTTGGACATTGACGGAGTGGGCAGAGTGAGTATCAACAGGGTGGACAGAGTGAGTATCAACAGGGTGGACAGTGAATGAGTGTGTATCAATAGGGTGGACATAGACGGATTGGACCGAGTGAGTATCAACAGGGTGGACATTGACAGAGTGGACAGACAGTGTATCAACAGGGTGGACATTAACCGAGCCGACAGAGTGAGTACCAACAGGGTGGACATTGACGGAGTGGGCAGAATGAGTATCAACAGGGTGGACAGAGTGAGTATCAACAGGGTGGACAGTGAATGAGTGTGTATCAATAGGGTGGACATAGACGGATTGGACCGAGTGAGTATCAACAGGGTGGACATTGACGGAGTGGGCAGAGTGAGTATCAACAGGGTGGACATTGACAGAGTGGACAGAGTTAGTATCAACATGGTGGACATTGACAGAGCAGACAGAGTGAGTATCAACAGGGTGGACATTGACGGAGTGGACAGAGTGAGTATCAACAGGGTGGACATTGACGGAGTGGACAGAGTGAGTATCAACATGGTGGACATTGACAGAGCAGACAGACTGAGTATCAACAGGGTGGACATTGACGGAGTGGACAGAGTGAGTACCAACAGGGTGGACATTGACAGAGCAGACAGAGTGAGTATCAACAGGGTGGACATTGACAGAGTGGACAGAGTTAGTACCAACAGGGTGGACATTGACAGAGTGGACAGAGTGAGTATCAACAGGATGGACATTGACGGAGTGGACAGAGAGAGTATCAACAGGGTGGACATTGACAGGGTGGACAGTGACAGAGTGGACAGAGTGAGTATCAGCAGGGTGGACATTGACGGAATGCACAGAGTGAGTATCAACAGGGTGGACATTGACAGGGTGGACAGAGTGAGTATCAACAGGGAGGACATTGACGGAGTGGACAGTGTGAGTACCAACAGGGAGGACATTGACGGAGTGGACAGAGAGAGTATCAACAGGGTGGACAATGACAGAGTGGACAGAGTGAGTATCAGCAGGATGGACATTGACAGAGCGGACAGAGTGAGTATCAACAGGGTCAACATTGACGGAGTGGACAGAGTGAGTACCAACAGTGTGGACAGAGTGAGCATGAACAGGGTGGACATTGACGGAGTGGACAGAATGAGTATCAACAGGGTTGACATTGAAAGAATGAGTATCAACAGGTTGGACATTGACCGAGTGGACTGAGTGAGTATCAAGAGGGCGGACATTGACGGAGTGGACAAAGTGAGTATCAACAGGGTGGACATTGACAGAGTGGACTGAGTGAGTACCAACACGTTGGACATTGATGGAGTGGACAGAGTGAGTATCAACAGGGTGGACAGAGTGAGTATCAACAGGGTGGACATTGATGGAGTGGACCGAGTGAGTATCAACAGGGTGGACATTGACAGAGTTGACAGAGTATCAACAGGGTGGACATTGAAAGAATGAGTATCAACAGGGTGGACATTGACCGAGTGGACTGAGTGAGTATCAAGAGGGTGGACATTGACGGAGTGGACAAAGTGAGTGTCAACAGGGTGGACATTGACAGAGTGGACTGAGTGAGTACCAACACGTTGGACATTGATGGAGTGGACAGAGTGAGTATCAACAGGGTGGACATTGATGGAGTGGACCGAGTGAGTATCAACAGGGTGGACAATGACAGAGTGGACTGAGTGAGTACCAACACGTTGGACATTGATGGAGTGGGCAGAGTGAGTATCAACAGGAGCGGACAGAGTGAGTATCAACAGGGTGGTCATTGACAGGGTGTACAGAGTGAGTACCAACAGGGTGGTCATTGACAGGGTGTACAGAGTGAGTATCAACAGGGTGGTCATTTACCGAGCGGACAGAGTGAGTACCAACAGGGTGGACATTGACAGGGTGTACAGAGTGAGTATCAACAGGGTGGACATTGACGGAGTGGACAGAGTGAGTATCAACAGGGTGGACATTGACAGGGTGTACAGAGTGAGTATCAACAGGGTGGTCATTGACAGGGTGTACAGAGTGAGTATCAACAGGGTGGTCATTTACCGAGCGGACAGAGTGAGTATCAACATGTTGGTCATTGACAGGGTGTACAGGGTGAGTATCAACAGGGTGGTCATTTACCGAGCGGACAGAGTGAGTACCAACAGGGTGGTCATTGACAGGGTGTACAGAGTGAGTATCAACAGGGTGGTCATTGACAGGGTGTACAGAGTGAGTATCAACAGGGTGGTCATTTACCGAGCGGACAGAGTGAGTACCAACAGGGTGGTCATTGACAGGGTGTACAGAGTGAGTATCAACAGGGTGGTCATTTACCGAGCGGACAGAGTGAGTACCAACAGGGTGGACATTGACAGGGTGTACAGAGTGAGTATCAACAGGGTGGTCATTTACCGAGCGGACAGAGTGAGTACCAACAGGGTGGACATTGACAGGGTGTACAGAGTGAGTATCAACAGGGTGGTCATTTACCGAGCGGACAGAGTGAGTAACAACAGGGTGGACATTGACAGGGTGTACAGAGTGAGTATCAACAGGGTGGTCATTGACAGGGTGTACAGAGTGAGTATCAACAGGGTGGTCATTGACAGGGTGGACAGAGTGAGTATCAACAGGGTAGACATTGACAGAGCGGACAGAGTGAGTACCAACAGGGTGGTCATTGACAGGGTGTACAGAGTGAGTATCAACAGGGTGGTCATTGACGGAGTGGACAGAGTGAGTATCAACAGGGTAGACATTGACAGAGCGGACAGAGTGAGTAACAACAGGGTGGACATTAACCGAGTGGACAGAGTGAGTACCAACAGGGTGGACATTGACAGGGTGGACAGAGTGAGTATCAACAGGGTGGACATTGACTGAGCGGACAGAGTGAGTACCAACAGGGTTGACATTGACTGAGCGGACAGAGTGAGTATCAACAGGGTGGACATTCACGGAGTGGACAGAGTGAGTATCAACAGGGTGGACATTGACAGGGTGTACAGAGTGAGTATCAACAGGGTTTGACATTGACAGGGTGGACAGAGTGAGTACCAACAGGGTGGACATTGACGGAGTGGACAGAGTGAGTACCAACAGGGTGGACATTGACGGAGTGGACAGAGTGAGTACCAACAGGGTGGACATTGACGGAGTGGACAGAGTGAGTATCAACAGGGTGGACATTATCAGAGTGAGTATCAACAGGATGGACATTGATGGAGTGCACAGAGTGAGTATCAACAGGGTGGACATTGACAGGGTGGACAGAGTGAGTACCAACAGGGTGGACATTGACGGAGTGGACAATGTGATTATCAAAATGGTGGACATTGACAGAGTGGACAGAGTTAGTATCAACATGGTGGACATTGACAGAGCAGACAGAGTGAGTATCAACAGGGTGGACATTGACGGAGTGGACAGAGTGAGTATCAACAGGGTGGTCATTGACAGAGCAGACAGAGTGAGTATCAATAGGGTGGACATAGACGGATTGGACCGAGTGAGTACCAACAGGGTGGACATTGACGGAGTGGGCAGAGTGAGTATCAACAGGGTGGACATTGACGGAGTGGACAGAGTGAGTATCAACAGGGTGGACATTGACGGAGTGGGCAGAGTGAGTACCAACAGGGTGGACATTGACGGAGTGGGCAGAGTGAGCATCAACAGGGTGGACATTGACAGTGGACTGAGTGAGTATCAACAGGGTGGACATTGACGGAGTGGACAGAGTGAGTATCAACAGGGTGGACATTGACGGAGTGGACAGAGTGAGTACCAACAGGGTGGACATTGACAGAGCAGACAGAGTGAGTATCAACAGGGTGGACATTGACGGAGTGGACAGAGTGAGTACCAACAGGGTGGACATTGACAGAGCAGACAGAGTGAGTATCAACAGGGTGGACATTGACAGAGTGGACAGAGTTAGTACCAACAGGGTGGACATTGACAGAGTGGACAGAGTGAGTATCAACAGGATGGACATTGATGGAGTGGACAGAGAGAGTATCAACAGGGTGGACATTGACAGGGTGGACAGTGACAGAGTGGACAGAGTGAGTATCAGCAGGGTGGACATTGACGGAATGCACAGAGTGAGTATCAACAGGGTGGACATTGACAGGGTGGACAGAGTGAGTACCAACAGGGAGGACATTGACAGAGCGGACAGAGTGAGTATCAACAGGGTCAACATTGACGGAGTGGACAGAGTGAGTACCAACAGTGTGGACAGAGTGAGCATGAACAGGGTGGACATTGACGGAGTGGACAGAATGAGTATCAACAGGGTTGACATTGACGGAGTGGACAGAATGAGTATCAACAGGGTGGACATTGACGGAGTGGACAGAGTGAGTATCAACAGGGTTTGACATTGACAGAGTTGACAGAGTATCAACAGGGTTTGACATTGACGGAGTTGACAGAGTATCAACAGGGTGGACATTGAAAGAATGAGTATCAACAGGTTGGACATTGACCGAGTGGACTGAGTGAGTATCAAGAGGGCGGACATTGACGGAGTGGACAAAGTGAGTATCAACAGGGTGGACATTGACAGAGTGGACTGAGTGAGTACCAACACGTTGGACATTGATGGAGTGGACAGAGTGAGTATCAACAGGGTGGACAGAGTGAGTATCAACAGGGTGGACATTGATGGAGTGGACCGAGTGAGTATCAACAGGGTGGACATTGACAGAGTTGACAGAGTATCAACAGGGTGGACATTGAAAGAATGAGTATCAACAGGGTGGACATTGACCGAGTGGACTGAGTGAGTATCAAGAGGGTGGACATTGACGGAGTGGACAAAGTGAGTGTCAACAGGGTGGACATTGACAGAGTGGACTGAGTGAGTACCAACACGTTGGACATTGATGGAGTGGACAGAGTGAGTATCAACAGGGTGGACATTGATGGAGTGGACCGAGTGAGTATCAACAGGGTGGACAATGACAGAGTGGACTGAGTGAGTACCAACACGTTGGACATTGATGGAGTGGACAGAGTGAGTATCAACAGGGTGGTCATTGACAGGGTGTACAGAGTGAGTACCAACAGGGTGGACATTGACAGGGTGTACAGAGTGAGTATCAACAGGGTGGTCATTGACAGGGTGTACAGAGTGAGTATCAACAGGGTGGTCATTGACAGGGTGTACAGAGTGAGTACCAACAGGGTGGTCATTGACAGGGTGTACAGAGTGAGTATCAACAGGGTGGTCATTGACAGGGTGTACAGAGTGAGTATCAACAGGGTGGTCATTTACCGAGCGGACAGAGTGAGTATCAACATGGTGGTCTTTGACAGGGTGTACAGGGTGAGTATCAACAGGGTGGTCATTTACCGAGCGGACAGAGTGAGTACCAACAGGGTGGTCATTGACAGGGTGTACAGAGTGAGTATCAACAGGGTGGTCATTTACCGAGCGGACAGAGTGAGTACCAACAGGGTGGACATTGACAGGGTGTACAGAGTGAGTATCAACAGGGTGGTCATTTACCGAGCGGACAGAGTGAGTACCAACAGGGTGGTCATTGACAGGGTGTACAGAGTGAGTATCAACAGGGTGGTCATTTACCGAGCGGACAGAGTGAGTATCAACAGGGTGGACATTGACAGGGTGTACAGAGTGAGTATCAACAGGGTGGTCATTTACCGAGCGGACAGAGTGAGTACCAACAGGGTGTACAGAGTGAGTATCAACAGGGTGGTCATTTACCGAGCGGACAGAGTGAGTACCAACAGGGTGGTCATTGACAGGGTGTACAGAGTGAGTATCAACAGGGTGGTCATTTACCGAGCGGACAGAGTGAGTACCAACAGGGTGGACATTGACAGGGTGTACAGAGTGAGTATCAACAGGGTGGTCATTGACAGGGTGTACAGAGTGAGTATCAACAGGGTGGACATTGACAGAGCGGACAGAGTGAGTAACAACAGGGTGGACATTAACCGAGCGGACAGAGTGAGTACCAACAGGGTGGACATTGACAGAGTGGGCAGAGTGAGTATCAACAGGGTGGACATTGACAGGGTGGACAGAGTGAGTACCAACAGTGTGGACAGAGTGAGTATCAACAGGGTGGACATTGACGGAGTGGACAGAGAGAGTACCAACAGGGTGGTCATTGACAGGGTGTACAGGGTGAGTATCAACAGGGTGGTCATTTACCGAGCGGACAGAGTGAGTACCAACAGGGTGTACAGAGTGAGTATCAACAGGGTGGTCATTTACCGAGCGGACAGAGTGAGTACCAACAGGGTGGACATTGACAGGGTGTACAGAGTGAGTATCAACAGGGTGGTCATTTACCGAGCGGACAGAGTGAGTACCAACAGGGTGGTCATTGACAGGGTGTACAGAGTGAGTATCAACAGGGTGGTCATTTACCGAGCGGACAGAGTGAGTACCAACAGGGTGGACATTGACAGGGTGTACAGAGTGAGTATCAACAGGGTGGTCATTGACAGGGTGTACAGAGTGAGTATCAACAGGGTGGACATTGACAGAGCGGACAGAGTGAGTAACAACAGGGTGGACATTAACCGAGCGGACAGAGTGAGTACCAACAGGGTGGACATTGACAGAGTGGGCAGAGTGAGTATCAACAGGGTGGACATTGACAGGGTGGACAGAGTGAGTATCAACAGGGTGGACATTGACTGAGCGGACAGAGTGAGTATCAACAGGGTGGACATTCACGGAGTGGACAGAGTGAGTATCAACAGGGTGGACATTGACAGGGTGTACAGAGTGAGTATCAACAGGGTTTGACAATGACAGGGTGGACAGAGTGAGTACCAACAGGGTGGACATTGACGGAGTGGACAGAGTGAGTACCAACAGGGTGGACATTGACGGAGTGGACAGAGTGAGTACCAACAGGGTGGACATTGACGGAGTGGACAGAGTGAGTACCAACAGGGTGGACATTGACGGAGTGGACAGAGTGAGTACCAACAGGGTGGACATTGACAGAGTGGGCAGAGTGAGTATCAACAGGGTGGACATTGACAGGGTGGACAGAGTGAGTATCAACAGGGTGGACATTGACTGAGCGGACAGAGTGAGTACCAACAGGGTTGACATTGACTGAGCGGACAGAGTGAGTATCAACAGGGTGGACATTCACGGAGTGGACAGAGTGAGTATCAACAGGGTGGACATTGACAGGGTGTACAGAGTGAGTATCAACAGGGTTTGACAATGACAGGGTGGACAGAGTGAGTATCAGCAGGGTGGACATTGACCGAGCGGACAGAGTGAGTACCAACAGGGTGGACATTGACAGGGTGGACAGAGTGAGTATCAACAGGGTGGACATTGACAGGGTGGACAGAGTGAGTATCAACAGGGTGGACATTGACGGAGTGGACAGAGTGAGTACCAACAGGGTGGACATTGACGGAGTGGACAGAGTGAGTACCAACAGGGTGGACATTGACGGAGTGGACAGAGTGAGTAGCAACAGGGTGGACATTATCAGAGTGAGTATCAACAGTATGGACATTGATGGAGTGCACAGAGTGAGTATCAACAGGGTGGACATTGACAGGTTGGACAGAGTGAGTATCAACAGGATGGACATTGATGGAGTGCACAGAGTGAGTATCAGCAGGGTGGACATTGACAGGGTGGACAGAGTGAGTACCAACAGGGTGGACATTGACAGAGTGGGCAGAGTGAGTATCAACAGGGTGGACAGAGTGAGTATCAACAGGGTGGACAGTGACAGAGTGTGTATCAATAGGGTGGACATAGACGGATTGGACCGAATGAGTATCAACAGAGTGGACATTGTCAGAGTGAGTATCAACAGGATGGACATTGATGGAGTGGACAGAGTGAGTATCAACAGGGTGGACATTGACAGGGTGGACAGAGTGAGTAGCAACAGGGTGGACATTGACGGAGTGGACAAAGTGAGTATCAAAATGGTGGACATTGATAGAGTGGACAGAGTTAGTACCAACAGGGTGGACATTGACAGAGTGGACAGAGTGAGTATCAACAGGATGGACATTGACGGAGTGGACAGAGTGAGTATCAACAGGGTGGCCATTGACAGGGTGGACAGAGTGAGTATCAACAGGGTGGACATTGACGGAGTGGACAGAGAGAGTATCAACAGGGTGGACATTGACAGAGTGGACTGAGTGAGTACCAACACGTTGGACATTGATGGAGTGGACAGAGTGAGTATCAACAGGGTGGACATTGATGGAGCGGACCGAGTGAGTATCAACAGGGTGGACATTGAAAGAATGAGTATCAACAGAGTGGACATTGTCAGAGTGAGTATCAACAGGATGGACATTGACTGAGTGGACAGAGTGAGTATCAACAGGGTGGATATTGACAGGGTGGACAGAGTGAGTAGCAACAGGGTGGACATTGATGGAGTGGACAGAGAGAGTATCAACAGGGTGGACATTGACAGGGTAGACATTGACCGAGCGGACAGAGTGAGTATCAAGAGGGTGGACATTGACGGAGTGGACAAAGTGAGTATCAACAGGGTGGACATTGACAGAGTGGACAGAGTGAGTATCAACAGGGTGGACATTGATGGAGCGGACCGAGTGAGTATCAACAGGGTGGACATTGACCGAGTGGACTGAGTGAGTATCAACAGGGTGGAAATTGACAGAGTGGACTGAGTGAGTATCAACAGGGTGGAAATTGACAGAGCGGACAGAGTGAGTATCAACAGGGTGGACATTGACAGAGCGGACAGAGTGAGTACCAACAGGGTGGTCATTGACAGGGTGTACAGAGTGAGTATCAACAGGGTGGTCATTTACCGAGCGGACAGAGTGAGTACCAACAGGGTGGACATTGACAGAGTGGACAGACTGAATATCAACAGGGTGGACATTGACAGAGTGGACTGAGTGAGTACCAACACGGTGGACATTGATGGAGTAGTCAGAGTGAATATCAACAGGGTGGACATTGACAGAGTGGACGGAGCGAGTATCAACAGGGTGGACATTGACAGAGTGGACAGACTGAGTATCAACAGGGTGGACATTGAAAGACTGAGCATCAACAGGGTGGACATTGACATAGTGGACTGAGTGAGTATCAAGAGGGTGGACATTGACGGAGTGGACAAAGTGAGTATCAACAGGGTGGACATTGATGGAGCGGACCGAGTGAGTATTAACAGGGTGGACATTGACAGAGTTGACAGAGTATCAACAGGGTGGACATTGAAAGAATGAGTATCAACAGGGTGGACATTGACCGAGTGGACTGAGTGAGTATCAACAGGGTTTACATTGAAGGAGCGGACAGAGTGAGTACCAACAGGGTGGTCATTGACAGGGTGTACAGAGTGAGTATCAACAGGGTGGTCATTGACAGGGTGTACAGAGTGAGTACCAACAGGGTGGACATTGACAGAGTGGACAGACTGAATATCAACAGGGTGGACATTGACAGAGTGGACTGAGTGAGTACCAACACGGTGGACATTGATGGAGTAGTCAGAGTGAATATCAACAGGGTGGACATTGACAGAGTGGACGGAGCGAGTATCAACAGGGTGGACATTGACAGAGTGGACAGACTGAGTATCAACAGGGTGGACATTGAAAGACTGAGCATCAACAGGGTGGACATTGACATAGTGGACTGAGTGAGTATCAACAGGGTAGACTTTGACGGAGTGGACAGTGTGAGTATCAACAGGGTGGACATTGACGGAGTGGACAGTGTGAGTATCAACAGGGTGGACATTGACAGAGTTGACAGAGTATCAACAGGGTGGACATTGAAAGAATGAGCATCAACAGGGTGGACATTGACATAGTGGACTGAGTGAGTATCAGCAGGGTGGACATTGACAGAACGGACAGAGTGAGTATCAGCAGGGTGGACATTGACAGAGCGGACAGAGTGAGTAACAACAGGGTGGACATTAACCGAGCGGACAGAGTGAGTACCAACAGGGTGGACATTGACAGAGCGGACAGAGTGAGTATCAGCAGGGTGGACATTGACAGAGCGGACAGAGTGAGTATCAGCAGGGTGGACATTGACAGAGCGGACAGAGTGAGTAACAAAAGGGTGGACATTAACCGAGCGGACAGAGTGAGTACCAACAGGGTGGACATTGACAGAGTGGACAGAGTGAGTATCAACAGGGTGTACATTGACAGGGTGGACATTGACAGTGTACAGACTGAGTATCAACAGGGTTGACATTGACTGAGCGGACAGAGTGAGTAACAACAGGGTGGACATTAACCGAGCGGACAGAGTGAGTACCAACAGGGTGGACATTGACAGAGTGGACAGAGTGAGTATCAGCAGGGTGGACATTGACAGAGCGGACAGAGTGAGTAACAACAGGGTGGACATTAACCGAGCGGACAGAGTGAGTACCAACAGGGTGGACATTGACAGAGTGGGCAGAGTGAGTATCAACAGGGTGTACATTGACAGGGTGGACATTGACAGTGTACAGACTGAGTATCAACAGGGTTGACATTGACTGAGCGGACAGAGTGAGTAACAACAGGGTGGACATTAACCGAGCGGACAGAGTGAGTACCAACAGGGTGGACATTGACAGAGTGGGCAGAGTGAGTATCAACAGGGTGTACATTGACAGGGTGGACATTGACAGTGTACAGACTGAGTATCAACAGGGTTGACATTGACTGAGCGGACAGAGTGAGTACCAACAGGGTGGACATTGACAGAGTGAACAGAATGAGTATCAACAGGGTGGACATTATCAGAGTGAGTATCAACAGGGTGGACATTGACGGAGTGGACAGAGTGAGTACCAACAGTGTGGACAGAGTGAGTATCAACAGGGTGGACATTGACGGAGTGGACAGAGTGAGTATCAACAGGGTGGACATTGACGGAGTGGACAGAGTGAGTACCAACAGGGTGGACATTGACGGAGTGGACAGAGTGAGTACCAACAGGGTGGACATTGACGGAGTGGACAGAGTGAGTATCAACAGGGTGGACATTGTCAGAGTGAGTATCAACAGGGTGGACATTGACAGGGTGGTCAGAGTGAGTAGCAACAGGGTGGACATTGACAGGGTGGGCAGAGTGAGTATCAACAGGGTGGACAGTGACAGAGTGGACAGAGAGAGTATCAACAGGGTGGACATTTGCAGAGCGGACAGAGTGAGTATCAACAGGGACAACATTGATGGAGTGGACAGAGTGAGTATCAACAGGGTGGACATTGACGGAGTGGACAGAGTTAGTACCAACAGGGTGGACATTGACAGAGTGGGCAGAGTGAGTATCAACAGGGTGGACAGTGTGAGTATCAACAGGGTGGACATTGATGGAGTGGACAGAGTTAGTACCAACAGGGTGGACATTGACAGAGTGGACAGAGTGAGTATCAACAGGATGGACATTGACGGAGTGGACAGAGTGAGTATCAACAGGGTGGCCATTGACAGGGTGGACAGAGTGAGTAGCAACAGGGTGGACATTGATGGAGTGGACAGAGAGAGTATCAACAGGGCGGACATTGACAGGGTGGACAGTGACAGAGTGGACAGAGTGAGTATCAGCAGGGTGGACATTGACAGAGTGGACAGAATGAGTATCAACAGTGTGGACATTGTCAGAGTGAGTATCAACAGGATGGACATTGACGGAGTGGACAGAGTGAGTATCAACAGGGTGGACATTGACAGGGTGGACAGAGTGAGTAGCAACTGGGTGGACATTGATGGAGTGGACAGAGAGAGTATCAACTGGGTGGTCATTGACAGGGTGGACAGAGTGAGTATCAACAGGGTGGACATTTACCGAGCGGACAGAGTGAGTATCAACAGGGTGGACATTTACCGAGCGGACAGAGTGAGTATCAACAGGGTGGACATTTACCGAGCGGACAGAGTGAGTACCAACAGGGTTTACATTGAAGGAGCGGACAGAGTGTGTACCAACAGGGTGGACATTGACGGAGTGGACAGAGTGAGTTTCAACAGGGTGGTCATTGACAGGGTGGACAGTGTGAGTACCAACAGGGTGGACATTGACCGAGTGGACTGAGTGAGTACCAACACAGTGGACATTGATGGAGTGGTCAGAGTGAGTATCAACAGGGTGGACATTGACAGAGTGGACGGAGCGAGTATCAACAGGGTGGACATTGACAGAGTGGACAGACTGAGTATCAACAGGGTGGAAATTGATGGAGTGGACCGAGTGGGTATCAACAGGGTGGAGAATGATAGAGTGGACTGAGTGAGTATCAACAGGGTGGACATTGACGGAGTGGACAGAGTGAGTATCAGCCGGATGGACATTGACGGAGTGCACAGAGTGAGTATCAACAGGGTGGACATTTGCAGAGCGGACAGAGTGAGTATCAACAGGGTCAACATTGATGGAGTGGACAGAGTGAGTATCAACATGGTGGACATCGACAGAGCAGACAGACTGAGTATCAACAGGGTGGACATTGACGGAGTGGACAGACTGAGTATCAACAGGGTGGAAAGAGTGAGTATCAAAAGGGTTTGACGTTGACGGAGTGGACAGTGTGAGTATCAACAGAGTGGACATTGTCAGAGTGAGTATCAGCAGGGTGGACATTGACGGAGTGGACAGAGTGAGTATCAACAGGATGGACAGAGTGAGTAGCAACAGGGTGGACATTGACAGGGTGGACAGAGTGAGTATCAACAGGGTGGACAGAGTGAGTAGCAACAGGGTGGACATTGACAGGGTGGACAGAGTGAGTATCAACAGGGTGGACATTGACGGAGCGGACAGAGTCAGTATCAACAGGATGGACATTGACGGAGCGGACAGAGTCAGTATCAACAGGATGGACATTGACGGAGTGGACAGAGTGAGTATCAACAGGGTGGACAGAGGGAGTATCAACAGGGTGGACATTGACAGGGTGGACAGAGTGAGTATCAACAGGGTGGACATTGACCGAGCGGACAGAGTGAGTATCAACAGGGTGGACTTTGACAGAGTGGACAGAGTGAGTACCAACAGGGTGGACTTTGACGGAGTGCACAGAGTGAGTATCAACAGGGTGGACATTGACAGGGTGGACAGAGTATCAACAGGGTGGACATTGACCGAGCGGACAGAGTGAGTATCAAGAGGGTGGACATTGACAGGGTAGACATTGACCGAGCGGACAGAGTGAGTATCAAGAGGGTGGACATTGACGGAGTGGACAAAGTGAGTATCAACAGGGTGGACATTGACAGAGTAGACAGAGTGAGTATCAACAGGGTGGACATTGATGCAGCGGACCGAGTGAGTATCAACAGGGTGGACATTGACAGAGTTGACAGAGTATCAACAGGGTGGACATTGAAAGAATGAGTATCAACAGGGTGGACATTGACCGAGTGGACTGAGTGAGTATCAACAGGGTGGAAATTGACAGAGTGGACTGAGTGAGTATCAACAGGGTTTACATTGAAGGAGCGGACAGAGTGAGTACCAACAGGGTGGTCATTGACAGGGTGTACAGAGTGAGTATCAACAGGGTGGTCATTTACCGAGCGGACAGAGTGAGTACCAACAGGGTGGACATTGACAGAGTGGACAGACTGAATATCAACAGGGTGGACATTGACAGAGTGGACTGAGTGAGTACCAACACGGTGGACATTGATGGAGTAGTCAGAGTGAATATCAACAGGGTGGACATTGACAGAGTGGACGGAGCGAGTATCAACAGGGTGGACATTGACAGAGTGGACAGACTGAGTATCAACAGGGTGGACATTGAAAGACTGAGCATCAACAGGGTGGACATTGACATAGTGGACTGAGTGAGTATCAACAGGGTAGACTTTGACGGAGTGGACAGTGTGAGTATCAACAGGGTGGACATTGACGGAGTGGACAGTGTGAGTATCAACAGGGTGGACATTGACAGAGTTGACAGAGTATCAACAGGGTGGACATTGAAAGAATGAGCATCAACAGGGTGGACATTGACATAGTGGACTGAGTGAGTATCAACAGGGTGGACATTGACGGAGTGGACAGAGTGAGTACCAACAGGGTGGACATTGACGGAGTGGACAGAGTGAGTATCAACAGGGTGGACATTGACAGGGTGGTCAGAGTGAGTAGCAACAGGGTGGACATTGACAGGGTGGGCAGAGTGAGTAGCAACAGGGTGGACAGTGACAGAGTGGACAGAGAGAGTATCAACAGGGTGGACATTTGCAGAGCGGACAGAGTGAGTATCAACAGGGACAACATTGATGGAGTGGACAGAGTGAGTATCAACAGGGTGGACATTCACAGAGTGGACAGAGTGAGTATCAACAGGGTGGACATTGACAGAGTGGGCAGAGTGAGTATCAACAGGGTGTACATTGACAGGGTGGACATTGACAGTGTACAGACTGAGTATCAACAGGGTTGACATTGACTGAGCGGACAGAGTGAGTACCAACAGGGTGGACATTGACAGAGTGGACAGAATGAGTATCAACAGAGTGGACATTGTCAGAGTGAGTATCAACAGGATGGACATTGACGGAGTGGACAGAGTGAGTATCAACAGGGTGGACATTGATGGAGTGGACAGAGTGAGTACCAACAGGGTTTACATTGAAGGAGCGGACAGAGTGTGTACCAACAGGGTGGACATTGACGGAGTGGACAGAGTGAGTTTCAACAGGGTGGTCATTGACAGGGTGGACAGAGTGAGTATCAACAGGGTGGACATTTACCGAGCGGACAGAGTGAGTACCAACAGGGTGGACATTGACAGAGTGGACTGAGTGAGTACCAACACAGTGGACATTGATGGAGTGGTCAGAGTGAGTATCAACAGGGTGGACATTGACAGAGTGGACGGAGCGAGTATCAACAGGGTGGACATTGACAGAGTGGACAGACTGAGTATCAACAGGGTGGAAATTGATGGAGTGGACCGAGTGGGTATCAACAGGGTGGAGAATGATAGAGTGGACTGAGTGAGTATCAACAGGGTGGACATTGACGGAGTGGACAGAGTGAGTATCAGCCGGATGGACATTGACGGAGTGCACAGAGTGAGTATCAACAGGGTGGACATTTGCAGAGCGGACAGAGTGAGTATCAACAGGGTCAACATTGATGGAGTGGACAGAGTGAGTATCAACAGGGTGGAAAGAGTGAGTATCAAAAGGGTTTGACGTTGACGGAGTGGACAGTGTGAGTATCAACAGAGTGGACATTGTCAGAGTGAGTATCAGCAGGGTGGACATTGACGGAGTGGACAGAGTGATTATCAACAGGATGGACAGAGTGAGTAGCAACAGGGTGGACATTGACAGGGTGGACAGAGTGAGTATCAACAGGGTGGACAGAGTGAGTAGCAACAGGGTGGACATTGACAGGGTGGACAGAGTGAGTATCAACAGGGTGGACATTGACGGAGCGGACAGAGTCAGTATCAACAGGATGGACATTGACGGAGCGGACAGAGTCAGTATCAACAGGATGGACATTGACGGAGTGGACAGAGTGAGTATCAACAGGGTGGACAGAGGGAGTATCAACAGGGTGGACATTGACAGGGTGGACAGAGTGAGTATCAACAGGGTGGACATTGACCGAGCGGACAGAGTGAGTATCAACAGGGTGGACATTGACCGAGCGGACAGAGTGAGTACCAACAGGGTGGACTTTGACGGAGTGGACAGAGTGAGTACCAACAGGGTGGACTTTGACGGAGTGGACAGAGTGAGTATCAACAGGGTGGACATTGACAGGGTGGACAGAGTATCAACAGGGTGGACATTGACCGAGCGGACAGAGTGAGTATCAAGAGGGTGGACATTGACAGGGTAGACATTGACCGAGCGGACAGAGTGAGTATCAAGAGGGTGGACATTGACGGAGTGGACAAAGTGAGTATCAACAGGGTGGACATTGACAGAGTGGACAGAGTGAGTATCAACAGGGTGGACATTGATGGAGCGGACCGAGTGAGTATCAACAGGGTGGACATTGACAGAGTTGACAGAGTATCAACAGGGTGGACATTGAAAGAATGAGTATCAACAGGGTGGACATTGACCGAGTGGACTGAGTGAGTATCAACAGGGTTTACATTGAAGGAGCGGACAGAGTGAGTACCAACAGGGTGGTCATTGACAGGGTGTACAGAGTGAGTATCAACAGGGTGGTCATTGACAGGGTGTACAGAGTGAGTATCAACAGGGTGGTCATTTACCGAGCGGACAGAGTGAGTACCAACAGGGTGGTCATTGACAGGGTGGACAGAGTGAGTATCAACAGGGTGGTCATTTACCGAGCGGACAGAGTGAGTACCAACAGGGTGGACATTGACAGAGTGGACAGACTGAATATCAACAGGGTGGACATTGACAGAGTGGACTGAGTGAGTACCAACACGGTGGACATTGATGGAGTAGTCAGAGTGAATATCAACAGGGTGGACATTGACAGAGTGGACGGAGCGAGTATCAACAGGGTGGACATTGACAGAGTGGACAGACTGAGTATCAACAGGGTGGACATTGAAAGACTGAGCATCAACAGGGTGGACATTGACATAGTGGACTGAGTGAGTATCAACAGGGTAGACTTTGACGGAGTGGACAGTGTGAGTATCAACAGGGTGGACATTGACGGAGTGGACAGTGTGAGTATCAACAGGGTGGACATTGACAGAGTTGACAGAGTATCAACAGGGTGGACATTGAAAGAATGAGCATCAACAGGGTGGACATTGACATAGTGGACTGAGTGAGTATCAACAGGGTGGACATTGACGGAGTGGACAGAGTGAGTACCAACAGGGTGGACATTGACGGAGTGGACAGAGTGAGTATCAACAGGGTGGACATTGACAGGGTGGTCAGAGTGAGTAGCAACAGGGTGGACATTGACAGGGTGGGCAGAGTGAGTAGCAACAGGGTGGACAGTGACAGAGTGGACAGAGAGAGTATCAACAGGGTGGACATTTGCAGAGCGGACAGAGTGAGTATCAACAGGGACAACATTGATGGAGTGGACAGAGTGAGTATCAACAGGGTGGACATTCACAGAGTGGACAGAGTGAGTATCAACAGGGTGGACAGTGTGAGTATCAACAGGGTGGACATTGACGGAGTGGACAGAGTTAGTACCAACAGGGTGGACATTGACAGAGTGGACAGAGTGAGTATCAACAGGGTGGACAGTGTGAGTATCAACAGGGTGGACATTGACGGAGTGGACAGAGTTAGTACCAACAGGGTGGACATTGACAGAGTGGGCAGAGTGAGTATCAACAGGGTGGACAGTGTGAGTATCAACAGGGTGGACATTGACGGAGTGGACAGAGTTAGTACCAACAGGGTGGACATTGACAGAGTGGACAGAGTGAGTATCAACAGGATGGACATTGACGGAGTGGACAGAGTGAGTATCAACAGGGTGGCCATTGACAGGGTGGACAGAGTGAGTAGCAACAGGGTGGACATTGATGGAGTGGACAGAGAGAGTATCAACAGGGTGGACATTGACAGGGTGGACAGTGACAGAGTGGACAGAGTGAGTATCAGCAGGGTGGACATTGACAGAGTGGACAGAATGAGTATCAACAGAGTGGACATTGTCAGAGTGAGTATCAACAGGATGGACATTGACGGAGTGGACAGAGTGAGTATCAACAGGGTGGACATTGACAGGGTGGACAGAGTGAGTAGCAACTGGGTGGACATTGATGGAGTGGACAGAGAGAGTATCAACTGGGTGGTCATTGACAGGGTGGACAGAGTGAGTATCAACAGGGTGGACATTTACCGAGCGGACAGAGTGAGTACCAACAGGGTTTACATTGAAGGAGCGGACAGAGTGTGTACCAACAGGGTGGACATTGACGGAGTGGTCAGAGTGAGTATCAACAGGGTGGACATTGACAGAGTGGACGGAGCGAGTATCAACAGGGTGGACATTGACAGAGTGGACAGACTGAGTATCAACAGGGTGGAAATTGATGGAGTGGACCGAGTGGGTATCAACAGGGTGGAGAATGATAGAGTGGACTGAGTGAGTATCAACAGGGTGGACATTGACGGAGTGGACAGAGTGAGTATCAGCCGGATGGACATTGACGGAGTGCACAGAGTGAGTATCAACAGGGTCAACATTGATGGAGTGGACAGAGTGAGTATCAACATGGTGGACATCGACAGAGCAGACAGACTGAGTATCAACAGGGTGGACATTGACGGAGTGGACAGAGTGAGTATCAACAGGATGGACAGAGTGAGTAGCAACAGGGTGGACATTGACAGGGTGGACAGAGTGAGTATCAACAGGGTGGACAGAGTGAGTAGCAACAGGGTGGACATTGACAGGGTGGACAGAGTGAGTATCAACAGGGTGGACATTGACGGAGCGGACAGAGTCAGTATCAACAGGATGGACATTGACGGAGCGGACAGAGTCAGTATCAACAGGATGGACATTGACGGAGTGGACAGAGTGAGTATCAACAGGGTGGACAGAGTGAGTATCAACAGGGTGGACATTGACAGGGTGGACAGAGTGAGTATCAACAGGGTGGACATTGACCGAGCGGACAGAGTGAGTACCAACAGGGTGGACTTTGATGGAGTGGACAGAGTGAGTACCAACAGGGTGGACTTTGACGGAGTGGACAGAGTGAGTATCAACAGGGTGGACATTGACAGGGTGGACAGAGTGAGTATCAACAGGGTGGACATTGACCGAGCGGACAGAGTGAGTACCAACAGGGTGGACATTGACAGGGTGGACAGAGTGAGTATCAACAGGGTGGTCATTGACAGGGTGTACAGAGTGAGTATCAACAAGGTGGACATTGACGGAGTACACAGAGTGAGTATCAACAGGGTGGACATTGACGGAGTGGACAGAGTGAGTATCAACAGGGTGGACATTGACAGAGCGGACTGAGTGAGTATCAACAGGGTGGACATTTACCGAGCGGACAGAGTGAGTATCAACAGGGTGGACATTGACAGAGTGGACAGACTGAATATCAACAGGGTGGACATTGACAGAGTGGACTGAGTGAGTATCAAGAGGGCGGACATTGACGGAGTGGACAAAGTGAGTACCAACAGGGTGGACATTGACAGAGTGGACTGAGTGAGTACCAACACGGTGGACATTGATGGAGTGGTCAGAGTGAGTATCAACAGGGTGGACATTGACAGAGTGGACGGAGCGAGTATCAACAGGGTGGACATTGACAGAGTTGACAGAGTATCAACAGGGTGGACATTGAAAGAATGAGCATCAACAGGGTGGGCATTGACATAGTGGACTGAGTGAGTATCAACAGGGTGGACATTGACGGAGTGGACAAAGTGAGTATCAACAGGGTGGACATTGACAGAGCAGACAGAGTGAGTATCAACAGGGTGGACAGAGTGAGTAGCAACAGGGTGGACATTGACAGGGTGGACAGAGTGAGTATCAACAGGGTGGACATTGATGGAGCGGACCGAGTGAGTATCAACAGGGTGGACATTGACAGAGTTGACAGAGTATCAACAGGGTGGACATTGAAAGAATGAGTATCAACAGGGTGGACATTGACCGAGTGGACTGAGTGAGTATCAACAGGGTGGAAATTGACAGAGTGGACTGAGTGAGTATCAACAGGGTTTACATTGAAGGAGCGGACAGAGTGAGTACCAACAGGGTGGTCATTGACAGGGTGTACAGAGTGAGTATCAACAGGGTGGTCATTGACAGGGTGTACAGAGTGAGTATCAACAGGGTGGTCATTTACCGAGCGGACAGAGTGAGTACCAACAGGGTGGTCATTGACAGGGTGGACAGAGTGAGTATCAACAGGGTGGTCATTTACCGAGCGGACAGAGTGAGTACCAACAGGGTGGACATTGACAGAGTGGACAGACTGAATATCAACAGGGTGGACATTGACAGAGTGGACTGAGTGAGTACCAACACGGTGGACATTGATGGAGTAGTCAGAGTGAATATCAACAGGGTGGACATTGACAGAGTGGACGGAGCGAGTATCAACAGGGTGGACATTGACAGAGTGGACAGACTGAGTATCAACAGGGTGGACATTGAAAGACTGAGCATCAACAGGGTGGACATTGACATAGTGGACTGAGTGAGTATCAACAGGGTAGACTTTGACGGAGTGGACAGTGTGAGTATCAACAGGGTGGACATTGACGGAGTGGACAGTGTGAGTATCAACAGGGTGGACATTGACAGAGTTGACAGAGTATCAACAGGGTGGACATTGAAAGAATGAGCATCAACAGGGTGGACATTGACATAGTGGACTGAGTGAGTATCAACAGGGTGGACATTGACTGAGTGGACAGAGTGAGTACCAACAGGGTGGACATTGACGGAGTGGACAGAGTGAGTAGCAACAGGGTGGACATTGACAGGGTGGGCAGAGTGAGTAGCAACAGGGTGGACAGTGACAGAGTGGACAGAGAGAGTATCAACAGGGTGGACATTTGCAGAGCGGACAGAGTGAGTATCAACAGGGACAACATTGATGGAGTGGACAGAGTGAGTATCAACAGGGTGGACATTCACAGAGTGGACAGAGTGAGTATCAACAGGGTGGACAGTGTGAGTATCAACAGGGTGGACATTGACGGAGTGGACAGAGTTAGTACCAACAGGGTGGACATTGACAGAGTGGACAGAGTGAGTATCAACAGGGTGGACAGTGTGAGTATCAACAGGGTGGACATTGACGGAGTGGACAGAGTTAGTACCAACAGGGTGGACATTGACAGAGTGGGCAGAGTGAGTATCAACAGGGTGGACAGTGTGAGTATCAACAGGGTGGACATTGACGGAGTGGACAGAGTTAGTACCAACAGGGTGGACATTGACAGAGTGGACAGAGTGAGTATCAACAGGATGGACATTGACGGAGTGGACAGAGTGAGTATCAACAGGGTGGCCATTGACAGGGTGGACAGAGTGAGTAGCAACAGGGTGGACATTGATGGAGTGGACAGAGAGAGTATCAACAGGGTGGACATTGACAGGGTGGACAGTGACAGAGTGGACAGAGTGAGTATCAGCAGGGTGGACATTGACAGAGTGGACAGAATGAGTATCAACAGAGTGGACATTGTCAGAGTGAGTATCAACAGGATGGACATTGACGGAGTGGACAGAGTGAGTATCAACAGGGTGGACATTGACAGGGTGGACAGAGTGAGTAGCAACTGGGTGGACATTGATGGAGTGGACAGAGAGAGTATCAACTGGGTGGTCATTGACAGGGTGGACAGAGTGAGTATCAACAGGGTGGACATTTACCGAGCGGACAGAGTGAGTACCAACAGGGTTTACATTGAAGGAGCGGACAGAGTGTGTACCAACAGGGTGGACATTGACGGAGTGGTCAGAGTGAGTATCAACAGGGTGGACATTGACAGAGTGGACGGAGCGAGTATCAACAGGGTGGACATTGACAGAGTGGACAGACTGAGTATCAACAGGGTGGAAATTGATGGAGTGGACCGAGTGGGTATCAACAGGGTGGAGAATGATAGAGTGGACTGAGTGAGTATCAACAGGGTGGACATTGACGGAGTGGACAGAGTGAGTATCAGCCGGATGGACATTGACGGAGTGCACAGAGTGAGTATCAACAGGGTCAACATTGATGGAGTGGACAGAGTGAGTATCAACATGGTGGACATCGACAGAGCAGACAGACTGAGTATCAACAGGGTGGACATTGACGGAGTGGACAGAGTGAGTATCAACAGGGTGGACAGAGTGAGTAGCAACAGGGTGGACATTGACAGGGTGGACAGAGTGAGTATCAACAGGGTGGACATTGACGGAGCGGACAGAGTCAGTATCAACAGGATGGACATTGACGGAGCGGACAGAGTCAGTATCAACAGGATGGACATTGACGGAGTGGACAGAGTGAGTATCAACAGGGTGGACAGAGTGAGTATCAACAGGGTGGACATTGACAGGGTGGACAGAGTGAGTATCAACAGGGTGGACATTGACCGAGCGGACAGAGTGAGTACCAACAGGGTGGACTTTGATGGAGTGGACAGAGTGAGTACCAACAGGGTGGACTTTGACGGAGTGGACAGAGTGAGTATCAACAGGGTGGACATTGACAGGGTGGACAGAGTGAGTATCAACAGGGTGGACATTGACCGAGCGGACAGAGTGAGTACCAACAGGGTGGACATTGACAGGGTGGACAGAGTGAGTATCAACAGGGTGGTCATTGACAGGGTGTACAGAGTGAGTATCAACAAGGTGGACATTGACGGAGTACACAGAGTGAGTATCAACAGGGTGGACATTGACGGAGTGGACAGAGTGAGTATCAACAGGGTGGACATTGACAGAGCGGACTGAGTGAGTATCAACAGGGTGGACATTTACCGAGCGGACAGAGTGAGTATCAACAGGGTGGACATTGACAGAGTGGACAGACTGAATATCAACAGGGTGGACATTGACAGAGTGGACTGAGTGAGTATCAAGAGGGCGGACATTGACGGAGTGGACAAAGTGAGTACCAACAGGGTGGACATTGACAGAGTGGACTGAGTGAGTACCAACACGGTGGACATTGATGGAGTGGTCAGAGTGAGTATCAACAGGGTGGACATTGACAGAGTGGACGGAGCGAGTATCAACAGGGTGGACATTGACAGAGTTGACAGAGTATCAACAGGGTGGACATTGAAAGAATGAGCATCAACAGGGTGGGCATTGACATAGTGGACTGAGTGAGTATCAACAGGGTGGACATTGACGGAGTGGACAAAGTGAGTATCAACAGGGTGGACATTGACAGAGCAGACAGAGTGAGTATCAACAGGGTGGACAGAGTGAGTAGCAACAGGGTGGACATTGACAGGGTGGACAGAGTGAGTATCAACAGGGTGGACAGAGTGAGTATCAGCAGGGTGGACATTGACAGGGTGGACAGAGTGAGTATCAACAGGGTGGACATTGACGGAGCGGACAGAGTCAGTATCAACAGGATGGACATTGACGGAGTGGACAGAGTGAGTATCAACAGGGTGGACAGAGTGAGTATCAACAGGGTGGACATTGACAGGGTGGACAGAGTGAGTACCAACAGGGTGGACTTTGACCGAGCGGACAGAGTGAGTATCAACAGGGTGGACATTGACGGAGTGGACAGAGTGAGTACCAACAGGGTGGACTTTGACGGAGTGGACAGAGTGAGTATCAACAGGGTGGACATTGACAGGGTGGACAGAGTGAGTATCAACAGGGTGGACATTGACGGAGTACACAGAGTGAGTATCAACAGGGTGGACATTGACGGAGTACACAGAGTGAGTATCAACAGGGTGGACAGTGACAGAGTGGACAGAGTGAGTATCAACAGGGTGGACATTGACAGAGTGGACTGAGTGAGTATCAACAGGGTGGACATTTACCGAGCGGACAGAGTGAGTATCAACAGGGTGGACATTGACAGAGTGGACGGACTGAATATCAACAGGGTGGACATTGACAGAGTGGACTGAGTGAGTATCAAGAGGGCGGACATTGACGGAGTGGACAAAGTGAGTACCAACAGGGTGGACATTGACAGAGTGGACTGAGTGAGTACCAACACGGTGGACATTGATGGAGTGGTCAGAGTGAGTATCAACAGGGTGGACATTGACAGAGTGGACGGAGCGAGTATCAACAGGGTGGACATTGACAGAGTTGACAGAGTATCAACAGGGTGGACATTGAAAGAATGAGCATCAACAGGGTGGACATTGACATAGTGGACTGAGTGAGTATCAACAGGGTGGACATTGACGGAGTGGACAGAGTGAGTATCAACAGGGTGGACATTGACAGAGCAGACAGAGTGAGTATCAACAGGGTGGACAGAGTGAGTAGCAACAGGGTGGACATTGACAGGGTGGACAGAGTGAGTATCAACAGGGTGGACATTGACAGGGTGGACAGAGTGAGTATCAACAGGGTGGACATTGACCGAGCGGACAGAGTGAGTATCAACAGGGTGGACTTTGACGGAGTGGACAGAGTGAGTATCAGCAGGGTGGACTTTGACGGAGTGGACAGAGTGAGTATCAACAGGGTGGACATTGACAGGGTGGACAAAGTGAGTATCAACAGGGTGGTCATTGACAGGGTGTACAGAGTGAGTATCAACAGGGTGGACATTGACGGAGTGGACAGAGTGAGTACCAACAGGGTGGACTTTGACGGAGTGGACAGAGTGAGTATCAACAGGGTGTTCATTGACAGGGTGTACAGAGTGATTATCAACAGGGTGGACATTGACGGAGTGGACTGAGTGAGTATCAACAGGGTGGACATTGACAGAGTGGACTGAGTGAGTATCAACAGGGTGGACATTGACAGAGTGGACAGACTGAATATCAACAGGGTGGACATTGACAGAGTGGACGGAGCGAGTATCAACAGGGTGGACATTGACAGAGTGGACAGACTGAGTATCAACAGGGTGGACATTGATGGAGTGGTCAGAGTGAGCATCAACAGGGTGGACATTGACATAGTGGACTGAGTGAGTATCAACAGGGTGGACATTGACAGAGTTGACAGAGTATCAACAGGGTGGACATTGACAGAGTGGACAGAGTGAGCATC
This sequence comes from Hypanus sabinus, assembly GCF_030144855.1. Classification (NCBI taxonomy): domain Eukaryota; kingdom Metazoa; phylum Chordata; class Chondrichthyes; order Myliobatiformes; family Dasyatidae; genus Hypanus; species Hypanus sabinus. The sequence goes on along the minus strand of NC_082726.1, from coordinate 7,859,707 downwards.
AACAGGGTGGACATTGACATAGTGGACTGAGTATCAACAGGGTGGACATTGACAGAGTGGACGGAGCGAGTATCAACAGGATGGACATTGATGGAGCGGACAGAGTGAGTATCAACAGGATGGACATTGATGGAGCGGACAGAGTGAGTATCAACAGGATGGACATTGATGGAGTGGACAGAGTGAGTATCAACAGGGTGGACGTTGACGGAGTGGACAGTGTGAGTATCAACAGGGTCAACATTGACGGAGTGGACAGAGTGAGTTTCAGCAGGGTGGACATTGACAGAGCAGACAGAGTGAGTATCAACAGGGTGGACATTGACGGAGTGGGCAGTGTGAGTATCAACAGGGTGGGCAGAGTTAGTATCAACCGGGTGGACGTTGACAGGGTGGACATATTGAGTATCAACAGCGGACAGCCAGAGCCTTTTCCCCAGGGAGGAAACAGCTAATACGAGGCGTATAATTTTAATGTGATTGGAGGAAGGTATGGGGGTAATTCAGATAATAGGTTTTTTTACAGAGTGTGGTGGGTTTGTGGGATGCACTGTCATGTGTTGTGGTCAATGCAGACGCATTGGGGATGTTTAAGCGACTCTGAGAGTAGAACATGGATGATAGAAAGGTGGAGGGCTATGTGGGTAGGAAGGTTAAGTTTGATCTTGAAATAGGCAGAATATATTATTATTGGTAAGACTCCTGGCAGTGTGGAGGTCAGAGGGATCTTGGTGTCTGAGTCCATAGGATGCTCAATGCTGCTGTGCAGGTTGACTCTTTGGTTAAGAAGGCGTATGGTATATTGGCCTTCATTAATTGTGGAATTGAATTTCAGAGAGGTAATGTTGCAGCTATAAAGGACCCTGGTCAGACCCCACTTGGAGTACTGTGCTCAGTTCTGGTCGTCTCACTACAGGAAGGATGTGGAAGCCATAGAAAGGGTGCAAAGGAGATTTACAAGGATGTTGCCTGGATTGGGGAGCATGCCTTATGAGAATAGGTTGAGTGAACTCGGCCTTTTCTCCTTGGAGCAACGGAGGATGAGAGGTGACCTGATAGAGGTGTACAAGACGATGAGAGGCATTGATCGTGTGGATAGTCAGAGGCTTTTTCCCAGGGCTGAAATGGTTGCCACAGGAGGACACAGGTTTAAGGTGCTGCGGAGTCAGGAGTGAGGTTTTTACTCAGAGAGTGGTGAGTGCGTGGAATGGGCTGCCGGCAACAGTGGTGAAGGCGGATACAACAGGGTCTTTTAAGAGACTTTTGGATAGGTACATAGAGCTTAGAAAAACAAAGGGCTATGAGTAAGCCTAGTAACTTCTAAGGTAGGGACATGTTCGGCACAACTTTGTGGGCCAAAGGGCCTGTATTGTGCTGTAGGTTTTCTATGTTTCTATGTTTAAAGGTCAACACAACATAGTGGGCTGAAGGGCCTGTACTATGCTGTAGTGTTATATGTTTCTGTGCCCTCCTGTGTATCATCAATATCTCTCCATTCCCTTCATAGTCCTATGTCTGTCTAAAAATCTCTAAAACTACACCAAACTGCCTGCTTCCACAACTATCCCGGTAACCCATTCCAAGCTGCTACCAGTCACTGTGTAAAAAAAAACTGCTCCACATGTCACATTTAACCTTCCCTCCTCTAACCTTAAAAACATACCCTCTGCTGTATGATATTTCTACCCAGAGCACCGCATTCTGACTGTCCACCTTATCTAAATCTCCATTAATTTTACAGACCTCCATCAGGCCTCGGACGCTCTGGGGAGAACAACCCAAGACTGTCCTGCTGCTCTTTCCAGCTGGTCCTCTCTAATCCAATCAGTGTTCTAGAGAACCTCTTCTGAAGACTCTCCACATCCTTCCTGTAATGGAGGCAACCAGAACTGCACAAAATACTGCAAGAGCTGAGTTTAGCCAGTTGCAAGAAGAGTCTCTCTAACACAAGTTCCCAATCTTTTTTATGTCACGAACCCACACTATTATCCAAGGTGCCCACGGACCCAGGTTGGAAACCCCTGCTCTAGGACATAAGAACTTGTAATGAATAGGTAGATAGGGAAGAAAGTAAACAAGTACTTAGTTTTCATGTACAGAGACACACCAAACCTCAGAAACATAGAGGACCAAGGCCTGTATAAAGGAGGAAGGAACTGAAATCTGTCTTAGAAATGTTACTGAATCTGAAATTTGATCAGTCACCAGGACCTGTTGATCTACCTCAAAGTTCAAAATAAATTTATAATCAAAGTACATACAGTATATGTCACCATATACAGTACTACTCTGAGATTCAATTTTTAGCGAACATACAGGAGGCAGACTCTGGGAAAACTCAGAGAGTTTTGAAAGAAGTAGCTGCAGATGTTCTGGTTACCATCTTCCAAACTCCCACAGATCCTGGAATGGCTCTTGCGGACTGCAAGGGAAGATATAGAACAGCGTGATTTACAGAAGGAGTGAGAGATCTGTTGCCTCATGTTGATAGTTGAGAAGGTGCTGGAAGGGAGTGAAAATAATAAGGAACTCACAGATTTATGAAGAGGAACATGCTTGACTGAGCTATCAGGGTTGTGTCAGGATGTATCCAGTAGTGGGAGAGAGGGAAGCAATATTTGGGTTTTCAGAAGGCTTTTGATGCTGAACAAGATTAAAGCACACGGCACTGAAGATAAAATACTCGTGTGAATGGAGAGCTCATTCACAGATAGATGACAGAGTAGGAACCGTAAGACCATAAAACATAGGAACAAAAGTAGGTCATTCAGTCCATAGAGCCTGCTCTGCCATTCCATCATACTGATTTACCATCCCTCTCACTCCCATTCTTTTGCTTTCTAACTGAAACCCTGATTAATCAAGAACCTATCAACCTCCACTTTAAATATACCTGAAGACCTGGCCTCTGCAGCCGACTGTGGCAAGGAATTCCACAGATTCACTTCCCCCTGACTAAAGAAATGCCTCCTCATCCCTGTTCTGAAGGGACATCCCTCTATTCAGAGACTGTGCACTGTGGGGAACTCAATCGACATTCAACTGAAGGAAGCTGAACACAACATTTCTACATTTGCTGACGACACAAAAAAATGAAGTGGGAATGTGAGGGGTGACGAGGCTGCAAGGAGGATGTAGACTGTCACAGAAATGCGTGGTTAACCACTTCAGTGGAAATGACTGAAATTCTAAGTATTTCTGTGATGATGTCAGACCAGGAATCAAGACAAAGCGATAAAGACTTTGTAACCCTAGCCATTTCCCCTGGGTCCCTGCATACTACTATTTATGCATATTTTATTCCCTCTCTGCACTTCTGACTTTACGTTATGTAATTATTTATGTATTTATTTGCAGATACAGTCCAGAACAGGCACTGCCAGCCACTGAACTGCATTGCCCAACTGATTTAACACTAGCCAAATAATCACGAGACAATTTACAATGACGAATTAGCCTACCTACCAGTGTGCCTTGGACAGTGGGAAGAAACTGGAGCACCCGGAGGAAACCCATGCATTTCACAGGAAGGAAGTACAAACTTCCTTAAAGAGGGTGCTGGGATTGAACTCTGGACTCTGACGCCCTGAGCTGTAATAGTGTCACGCTAATCGCTATGCTACCATGGTGCAATTTTGTATAATTGCTGAATGTTGTTTGTTTTTGTTCCATGTCGTGCCCTGACCAACACACCACAGCAACTTCCCAATACGGGTAAATGCATACAGCAAATACAGTTGATCTTTCATCCTTGTCTCTTCGTTATCCTGACTGGTTGCGCCACAACCTAGTGTGGAAACACCTGTGCCCAGGATGGGGTAAAGCCCATAAAAAGTGGTGGTACTCCCCTGTTCATACTCTCCCCACTACTGAGCACATCTACAAGGAGAACTGCCACAAGAAAGCAGCACCCATCATCAAGGACCCCCACAAACCCCCTCATCCAGACCATGGAACATAGAACACAGAAATCTACAGCACACTACAGGCCCTTCGGCCCACAATGTTGTGCCGACCACGTAACCTACTCTAGAAACTGTCTAGAATTTCCCTAGCACAAAGCTCTGTATTTTTCTAAGCTTCATGTACCTATCTAAGAGGCTCTTAAAAGACCCTATTGTATCCACTTCCACCACCATCGCTGGCAGTGCATTCCACGCACCCACCACTCTCTGTGTGAGAAACTTACCCCTGACATCCCCTCATGTTAGCCATTTCAGCCCTGGAAAAAAGCCTCTGGCTATCCACACGATCAATGCACCTCATCATCTTATACACCTCTATCAGGTCACCCCTCATCCTCTGTCACTCCAAGGGGAGAAAAGACTAAGTTCACTCAACCTATTCTCGTAAGGTACACCCTCCAATTCAGGCAACATCCTTGTAAATCTCCTCTGCACTCTCTCGAAAGTACCCACATCCTTCCTGTAGTGAGGTGACCAGAACAAAACACAGTTCTCCATGTGGGGTCTGACCAAGGTCTTATATAGCTGTAGCGTTTCCTCATGGCTCTTGAACTCAATCCCATGGTTGCTGATTTCCAACACTGTCAAACCTGTGCAGTAGCTTTGAGTGTCATATCAACGTGGACCCCAAGATCTCGTTGATTCTCCACACTGCCAAGAGTCGTACCATTAATATTATATTCTGTCTTCAAATTTGACCTACCAAAGTGAACCACTTTACATTTATCTGGGTTGAACTCCATCTACCACTTCTCAGCCCAGTTCTACATCCTATCGATGTCCCATTGTAACCTCTGTCAACCCTCCAGACTACCCATAACATCCCCAACCTTTGTGTCATCAGCAAACTTACTAACCCACCCTTCTACTTCTTCATCCAGCATTTATAAAACTCACAAAGAGGAGGGGTCCCAGAACAGATCCCTGTGGAACACCACTGGTCACCATCCTCCATTCAGAATATGAACCATCTACAACCACCCTTTGCCTTCTGTGGGGCAAGCCAATTCTGGATCCACAAAGCAAGGTCTCCTTGGATATCATGCCTCCCTACTTTCTGAAGGAGCCTTGCACAGGGAACCATATTAAATGCCTTATTGAAATCCATATACACTACATCCACTGCCCTACCTTCATCAATGTGTTTGTTACATCCTCAAAGAATTCAATCAAGCTCTTAAGGCACGACCTGCACGACAAAGCCATGTTGACTATCCCGAATCAGATTATGTCTCTCCAAATGCTCATAAATCCTGCCTCTCAGGATCTTCTTCAACAACTTGCCCACTCACTGGTCTATAATTTTCTGGGTTATTTCTACTTCCTTTCTTGAACAAGGGAACAACATCTGCAACCCTCCAATCCCTTCTCCTATCCCTCTTGATGACTTAAAGATCATTGCCAGAGGCTCAACAATCTCCTCTTTTGCTTCCACAGTAGCCTGGGGTATATCTCATCCAGTCCCAACAACTTATCTAACCTAATGCTTTTCAAAAGCTCCAGTACATCCTCTTTCTTAATATCTATATGCTCAAGCGTCTCAGTCCACTGTAAGTCATCCCGAAAGTTGCCAAGGTCCTTTTCCCTGGTGAATATTGAAGCAAAGTATTCATTAAGTACCTCAGCTACCTCCTCTGACTCCATGAACACATCTCCACTATCGCACCTGACTGGCTCTATTCTCACGCGGCTCATCCTCTTGCTCTTCACATACTTGTAGAATGCCTTGGGGTTTTCCTTAATCCTGCTCACCAAGGCCTTCTCATGGCTCCTTCTAACTCTCCTAATTTAATTCTTAAGCTCATTCCTGGCAACCTTGTAATTTTCTAGAGCTCTAACAGTACCTAGTTTCTTGAACTTTTCGTAAGTTTTTCTTTTCTTCTTAACCAGATTTTCTACATCCTTTGTACACCATGGTTCTTTTACACTACCATCCTTTCCCTGTCTTAATGGAACATACCTATGTGGAACTCCATGTAAGTGTTCCCTGAACGTTTGCCACATTTCTGCTGTGCATTTCCCTGAGAACGTCTGCTCCCAAGTTCCTGCCTAATGGCATCATATTTCCCCCTACCCCAATTAAATGTTTTCCCAAATTGTCTGTTCCTATCCCTCTCCAGTGCTATGGTAAAGGAGACAGAGTTATGATCACTATCTCCAAAATGCTCTCCCACCAAGAGATCTGACACCTGACCAGGTTCAGTTCCCAATACTAGATCAAGTACAGCCTCTCCTCTAATTGGCTTATCTACATCTTGCATCAGGAAACCTTTCTGAACACACCTAACAAACTCCATCCCATCTAAACCCTTCATGCTAAGGAGATGCCAATCTATATTAGGAAAGTTAAAATCTCCCATCATGAGGAATGGTACTCCTTGATATCCCTGTTACTATTAGGGGTCTATAAAAAACACCCAATAGAGTTAATACACCATGCCCTCCTCTTACTGCTGCCGTCAGGAGGGAGGTGCAGGAGCCTTAGGTCCCACACCACCAGATTCGGGATCAGTTATTACCTCACAACTATCAGCCTCCTGAACCAACATCGATAACTTCACTCACCCCAGCACTGAACTGATTCCACAAACTACAGGCTCACTTTCAAGGACTTTACATCTCATGTTGTCAGTTTTATTTATTTACTGATTGGGTTTTTTTTTTGCATTTTTTACAGTTTGTCTTCAGTTGCACATTGGTTGCCAGTCTTTGTGAATGGATTTTCATTGATGCTGTTGGATTTCTTTGTCCAGCTGTAAATACCCATAAAAATGAAGCTCGGGGTGACATGACATGTACGTACTTTGATAATAAATTTATTTTGAACGTTGAACCTGTCATTGGTTCAAACCCAGATGTTGCTCAGGCAGCATCTATAAGGAAAAGTACTGTCGATGTTTCAGACGTTTCCTTTTTATGTGTGTTGTTTGAATTTCCAGCATCTGCAGATTTCCTCATGTTTGCCCAGATGTTGCTCACAGTTCCAACATGCTGACAGCTATTTAATCTCAAGAGTGGAACTTCTCACTGTCTTGCCCAGCTCCTGATGTGAGTTCAGTTTGAAACTCTCTACCATCTGAAGTTTGCTGAGTGGTGTCATAACAACAACCTCTCACCCAATATTAGCAAGACCAAGGAGATGATTAGTGACTTCAGGACAAGGAAACCAGAGGTCTATGAGCCAGTCCTCCTCGGAAGAGCAGAGGAGGAGAGGGTCAGCAACTTCATATATCAAGGTGTTTTTATTTTGGATGACCTGTCCTGGGCCCAGCATTCCCGTGCAATTACAAAGAAAGTGCCTCTGCTTCCTTAGGAGTTTGCTCAGATCCAGCATGACACCTAAAACTTTGACAGATTTGTGTAGTGGAAAGTATATTGATTGGCTGCATCACAGTCTGGTATGGAAACACCAATGCCCTTGCATGGAGAATCCTACAAAAAGCAGTGGATATAGCCCAGTCTATCATGGGTAAAACCTTTCCAACCAATGAGCACATCTACATGAAACATCATCGCAGGAAAGCAGCATCCGTCATCAGGGACTCCCACCACCCAGGTCATGCTCGCTTCTCACTGCTGCCGTCAGGAAGGAGGTACAGGAGCCTCACGATTCACACCACCAGGTTCAGGAACAGTTATTACCCCTCAACTATCAGAGTCTTGAACCAGAGGAGATAACTTCACTCACCCCATTATTGAAATGTTCCCACAACCTATGGGCTCACTTTCAGAGACTCTTCATCTCATGTCCTTGATATTTATTGCTTATTTATTTATCATTACTATTTCCTTCTTTTTGTATTTGAACAGTATGTTGTCTTATGCACACTGGTTGAACAAAAGATAAATGGCCATTCATTGATTCTGTTAGGGTTATTATTCTATTATGGATTTATTGAGTAGGCCTGGCAGAAAATGAATCCCAGGGTTGTATATTGTGAGATATATGTACTTTGATAATAAATTTACTTTGAACTTTGATTTACCTTATTTAGAGATACAGTACAGAACAGGCCATTCTGGTCCTTTGAGTTGCTGGCACCAAATGACTTAACCCTAGCCTAATCACAGGACAATTAACAATAACCAATTAACCTACTAACCTTGCATATTTGGACTGGGAGGAAATGCACACACACATGGGAAGGAACAATAGTCCTTACAGAGGATGCCAGAGATGAACTCTGAACTCCAATGGCCAAGCCCACTAACCTTTACCCTACTTGTTGCCCCTTCTTCACTTCAGTTTTGCCTTAAGTTAATCTACAATTATTTCAACTTATGTGTTATTTATTACAATGTTTGTAATTTAAAAAGTGCTTGAAGTATTTTGAGTGTTTTGAATGGCTCCAGACACCATGTTTTCTATTAGCAGTGACCTGTCAGGGCATAATGCAGAGGCTTTATAAGGCATTGCTCAGACCACAGTTGGAGTACTGTGAACAATGTTGGGCCCTTATCTAGGAAAGAATATGCTGGCATTGCAGAGGGCCCAGAGGAGGTTGACAAGAATGATCCCAGGAGTGAAAGGGTTAACATAGGAGGAGTGTTTGATGGCTCTGGGCCTGTACTCGCTGGAGCATAGAATGAGAGGAACTTTCATTGAAACCTATCGAATATTGAAAGACTGAGATAGAGTGGACATGGAGAGGATGTTGCCCTATAGTGGGGTGGGGGTGGGAGGGGACACTCAGACCAGAGGGATAGTATTAGAATACAAGGACATCCATTTAGCATAGGGATGAGGAGCAATTTCCTTAGCCAGTGAGTGATGAATCTGTGGAATTCATTGCCACAGATGGTCATGGAGGCCAAGTCATTGGGTATATTTAAAGTGGAAGTTGATAGGTTTTTGATTAGTAAGAGTGTCAAAGTAAATCAACTCTGATTGAATGGCAGAAGATGGGCTGACTGGCCTAATTCTGCTCCTGTGGTCTTTTGGGTGGTGCTGGTGTTTGAGTTTCTACCACCTGAGAAGCAAGTTACTCCCTGTGGCTGGCCCTACCCCACAGAGGGGCAACGAAAACACAACCGATAAGAATAGCTGCTGTGTGTGTGTGTGTAAGAGAGAGAGTGTGTATGTATGTATATGTGTGTGTGTGTTTGTATGTATGTATGTGTGTGTGTGTGAGAGAGTGTGTGTGTATGTATGTATGTGTGAGTGTGAGTATGAGAGAAAGAGAGTGTGTGTATGTATGTATGTATGTATGTGTGTGTGTGTGAGAGAGTGTGTGTGTATGTATGTATGTGTGTGTGTGAGTATGAGAGAGTGTGTGTGTATGTATGTGTGTGAGAGAGGGAGTGTGTATGTATGTGTGGGAGTGTGTTAGGGTGTGGAATGATCACAACTGACGATGGAGCGAAACAACCCAGCCAGTTCAAGCTCACCCATCAGCCATCTCTCCCTCACTCTTACCACATGAGCAGGGCAGGGTGCGGCCAGACTGTGATGTCTTTTGCCCTCTCCTGGCGATGCCTGGTACTGCAAGGCTTGCTGGGCTCTCAGCCACAGCTTCCTCATTGGCAACTCTCTGCATTGACAGCTAGGCTTAAAAACCTAAACCCCAAACATGATCACATAGAGACAGAGAACATTGAACAGTACAGTACAGGCCCAACAGCCAACAGTGTTGTGCAGACTTTATTAAAACTGCTCTAAGATCACTCTAACCCCTGCTATCCACAAGGTGCAACTGTAACACAGTGGTTAGCACAATGCTGTCTATTTCAGCTCGGGGAATTCCGGACCGGAGTTCAATCTTAGCATCATCTGTAAGGGTTTCCTCGGATGCTCCAGTTTCTTCCCACAGTCCAAAGACGTACTGGGTAGGTTAATTAGTCATTATAAACTGTCCCGTGATTAGGTTAGGGTTAATATGGGTTTGTTGGTAGTTGCTGGAGTGACATGGCCCGAAGGACTTGTAAGGCCCACTCTGCACTGTATCACTAAATAAATAAAAATATACTTGGGTCACCCAGGATGTGCCCGCTTCTCACTGCTACCATCAGGAAGGAGGTACAGGAGTTGAAAACACAGACGCTCAGCGTTACAGGAACAGCTTCTTCCCCTCCACCATCAGAATTCTGAATGGACAATGAACCCATGAACACTACCTTGCTATTTGCTCTCTTTTTTGCACCACTTACCGGTATTTAATTTATTGTTTAGATATATTTCTATTGCATTTGTTACTGAGGGAGAGGTCAGAGCACACCAGTACAGCACCATGCAGGCTATTCAACTGAACTTTATTGATGACATTGCTTGTACAGTCTGTGAACTCCTCCCATGTGGGGGTGGGAATAACACTATTAACTACCACAACATCTCTCTTTCTTGAAGAAAAACAAGTATGCATTGAAATTATAGCCACTGAAATTGAATGATTCAGTTCACTTTATCCAGAGCATGTAACTTGTGCTGTTTACATAAACATAAAAAGAATTGCCAACATTACTTTTTCTTTGTTTCTAACAGTTTCCCTCTTTGTTTTCCTCTTTCTTTCTCCACCAATTCCTTTATTCAAAGAACAGTCTCATTTTGTGAAATCTTTTTTTTTAAATTTAATGGAGGTCAGGGTGGACTGCCTGAACACCTGGGCAAAGTGAGAGGATTTATTCTGCCTCTTTAATCATTTGCCCTAAGCTGTTAGGCTCTGGAGTATATGTCTGTGGTGGGACAAGTGAATGACCATATCAGGTGTAGGTTTCTGGAAGTGTTGGAGTGGATGGAGAACAGGTGCGGCCACGTGGTGCTTGTCATAAAGATCAGGCCACTCTAGTTTTTCCTTTACCTTTCGTGGACTTTGAAGGCACACAAGCGCACGCGTGTTCAACCTGATTTCACCTTGTGATGTCTGACCACAAACAATCATGCTGCTGGACTATTGTTCCTTTGATGGATTTGTCTGAAAGCCAAACAGCTTCACCTCTCCAGAGTGGCAACAAAGACTTTGCTCAGTGTCTGAGATCGTACATGCTCTTTGTTTTCCCAAAATTTTGTCTCAAAATTTCTCACTTTGTCTAAGTCTGGTAAGTGAGGTTGGAAAGGGAAGGAAGAAAAGTCAGGCTTGTTCTCAGTCTCCAGTCCACCAACAGCTCTGATGGACTGTAACATTTCGCAAGAGATGAAGAGGGTTGAGCTAGCATTGTTTTGTAGGGGCTTTTGCTTTCAGTAGGAGACACTTTGCATTGTTCTTTCTGCTTCTCCATCTGCCTAGAAGGACTGTGGACTGCTTGTCTGGAGTTTGAGCTCATAGTCTCCAGCAAAGGCTTTGAATTCTGAGCAGCTGAACTGTGGACCGTTGTCTGATACAAGTGTCTCTGGTATTCCATGGTGAACAAATATGGCTTTCAGGTGCTGTATAACTCCTGCTGACAATGAAGAGGACAGCTTGGACACCTCAACATTCCATGAATTGTAATCCACAATGAGAAGATTTTTGTCTGTGCCTGCAATTTTCCGTGGGAAGTCTGGGAATTCTGTGGGAATTCAGCATGATTTTGTGCAGTTTTCTGTATGTTTCAAATTACATCATCTCCCAGCTGTGAGCTCACACCAGGCCACCACACGGATTTCTTGCTCTTAGGCAACATTTTTCAATGCCTTGATGTCCTTGTTGGATTTGACTGATGACGTTAGCTGTGCATAGAAGCAGGAATGACGAGTCTGGAGCCTTTTAGCAGCAAATGGTTTCGAGCCAGTAAGGTCTGATTCGTGAGCTCCTATTGGAACAGCTGGCCATCCATGCTCACTGTATTGCACGACCTTGCTGCAGATTTGGTCCTTTTTCAGCTCAGCGTGAATTTCATCCAGTTTACTCTGTGTTGCAGGAAAGCTTTCATGTAGCTGAGCCTAGCAGATGTTGGTGTCTTCCATGAGGGCAGAATCAACTTCTGTACACTCACTTTTGCATGGCATCCTCGACAGTGTCTGGTGTTATGAAAGATTTGCCAGGGATATGTTCAACATCATTACATATCACTTAAGACTTGTTCTGAATCTTTGCAGACGTGGAGGAAAGTCATCCAAGTGTTTTGAGTGGAGGAGGCTGACAAGTGGTTTGTGGTCTGTTCAAATGGGAAATTATTGCCTATTAAGTAGCAGGTGAAGTTCTCACAAGCCCCCAGCATCTCCTTCTCGAATTGGATGTAACACTGTTCAGAAGGACTCGATGCAGATGCTACAGGTTTCCATACACCACTGCAGTCTCACATGAGCACTCCCAAACTCCTGCCAATTTGTCTGCTGAGACCTTTGTTTGGATCAACGAATGCCAATGTTGGCGAAGTAATAAGCTCTGCTTTAACTGATGAGAACTTCTGTGATGCGTCTCAGATCTAAGAGAAGGTAATGTAGTGGCTTTGTGTTCTCTGCCAGATCTGGAATGAACTAGTCGGTTTACTCTGCTGAGGAAACTGCGGACCTCTAATACATTCATAGGTTGTTCCATGTTTCAAACTCCTGCCAGTTTGTCTGAATCTGGTTGCATCCACTCTGAGGACAGTTTGTGGCCTGAGAACATCACCTCCAACTTTGCAAATACACATTTCTTTTTGCTCAAGGTGCTTCTAGCTTGTTTCAGTTTCTCCAAGGCGGCTTCCACTCATTTGTCATGTTCTTCACTTGAGCCTCCGAAGATGAGTATATCATCCATGTGGCAGACCAGTCCCTCTAAAATTTGATCATCCTCATCTGAAATTGTTTTGGGGCTGATGAGATGCCAAAAAGGAGTCTCTTGAAGGCTTGATGTCTATATGATGTGATAAAGCTTGTGAGCTTCTGTGACTCAAGAGCTAAGCAGATCTGCCAGAACCCTGAGTTTCCATCTAGTTTGGAGAATAACTTTGCTCCACCCAGCATACCCAGCGTGTCCTCAACAGAGGGTAGAATAAACTCCTCCTGCCTCACTGCTTTATTCAGTTTTGTTAGATCAGTCCGAATCCTCATTGTGTCATCTGGCTTGGCAACAGGACCAATGCCCAGACATCAGTCAGTAGATCCATTCACTCTAGTTATGATATCAAACACCTCCATTCTCTCAAGTTCAACTTTGACTTTATCATCAATGGGAAAGGTATGTGCCTCGCTGTGGTCAGAGAGTAGGGTGTCAATCCAGTCCTCAGTTGGATAAGATACTCTTCTTCCAGTACCCCCAGGCCTGGGAGCAGCGAGTACTTCTCCTGCTATTGAACGTTGTTTAGCAAATCCAACCTTGGAATGAAGTTCAGCTTCTCAATGGCATCTCCTCCCGGGGCGGTGAAAAGAAGTTTTGTACAACATGGACATCATCTTTTAACTGTTTCTTATTTTTACGGATGGAAGTAGTAAACATTCCTTTCACACTCAGCTTGTGTTTCCCTGGGCCTATGAGCTCTTTCTTTGTTGGGCTTAACCTGTTTCCTTTGTCAGTTTTGTGAACAGACATTTGGGGATGACTGTGACATCTACCCCAGTGTCCATTTTGAACATCGCTGCCTTATTTTGCAACTGAACCGTAGTACACCAGCCTTGTCTATTTAATCTAGAGCTCCAAGGAGAGCTCACTCTTTGTCTGAAGCATGGTCTTCTTAAGCTGCCTTAAGAATTGTTTTTGAGTGACACTGGTTTTTATAATGGCATTGGCGGCATTTCACTTCCTTTACTGGACAGTCTCTGGAATGGAGACTCGTCGCTTCTCCTGCAGTTGGATATTTTACCTGCTCTTTGTTTCACTTGTCTGTTTTGTTCCAGCTGAGCTCTGCTGTCACCTCTTTCTTTGTGACTGCACCTTGTTTGTACCCTTCCTTCTGTACAGCCTCTAGCTTTACCCACTCATATGTCACATATCACTTCCCTATGGAATAGTCTTTGAATTCGGCCTGTACTGTTTACTCCTTTTCCTGAGCATCTGCCAGTCCTAATCCACCCTTGATGTCATCTGCTTTGTCACCTATGCAGTATATCAGTGTGCTTACCTCTGAAGCTTGAGTGAGATTGCCTAAATCTCCCAAAGCCCTTTCATTTAGAGACTGATGCACCATCAATAACTCACTCTGAGACGAGAAGGCGAAATATCGGCTTTTATTGACTGGAAGAAGGAACAAGCAGTGAGTGACCACCATACTACATCCTGGAGACTGAGAGGACGGGCTCAGGCCTTGATCGCCTTTATACCGGGGTCTGTGGGAGGAGCCACAGGAGCAGTCAGTAGGGGGCATGTCCAGACAGGTATATGTAGTTCACCTCAGAGACATCAAATGTCTCGGGGGGAGGGGCTTTATTAGGTAAGTAGATGAAGGGATTGTAGATATTTGCACCGTTTTCTTGTTTGTGCATTATTTTATTTATTTGGACTACAAAAGTCTTGTTTCTCTCCTTGCGAGTTTGACTGACTTCTCTCCTGTGTCTGTACACTTCCCCAGGCCAGTGGCCCACAGATTATTATAGCCTGCAAGTTTGACTTCTCTTCTGTGTCTGTACACTTCCCCAGGCCAGTGGCCCACAGATTATTATAGCCTGCAAGTTGGACTTCTCTGCTGTGTCTGTACACTTCCCCAGGCCAGTGGCCCACAGATTATTATAGCCTGCAAGTTTGACTTCTCTTCTGTGTCTGTACACTTCCCCAGGCCAGTGGCCCACAGATTATTATAGCCTGCAAGTTTGACTTCTCTTCTGTGTCTGTACACTTCCCCAGGCCAGTGGCCCACAGATTATTATAGCCTGCAAGTTTGACTTCTCTTCTGTGTCTGTACACTTCCCCAGGCCAGTGGCCCACAGATTATTATAGCCTGCAAGTTGGACTTCTCTTCTGTGTCTGTACACTTCCCCAGGCCAGTGGCCCACAGATTATTATAGCCTGCTAGTTTGACTTCTCTTCTGTGTCTGTACACTTCCCCAGGCCAGTGGCCCACAGATTATTATAGCCTGCAAGTTTGACTTCTCTTCTGTGTCTGTACACTTCCCCAGGCCAGTGGCCCACAGATTATTATAGCCTGCAAGTTGGATTTCTCTGCTGTGTCTGTACACTTCCCCAGGCCAGTGGCCCACAGATTATTATAGCCTGCAAGTTTGACTTCTCTGCTGTGTCTGTACACTTCCCCAGGCCAGTGGCCCACAGATTATTATAGCCTGCAAGTTGGATTTCTCTTCTGTGTCTGTACACTTCCCCAGGCCAGTGGCCCACAGATTATTATAGCCTGCAAGTTTGACTTCTCTGCTGTGTCTGTACACTTCCCCAGGCCAGTGGCCCACAGATTATTATAGCCTGCAAGTTGGACTTCTCTTCTGTGTCTGTACACTTCCCCAGGCCAGTGGCCCACAGATTATTACAACAAATCCACTTTGGGGGTAGCTCAAAGGTGTTGCTTAGCAACTCTGGCCAGGTCTCAGCTCAGCCTCGGTGTGTACAGTTAGCAACTAGCATAGACAGTCCAGGCCGACAAGTCCCTGGACACCTCCCACAGATATATGCGAACAGGAAAAGATGCTGCAAATTCAGTCTGGTTGAGAGTCTCCGTCAGTCTGTAGCACCGATTCATCAACAATCAACCACTTCTGACACCATGTTGTGTTTGATATTGAAGGAGAGTGCAGAGGACACACCAGCGCATCAGCAGGCAGGCTAATCTACTGCACTTTATTGACAACACTGCATGTACACTATGTGAACTTCTCCCAGATGGGCATGACTGACAGAGTGACGTAGGAAAAACCTACTTACAAACACGATCCTCATCCTCACCCCACCCATCCTCCCTCTCCCTCACCTCATTCTCATGTCCTCTCCCTCACCCTCACACCCTCTCCCTCCCTCACCTCATCCTCACACCCTTTCCCTCACATCCTCACGCCCTTTCCCTCACCCTCATGCCTTTGTCCTTTCCCTCACATTCTCACAACCTCTCCCTCAGCTCATCCTCAAGCCCTCTCCTCTTCCTCACCCCCAAGCTTTCTACTTCTCGCTCACCCTCATCCTCATGCTCTCTCCCTCTCCCTCACTTCATCCTTTCACCTTCTCCTCTCCCTCACACCCTCATGCCTCCCTCATGCTCTCTCCCTCATCCTCATTCTCATTTCCACACCTCCTCACCCTCACTCACCCCATACTCACCACACCATCACAAACTTGAGCCCCCTCACCCTGTCACCCTCAGGCACCCAACATCATCCCTTCCCTCATCCTCTCTCCTTCAGCCTCTCAACCTCACACTCTTTCTTTCACCCTCACTCCCCACACCTCCACCTCAATATCACACACACACTTACCCTCCCCTTCATCTAGTCACCCATTCTTCCCTCCTTATCCTTCACCTCTCCCCTCACTCTCTGTCATCCCTCTCTGTCCCTCTCCCTCACTTCTCCCTCCCTCCCTCTCCCTCACCCAGTCACTGAAGCCTCTGCAAACTGGTCACAGCTGCTTGCGGATGGGGCCTGGGGCCTGGGCCTGGGCCTGTCTAGGTGGCCTGGACCACTCGGCGCCTCTCACTGGACACACAGCAGGGTGGGCAGAGCAGCAGTATCAAGTACAGGAGCAGGCAGAGCCAACACGAACAGCTCTTCACCCAGAATGTGGACCAGCTGCCATGCGCAAACACCGTTTCCAGGGTGGCCGACTCGTAACTGCACAGGGGTGGGGGGACAATGGGGGAGTGAGAAGTGGGAGGTGTGAAGGAGGTGGAGATAAAGATGGTAGAGAGGATAGAGAAAGGAAAGGTGGGGAGGATATAAGGAGGGAAAGGGGCAGAAGACAATTGAGGAGGAGAGAGGGAGGGAGGGAGGGAGAGTGAAAGAGGCAAAGGGAAGGAGAGCGAAGCAGAGAAGGGGAGAAATGGGAGAGACAGGAAAAGGGAGGTACAGGGAAGAGGAGAGAGAAAGTGTTAGCAGTGAGACTGGGACAGGCCCATTGTAGAAGAGACCAGACACCCCTGGGGAGGCTTGAGGAATCCCACCCACTAGAGCTCCCTGACATTCAGTGAAGACTGGGACAACAACCGCTCTCCCACCAGCCTGTCCCACTGACGTGCATCGTCCTCAGCACAGGGTGGCCTTTTGGCCCATTCCTCCATGCTGGTCATGTCCCACCCCTCGATGATCAGGGTTCTCTCCATCAGTGTTCTCACTCTCACACTCACACACATAGACACACAGATACAAGGACACACACGCATGGACAACCACACACACATACACGGACACACACACAGAGACAAATACACGGACAAATGCACACACAGATACACAGACAAACAGACGGATACATGGACACACACATACATGCAGATGCATGGACAAACACACATGGATACACAAGTACAAGGACACACACACATGCACGGACAACCACACACAGATACACGGACATACAGAGATACACAGACAAATACACGGACAAATGTACACACACATACACGGCCACACACACACATACACGGACACACACACACAGATACGTGGACAAACACACAAATAACCAAACACTGACAAGTGCATACACAATCTTCGTGCTGGAAACATGGTGACAATTGCGGGCTGCACCCAATGCACCCTCAGACCGTTGGTCGTGCAGGTTTCGATTTGCATGTGACAAATAAAACTCATCTTTAAATCTGTCCTTATAACTCAGCTTTGAGTTTGAGACAACTTACTTGAACCAGTTGGTGAGAGTCATCATGACGTAGAGAGAGGCCAAAAAGAAGACGAAGTGGAACGATGAGTAGCTGTAGGTGACGTGCTCACGTTCATTGTGGATCACTGCCTGTCCCCCTGTGTTCTCCACCTCGAGGCTGGGCTCTGTTCCCTCAGCACGGCGGAAAGACACGGCAGACAGAAGCAACACATACATTTCACTCTCCCACTCACACCAAGGAATCTTTGCACACTGTGTTGGGTGGCATGGTACTGCAGTCAGCACAACGCTGGCAAACGGGGAATCAATTCCTGCCGCTGTCCATAACAGGTTTTATATTCGCCCTGTGATAGTGTGGGTTACGTCCAGAGGATCTGGTTTCCTATTATGTCCCAGGGAGAGTCGGTATATCAGGGGCTGTACCTCAGGGAGAGTCAGTACACACGGACTGTACCCTGGGGAGAGACAGTACATTAGGGACTGTAACCCGGGGAGAGTCAGTACATCAGGGACTGTACCCCGGGGAGAATCAGTACACCAGGGACTGTACCCCAGGTGGGAGAGTCAGTACATCAGGGACTGTACCCCGGGGAGAGTCAGTACACCAGGGACTGTACCCCGGGGAGAGACAGTACATCGGGGATTGTACCCTAGGGAGAGTCAGTACGTTGGGGACTGTACCCCGAGGAGAGTCAGTAGATCAGGGACTGTACCCCAGGGAGAGTCAGTACACCAGGGACTGTACCCCGGGGAGAATCAGTACATCAGGGACTGTACCCCGGGGAGAATCAGTACATCAGGGACTGTACCCCAGGGAGAGTCAGTACACCAGGTACTGAACCCCGGGGAGAGACAGTACATTGGGGATTGTACCACGAGGAGAGTCGGTAACTTTGAGCAGAGTTTTCACAAAATGGATTCACTCACCCTCTCCATCAAGGCAGCAGAAAGAACAGGAAGCTTTCTGGAATGGGGAAGAGAGTCACAGTGAGAGGGGTGGGGTGTTGTGGTGGACTTCATCATGGGAATCAGCAGTATACACTGGGACTAAAGACAATTAGAAATCAGAGCTGAACTCTGCCATTTGGGCCCATTGGGTCTACTCCGTCATTCCATCATGGCTGACTTATTATCCCACTCAACCCCATTATCCTGTCTTCTCTCCTTAACTTTTGGTTCCCTGACTAATCAAGAATCTATCAACCTCTGCTTTAATTATACCTAATGACTTGGCCTCCCCAGATGTCTGGCGGAAACCAGAACAGCAGCAGGGAGCAGGATGCTGGGGACAAATAGAATGAAAATTTCAATGATCTTAGGAAATGTTCCGCATGAGTAAGTTTGAATGTGGTAACGGTGAGCAGGCAGCAATAGATCTGAAAGCACAGCAGGTGATCAGCCCAGCTGTGGCCAAATGGGACAGGGCAAAGAGGTTGAATGGCCTTGTTCTTCTGTGAGAATATGGAAGGAAATGCAATCTGTGCGACTCTGAGGGTGTAGGCAAGAGGGCTGGTGGTGTGGAGGTGGAGGAATAGACTCTGCACTACAATGGACTTCTGATTTGTTTAAATTGTGTTGTTTCTTGTAAAAATTGTGTATAATTGATGTTTCAGCTTTGTATTTCTGTGAATACTAGATAACTGCAAGCAAGTACTGCAAGGAAAGAAAAGGGTCCCGAGGAGGTTCATGAGAATGAACCCAGAATGAAAGGGTTAATATGCAAGCAGCATTTGATGGCTCTGGGCCTGTACTCAGAATGGAGCTGGATCTCTTTGAAACCTGTTAAGTATTGAAAATCCTATATATTAGAAGTGGTTCCTTAAGGATGCTATAGCCAGGAGGTGGGATGGTGGGAAAAGTGGGGATAAGCTCCCACCACCTATTGAATGCTCCCAATGTCTCAAATAGCTTCTGACAACCAAGTCCAGCTCCTGGCCTTCACATGTGGTTTAGCTACTAAACCCCGTGGAACTATTTCTACTGACTGGAGAAGGGACTGGAGTCTTAAAACCAGTTGCTCCATCAGTTGTGGTTGGCAGCTCGGGGGAGAAAAACTCTGATCTCAAACCTCTGCTGCCTTGTGACCGCACCCACTCACGGGGAAGGTTTCAGGAGTAAATCCCGAGGAAAATTCTGAAGCTGGAGTCCCTAAAGCAATCTTAGGTTGAGTTCAGCACTGACTGGCAACTCCCGCAAACCCTCTGGCGCCAAACTGTGTCAATCTCTGCCATTCTTTTGGATTCATCAACTCATGGAGAGAGGGAGCTGCTGCATAGGCAACAATTTGCTCTCCATATCGTACTGCCCTGGCTTGCGTATCAACGTGGACAGCTCGGTCACAACATCCGTGAGTCCACACTGACCAACAGAAGCCCCTCGTTAGATAGAGTGAATGTCGAAACGATGTTCCCTTTAGTGAGGAGTTTCGGTCCAGGGGCCACGGCCTCAGAATAGACAGCATTCTGTTAGACAGACATAAGGAGGATTTTCTGTGAGCAGGTGGTGAACCTATAGAATTCATTGTCACAGATGGCAGAAGCCAAATCATTGGGATTATTTAAAGTGGAGGGGTGTGACTTCCTGTCTAGATGGCGCCAGCAAACAGTGATTTCTTGGGCTACAACTTTCAGATAGCTAATCTCTTCAATTATTTCATTTTCTCTAGGTCTTCTGCTTGTTCTTTTTGTCTCGATTGGCGCCTGCGACATGCAATTTGGAACTCAGTCGAATGATCTTACCGCCTGCTGTCCCCGGAGAGGACAAAGAGCACGAGAAGCCTCATGGAGGAGGCTGGAGACGGGGTGTGGGGTTCTGATCGACTCCATTTCAAAGTGTCAAGGGAGACTGCAGCTCAGAGGTGAAAGCAGGGGAGGCCAGCTCTCCATGGAGGCCACAGGGCTGACGGCGGTTGGTAGCTGGGTTGGCGGTAATTTTTCACCGAGGGACTGAGTTTGTGCAGCTGCTGTCATCAAAGCTGACAGAGGACGTTCTCAAGATTCCGAGATTTATGTGATTATTGGACAGTATAATGTGATTGTTCTTCTCCTTCAGTTTTCATGTTGCCGACAGGCAGGTGGGCAATATGTTATTTATGTGCAAGAGAGGGGTTGAGGACTTGGGGTGTGATGTCCTTGTTGGAGATTTTCTGTGGGGGTGATCTGTTAGCTTTTGTGTGTGAGAGTTCAATGTTGTTTTCTGCGAGGAGAGGGTTGGTGATTTGATGTTATTGTCGCTGTTTTTTGTGTCAGGGAGGAGGGTTGGGGTTTTGAGAGTTTTTTATATTCTAGCTGCTGCTTTGGATGGGCGATCCATTAGTTCTGTACGAGGGAGGGGTGGGGGGTTTGGGGTTTGTCAGTTCTGTACGAGGGAGGGGTGGGTGGTTTGGGGTTTGTCAGTTCTGTACGAGGGAGGGGTGGAAGGTTTGGGGTTTGTGAGTTTTGTACGAGGGAGGGGTGGGGGGTTTGGGGTTTGTCAGTTCTGTACGAGGGAGGGGTGGGGGGTTTGGGGTTTGTGAGTTTTGTACGAAGGAGGGGTGGGGGGTTTGGGGTTTGTCAGTTCTGTACGAGGGAGGGGTGGGGGGTTTGGGGTTTGTGAGTTTTGTGCGAGGGAGGGGTGGGGGTTTGGGGTTTGTTAGTTCAGTACGAGGGAGGGGTGGGGGGTTTGGGGTTTGTCAGTTCTGTACGAGGGAGGGGTGGGGGGTTTGGGGTTTGTGAGTTTTGTGCGAGGGAGGGGTGGGGGTTTGGGGTTTGTTAGTTCAGTACGAGGGAGGGGTGGGGGGTTTGGGGTTTGTTAGTTCTGTACGAGGGAGGGGTGGGGGGTTTGGGGTTTGTGAGTTTTGTGCGAGGGAGGGGTGGGAGGTTTGGGGTTTGTCAGTTCTGTACGAGGGAGGGGTGGGTGGGAGGTTTGGGGTTTGTGAGTTTTGTACGAGGGAGGGGTGGGGGGTTTGGGGTTTGTCAGTTCTGTACGAGGGAGGGGTGGGGGGGTTTGGGGTTTGTGAGTTCTGTACAAGGGAGGGGTGGGAGGTTTGGGGTTTGTGAGTTTTGTATGAGGGAGGGGTGGGGGGTTTGGGGTTTGTTAGTTCTGTACGAGGGAGGGGTGGGGGGTTTGGGGTTTGTGAGTTTTGTGCGAGGGAGGGGTGGGAGGTTTGGGGTTTGTGAGTTTTGTATGAGGGAGGGGTGGGAGGTTTGGGGTTTGTGAGTTTTGTATGAGGGAGGGGTGGGGGGTTTGGGGTTTGTTAGTTCTGTACGAGGGAGGGGTGGGGGGTTTGGGGTTTGTTAGTTCTGTACGAGGGAGGGGTGGGGGGTTTGGGGTTTGTGAGTTTTGTGCGAGGGAGGGGTGGGGGGTTTGGGGTTGGTGAGTTTTGTGCGAGGGAGGGGTGGGAGGTTTGGGGTTTGTGAGTTTTGTATGAGGGAGGGGTGGGAGGTTTGGGGTTTGTGAGTTTTGTATGAGGGAGGGGTGGGGGGTTTGGGGTTTGTTAGTTCTGTACGAGGGAGGGGTGGGGGGTTTGGGGTTTGTGAGTTTTGTGCGAGGGAGGGGTGGGGGGTTTGGGGTTGGTGAGTTTTGTGCGAGGGAGGGCCGGGTGGGAGGTTTGGGGTTTGTGAGTTTTGTGCAAGGGAGGGGCAGGGGGTTTGGGGTTAGGGAGTTTTGTGCAAGGGAGGGGTGGGGGGTTTGGGGTTTGTGAGTTTTGTGCAAGGGAGGGGCAGGGGGTTTGGGGTTAGGGAGTTTTGTGCAAGGGAGGGGTGGGGGGTTTGGGGTTGGTGAGTTTTGTGCAAGGGAGGGGTGGGTGGTTTGGGGTTAGTGAGTTTTGTGCGAGGGAGGGGTGGGGGGTTTGGGGTTAGTGAGTTTTGTGTGAGGGAGGGGTGGGGGGTTTGGGGTTAGTGAGTTTTGTGCGAGGGAGGGGTGGGGGGTTTGGGGTTAGTGAGTTTTGTGTGAGGGAGGGGTAGGTTAGAGCTATGTGGAGAGACGAATACCAGTGTTCTACTGTACATGCATTAATGACAATAAAATTAACCTTTGATAGGTTCTTGATTAGTCAGGGTGTCAGAGATTATAGGGAGAAGGCAGGTGAATGGGTTTGAGAAGGATAATAAATCAGCCATGATGGAACGATGGACCAGACTCAATGGGCCAAATGGCCTACTTCTGTTCCCATGTTTTATGGTCCATATTCCATTGTACCTCTATGTACATGTACTTGTGCATATGACAATAAACTCGACTTTGATAATGGATATCTTTTTCAATACCTCACTGAGCAAACACCAGCCTCCCCCATTCCCTCTTACACAACAGTGATTCTGCCCCCAGGGGTGCAGATGGTTTCACTCCCCTGGTTCTGCCCTGTTCAATTGACATCGGAGTCATGGAGAACTACACAGGAGAAGCTCCAAACAGAACCAAAGGTCCATGCCGCCTTTCCGCCCATCTACACTAATCTCCTTTCCTCACATTAGACCCAATGCCTCTATGCTTTGCTTGGTTAAGGAAATGTCTCTGAGCCATTGTGATTGTCTCTGATACCTCCTCCTCAGGCAGCACATTACAGATATCAACCATTCTTGGTGTAAAACAGCCTCTCCAATTCCCTTTAAAACTCTTACCTTAACCCAAGACCCCCTTGTTTCTCATACTCTTTCCATCAGAAAAGGTCCTGACTACCTATCCTATCTCTGCCTTTTGAAATAATTTATATTTTTATTAGGACACCCCTCAGCCTCACTCCAAGGAAACAAGCCTAGTCAGTGTGAACAATAAAATTGTCCCTTGACCTCGATCGCGGTGCCACAGTATTCTGTTCCTCGGTCTTATGGTCTAAAGTTTTCTCAAACCAGGCAACATCCTGGAGAATCCCCTCTGCAATCTCTCTAATCTGGTGACCAGAACTGTACGTGATACTCCACATGTGATCGAGCCAGTTAAGCTACAAAATAATGTCCCAACACTTACCTTTACACCCTGACATTTGAAGGCAAGCATGTCAAATGCCTTCTTCGCCACCCATCAATATCCTCCTCCAGTCTGGCTTCCTAAAGAACGTGATCTCAAACTTTTTGGAATTAAATATCGAGGCAAATGGACTTGCTGTGTTGTCTAGAGATGCTTCACTCCTCATCCAAGAGGATTCTTCACTTCTGATCCATGGTGAGTAGTTTTCCAGCTATAAACTCTGAGCTGTTTAAAGGTATAGCAATCACATGAGGGTCATTAAGAGTCATACAGAAAAGGAGCGGGTCTTTAGTCTTACTTTGCATGAATGGAGGTGAGAACTGTTGTGGAGACACTGGGGTGGAGATGATGGGACTACATTGTAAGTAGCTGATAGCTGGTGTTGTACCCCACCCTCTCTGTTCAGGGATGGGTATTCCAGTTTGGCTTCTTTAACCGCTCTTTCAAACCCCTTGTCCTCCTTGTCCAAATCGTGCATGTTGTTATCATCAAAGGAATGTCCCTTGTCCTTTAGGAGTAGATATACAGCTGAGTCATAACCTGAGGTATTAACCCTCCTAGGTTGGGCCATCTGTTTGTGAAGTGGTTCTTTTGTCTCGCCAATATACAGATTTGCGCAGTTGTCATTGTATTGGATAGCTTATACAATATTGCTCTGTTGCTTGGGTGTAGGATCCTTGCGGTGGACGAGTTTCTGTCTGAGTGTGGTTGTAGGTTTGAGAAAACACTGGGATTTGGTGTTTCTCTGAAACTCCAGCTGTATACGAAATGACCGTTTTTCCGTCTGCTTTGCCCCTTACCTCTGTCTGTGGGGCTGATGTCCCCTATGGTGTTTGTTGCTGTCTTGGTGAAGGCCCAGTCAGGGTAGCTACAAGCTTTCAAGGCTTCTCTCAAACACATGTTTTAGCTGTAATGTTGGCAGGCACATTCTCAGCGTGGTGATGTGGTGTTCTGATAACCCCCAGTGTATGTTCTAATGGATAATGAGAGTCAAACCATAGATACTGATCTGTCTGAGTTGGTTTCCTGTAAACTTCAATATCTAGATGTCCATTTTCTTTGACAAGTAACGTACTGTCTAAAAAGGCCAGTCTACTGAAGGGGTGGGGTATGACATCATCTACTTACAATGCAGTCCTAACATCTCTACCCCAGCGTTTCCACAACCATTCACACCTCCTTTCATGCAAAGATAAAACCAATGACTGTCTCATCATCTCTTAACAACCCTCATGTAATTGCTATTTAAACAACTCACAGAGTTTATAAACCAGAGAACTACCCACCATGGGTCAGAACTGAAGAAGCCTCAGATGAAGGGCGAAACGTCTTCCAGACAACGCAAGTCGAGTTGCCTTGATTTACTACTGCTTGACATACAATGACCTGGATGATGGAGAATCTTCATAGACAACGTGTTGGAATAAAATCCCTCCCTATCTCCCAAATGACCCACATCCCACTGTAGCCTGCAATAATCTTCTTCGCTATCCACACCACCACTACATTAATGGAAGTGGGAGGTTAGGGCGAGGTGCCAGAGGGAGTGAGGTTAACCAACCTTGAGGAGGGGCACCAACCTTGAACTCGTATCTGTAAACCCGCAGCATCCAGGAGGGGCCAAAGACCTTGGCCAGGTAGGAAGCTTCGTTACTGGGGAGGAGGGAAGAGGAGGCAGAGTGAGCAAGCACAGTTCAGGCAGCCAGTGGGCTCTCCCGATCACAACAGTCACAGCAATCATCCACATCTCAATCTCCCTCCCACCATGTGAGACTCCACCCCTGGCCCTGAGGTGTGACCCACTCCCCTGTGACCACAGCCAGACCAGGGTGGGTCATGACCGAGGATACAGACTGATCCTTGCCCTTCAGGACTGACAACAGAAATCCTACACTCAGCGGCCACTTTATTAGGTACACCTGCTCATTAATCCAAATATCTAATCAGCCATGATTTGGCAGCAACTCAAAGCATAAAAGCATGTAGACATGGTCAAGAGATTCAGTTGTTGTTCAGACCAAAGATCAGAATGGGGACGAAATGTGATCTAAGTGGCTTTGACCGTGGAGTGACTGTTGGTGCCAGATGGTGCTTTGAGTATCTCAGAAACTGCTGATCTCCTGAGGTTTTCACACACAACTATTTTTAGAGTTTACAAAGAGTGGTGTAAAAAAACATCCAGTGAGCAGCAGTTCTGTGGGTAAAGACACCTTATTAATGAGGTCGGTCAGAGGAGAGTGGCCAGACGGGTTCAAGCTGACAGGAAGGTGACGGTAACTCACGCGTTACAACAGTGACGTGCAGAAGAGCATCTCTGAACACACAACATGTCGAACCGTGAAGTGGACGGGCTGCAGCAGCTGATGACCACACTGGGTTCCATTCCTGCTGAGTGTAGAACAGTACCGCCTAGTAGAGACCTTTCAACTTGCAACATTGTGCCGACATCTTAACCCAGCCCGAGATCAATCTAACCTTTTCCCCCCACATAGCCTCCATTTCTCTATCATCCACGTGCCTATCCAAGAGATTCCTAAATGTTCGTAATGTATTTGCTTCTACCACCACCCATGGCAGTGCTGTGTAAAAATCTTACCCTCTCACCACTGACCACCTTACAGTTATACACTCTCATATCAGCCATTTCCCCTCTGGCTGTCCAAATGCCTCTTATCATCTTGTATACTTCTATCAAGTCACTTCCCATCCTCCTCTGCTCCAGAGAGGAAAGCCCCAGCTCGATCAACCTCTCCTCATAAGAAATGTTCTCTAGTCCAGGCAGCATCCTGGTGAATCTCCTCTGCACCCTCGCTAAAGCTTCCACGTGCTTCCTATGACGAGCAGACAGACCTACCAGGCAAACAGCACGCAGCAGTACATGACTGCCGCTCCAGCGACGGTGATCATCTTGCCCTCTGCCTGCTCCCCATCCTGGCCAACGACTGGGACACAGATGGTGATATTCTGTCCCTGGTATTCCACTGAGAGAATGAGAGAAACATCACACACTTCTCACTCCAGGGCCCGCTCCCCTCTCAGCTGGCCTGTTCTGACACAGAACCGCGGTTGTAGAAGGTTTTAACCTATCGAACATTGGAAGGCCAAGATAGAGTGGACTTAGAGAGGATATTTCCTGTGAAGGGGAAATCTAGAACCTGAGGGCACAGCCCCAGAATAGAGTGATGTTCCTTTTGAACAGAGATGAGGAGGAATGTTTTCAGCCAAAGTCATTGGATATGTTTAAAGCAGAGGTTGATAGGTTTCTTGTTAAGTCAGGGCATCAAAGGTCAAGGAGAAGGCAGGAGAAAGGGGTTGAGAGGGATAATAAATCAGCCGTGATGAAATGGCAGAACAGACTTGACAGGCTGAATGGTCTGATTATGCTCCTGTGTCTTACAGTTTTATGGCAAGAATTTCAGCAGAGAGTTCATTTCAGATTTCCAGGGAGTCACTCAGCAAGGAGACAAGCCCTTTGACCCTCGTCTCTGCTGACCATCACTCCCCAAGACTCTACCTCACCCACACACTGGGAACTCCGCCAGGGACAGTGCCCAGCCCGGCTGCGAGAGGAGGAGAGCTGGGCATGGGCTAGCAGCTCCATACCCAGTGCTACAGAAGTGCCAACAGAAGCTCCAGAGACCTTGTCCCTGGGACAGGAAGGAGCTTCACACAGAAGACATACGAAGTCGTGTGGTGAAAGCAGAGCTGATCCACCCTCTGTTGGCCCAGGACAGAGGACTCCGGTGAGCTGCAGTCAGCAGCCTCTGACCAGGTAGGGGATGGCACACGGGGGGAAATTTACACCAACCCTGCAGATGGTTGGGATGAGGGAGGGAACCACATCCCCGGGGGGATCCCAAGCAGTCACAGGGAGAAAATCTTCCTGAGCCATCACCGTTTGAAGTGATTAGTGCCCAGCCAGCTCCATCGTGGGCACTAGCCTCCCCAGCACCGAGGACATCTTCAAAGGGTGATGCTCAAGAAGGCAACGTCATCGTTGAGGATCCTCAGCACTGTTACCATCAGGGAGGAGGTTCTGAGGCATGAAGACACACACTCAATGTTATAGCAACAGCTTTTTCTCCTCCGCCATCAGATTTCTGAACAGTCCATGAACCCATGTTTTCAGAAGTCTCACTACTTTGCTGTGTTTTCACATTATATATTTATTTTATATATTCTTATTGTAATTTACAGTAATTTTTATGTTTTGCATTGTACTGCTGCTGTAAAACAACAGATTTCATGGAATATATCGGTGATAATAAACCTGATTCTGATTCAGATTCCAGACAGATAATGGCAGAGGTGGGGATCAAACCTATGCAGTTGGTGTCGTGAGGCAGAGACTGTGAAATCCCTTCCCTACCCCCCCCCCCACCGGCACCCTCAGGTGTCTATCATCTGTCAGAGCCAGT
Organism: Hypanus sabinus; assembly: GCF_030144855.1. NCBI lineage: Eukaryota > Metazoa > Chordata > Chondrichthyes > Myliobatiformes > Dasyatidae > Hypanus > Hypanus sabinus. Next base: position 7,831,771 of record NC_082726.1, on the reverse strand, counting down.
CACACTTGCATGTGGGCTTTGGGAGGAGGAGGGGAGCAGGGAACCTCCGCAGTGTGTGGGCAGATCTCTGGGATTCAAGAATGGGGGTTGAAACTTTCATTTACCCCCCCACACACACACCAAGGTGGGACCTTGCATCCAAGCCTGGGGTGCTCGAGAGGAGGGTGAACCATAGTCAACAGTGGAGTCAGCAACCTCTATCGCAGGTCTCCCCCCTCCCCCGCCCTCCCACAGTGGCCGGTGGAATCAGCGACACCCTCACCCCACCGCGTATTCCAAGAGCCCCAGGACGGCTGGGGCTGGGTTCCTGCTGTGTACTGACCTGTCTCAGGAGGCCGGCTGGAGAGGGCGGAGAAGGTCAGGTACATGACGTAGCAGCTGATGATGGAGGCCTGGAGTAGGCCGGTGTGGGGCTGCCCTGGAACCAGAAGCAAGAGGTGAGTTCAGCAAGGAGCAGGTGGCCGGGTGGGCCTAGGGCTGACACCAACCCAGGCACAGACACAGACCTGGCCCCAAACACAAAGTCCTGCTGTCACATCTTGTAACTTCAGACATTAAACTAATTCAAAAGACTCAGCAGTCTGAAATGTGAGTCTAACTTTGTGTTTACTTTAATTGAGGCTTGTACATAACATGTGGTAGTATGATCATGTGTGTAATTAGCGTATTTATAGAAATAACCCGTAATGAATTATTGAGACAAACAAGAATGCTTTGAATGATCTCTGTACAGGTTTTCTCAAACATTACTGAAACATTAAATTCACAACACTCCTCCCCACTTAGCTATAAACTCCAACTCAATATAGAATGCATCGGATCTATGTACATGGTAGACTGTATAATACAGCTACTATATACAGACAACCACAGCATAGTCAATTTTAAATTGTCCCATTCAGTCTTCTGGGACAATGTATTTCCTAACTGTGGTAAACTATGTATACCTGTCTGGACACACCCCCCTGCTGACTGCTCCTGTGGCTCCTCCCACAGACCCCTGTATAAAGGCGATTGGTGGCACTGCTCCTCCCTCAGTCTCTGAGATGCCGTGCTACGTTTTGCTGCTAATAAAAGCCTATCGTTCACCTCCCGTCTCTGAGAGTTATTGATGGTGCATCACTAACAAGGGGGATCACTTTGCTTGGCAGGTGAGACTTGTGGCTGTGAAACTATCTGTTTCTGGGGCCTCCTCCATGGTGGTGTTAGGAGTTGACTCGGAGACTGCAGGAAGTGGTTCTGTCCACCTCTCTTCTTCTACCCCTTGATCTTTCCTCTGATTGGTTTTTAACCTGACACCCACCAGCCCTCTCCTTCCCACCCTCCCCCCACCTTCTTTATAGGACCCCTGCCCTCTCCCTCTTCAGTCCTGACGAAGGGTCTCAGCCCAAAATGTTGACCGCTCATTTCCATGGATTCTGTCCAACCTGCTGAGTTCCTCCAGCTTGTTTGTACATGTTTCTTCTTCTAGTTTGTGCACCTTGATCTTGGGCAGGTCCATTTAGTTCACTGGAGTATTCGCTTATTAATTCTTCTATTTCTCCCTTTACAATCTGCTCTCTCCTCTTGGTTTCCTCATCCTCATCATCTAACAAAATCCTCTGCTTTTGTATCTTTATTGTCTCCTTTCTTTTTAGCTTTCCAGCTGGGCTTTGGTCTTTGTATCTACTTTTACAAGCAGCTTTTAGTCTCCTGCCTGAAGTTCGTGCATTAACCGTGATGCTCGTAGAGTAGATTCTGGTTCTTTATACTCACAAAAGCCAAAGGCTTGCAACTGTCCTGAGACTCCTTGAACTCCAGGTTAAAACCAAGCCACATGTCGCAAGTAATTGCCTGCTCATATTTCTCAGATAAGTCAGACAACTGCTTTTGTCACTTTCACAATTCCTCGGAGCAGCATAGTCCTTCTTTGGTCCAAGATGCTCTCCAACTAGAGGCACAGAGATTGGCACCAACACCTGTTTGCTTTCTGTTGGGCAACGGTTCATGGTGTTTGGCTTGGAGACAGTTGAGGCATTATCCAGTATCTTTTAAATTTTCTTTCAGTTGATTCTTTCACAGTGGATATGCCTTGCAAATGATAGATGGATCACCAATCAAATTGTAGTTGTCTCAGCCACTCATGGCCCCACAATGCTGGGCCTCCTGTTTTTAGCATGTACAAACTCAATGTGGCTTATTGGTTGTTGTATTTAACTGTTACAAATGTCATTCCCATAGGAATTATTTTTTTTCCAGTGTAAGTTCTTAGTTGGATATCTGCAGGCTTCAGTTTAGTATAAATACATGAAAGTTTGCAGATGCTGGAAATCCAGAGCAACACACACAAAATGTGCTGGAGGAACTCAGCAGGCTATGGAAATGAATAAACAGCCAACATTTGAGGCTGAGATTGTTCTTTGGGACTGAAAAAGGAAGTGTGGGGGGGGGGGGAATGCCAGAATAAAAAGGTGGGGGAGGGGATGGAGGATAGTTGGAAGGTGAAAGGTGAAGCCAGGTGGGTGGGAAAGGTAAAGGGCTGAAAACATTTGTTTGGTGTCTGTGAGCCCCTGACACAACAGTAACACGATCTCCTTGGCCAGGCTTGTTTCTGTTTAGACGCTGCAATTTTGTTCACACTCACTTTCACTCTTGAGTGCAACTCAATACCACTCTGCCGATTCCATTGCAACAGCGATTTCAACTGCTCTTTTAAATGTGAGTGGTGCTTCAGTTGGGAGCTGTTTTTGAATGCTTTCTCTTAAGATTGCACAAACCAAATGACCTCTTAGTGTATCATTAAGGCCATTACCAAACTGACTATGCTCAGCCAATCTCTCCAATTCAGACACTTATGCTGAAATGAACTCCACTTTTTCTGATTCCACTTACAAAACCTAAAGCATTCTGCAATAGTGGCTTCAATTCTAATTGTTCCTGAATTACTTTTACAATAGCAGCAAAGCTCATTTCTGCTGGTTTGGTTGGAGCAGTCATACTTTGAAGCAAGCTCTATGTCTTTAAACCCAACAAACTCAGCAAAATTGGTACTTGGTTCTCATTGGCTATTACATTTACTTCAAAATATTGCTGAATTAGCTCAGTTTACAGTTATTTTTTGAAATCAAATTTGTCAATCTTCCCAGAATAGCCAGCCATTTCTGCTCTTTATTTTACAATTATCACTCAGTATTCCCTATTCATAAACCTGTGAATCCCTCAGTTTTCTGAATTTAAAAAAACTTGTTTGTGTCTTCCATTCTGAAGAACATGTGCTGCACAACCTGACAGTCCTTGCACGTGCTGGGCTACTTTTTGTAATTCGACAGTCTTTTGCTGGAAGTTTTTTTTTCACTTAAACATCTAGCTGGTTTGTGTCTCCATTTTAATGTAACTTTTTGTCTGCCCAATTTTTGCAGAAGTTTTCATTCTATCGGTAGAATGTACAATCTTTCCATCTCCAAATTTGAGTGCTTTGTAACTGGGTGTATTTGTGTTGATTTCATTCTGGTTTAGTTCACTTTTTAGCTTTCAAGCCATATTTCTCCACACTCTGTGTGCATGCATGCTATATCAACAGCAGATCCTAGAGATTCCATCATCAAAATCACTGCATCAGATGTCTCTGCATTAGTAAGAGATTCTATTGTAATGTTGTACGGCACTCTTCTACATCTTCGGATTTGTTACTTCCTTCAGTTGTTCAGTTCTGTGAGGGTGGTTATTTGTCCAGTGGTAAGTACTTTGACAAACAGAACATTTTGATCTCCTGCCGTACTTGATTAGAGGATTTGTGCCAGGTAATAGTGCCCTTGTCTGGGAACTACGCTTGCTACTCTCATTTCTGTTCAGCAAAGTCTGTCACTTCCTAACTCAAACTACAAACATTGTCTTGGTGACCTTTTCTCCAAAAATCCTCTTCAGTGCTGATTTCATAGATGCAACTCTAAGTTCTGTACATGATGTTAACGGTAGCTGTCTGCCCTTTACATCTAGACACGCAGTATCCAACAACTTGAAAACTAATACAGCAACAGGAAGTTCCATTTTGTAATTACAAATGTAGCATCCATGCCGCCAATTTACTTTTGTTCAAAATCAATAATATAATCAGCCATATTTGTAGAACTGTTTCTAGAAATTTTGTCCAAGTCTGAATATGCCTCATAAATTGGACCCTTCACTTCCTTCAGAAAATAGTGAGTCAAGTGTATTTATTAGAGTATTCATACCATCATCTTTGTTCAAATCTTCCACTGAAATTCCTGACCTGGTCTCTTGCTCTTCCTGGAAGTGACAGTACAATGGCAAGGACCTGCTTCTTTCTGAGCTCAGTAACACGAGTCCATATTACAATTTCATTTTTCCGGCTCTAGTAAGACTTGCTCTCTTCGAATGCTGGCAGGATCCTATAATTGGAAACCACCCTCTGCTACCACTGATGACATTCAAACAACAAGGACAAGTTTGTTTTTGCTTTAAAATCTTTACTTTCTCCATTCATGTTTAGTACACCAGGATGCCATTTTCTTAACCAACATTCCCCCCCACCAACCACCCTGATCCGTAACAAGGAAAGTGAACACCCCAACTAAATGCTTATGTAGCCCAAATGAACAGAACTCAACATAAGCCAGTGAACTAGACTTGCAGTATTTTACAGCACCAATATCCAACAGGATCTTGCAATCACAAGACAGTCACTTGCATCACTTGTTGGGAAGCGTACTGCCTCTGCTGTCTTCTTCCTTGGGTGGCTGAAGCAGCTGTTCCACAACTATTGAGCAACTCTCTCATGTGGTAGGCCTGCTGTATTTGACGTTCTTAGTAAACAGCAGTGTCGTGATCATAAAAGAGATGTGAAGGACGGACAATTATGCGTTTGGTTGGACGTGGAGAGACAACTGCATCTGAGTGCAGATGGGGAACCCTGGTAACGTAACTTCCCTTAATATTCTATGCCCTGCACCGGCCCTGCGTCCCCCTTCCTCAGCCACTCTATTCTGTCAAGATACTCCTCAAACACAGCTGCCACTTACACCAACCCACTTGTCCTCATTCCCTGAAGCTTTAGGTCTCCATGTCCAAGAACTACAGAGGCTGCCATTGACTCTTTCTGAGGATTTGCTCCAGGGAGGAACTTTGGGACCATGTTCCAGATGCCTCTGAAATGCAGGAGGATGGGGTACACACCTGTACCCCACAGGCACAATCCTCCCCACCATCGGTAATGCCACATCTACAAGAAGGTTATGTATATTGTCAACAATTTGTTTTATCTTTTTCTTGCAGTTTAATTTTCCTCTGCTTGCTTGAGATTTTTAAAATATAATCAGCTACATTCATGTCATTGTTCAGTGAATTTTCCGATAATTGTAGTAGAGCTGCTTCTGTATTTTTCTGGAAGTTCCTTCATGTTTCTGCAGCAGGTGTCTTGAATCTGGCTATTTTACTGTTTAATTGGAAGGTTATGTTTTCAGTCAGAGCTGCAGTAGATTTTATATGACATGGCTTGTTTCAGCAGCGCTTAATAAGACAACCATAAGCAACAAGTTTTACCCCTAATTCTTGGCCACCAAACTCAGGACCACAAAACCACTAGAATCAAACAATCCCCACCATTCGGGCCATGCCATCCTCTCACAGCTACCATTGGGCAGGAGATACAGAAGCCTGAATTCCCACACCACTAGGTTCAAGAACAGTTACTTCACTTCAACCAGTCTGGTCTGGAACCAACTGGCATGACCCTACTCAGTACAGCTCAGCAACGCTAAAGTGGAGGGCTTTTTGTTGTAACTGTGTTCCATCTTGCAAAGATTGTGTGTAGTTCATGTTTATTCTTGTGAATTAATATAATGATGCTGTGCTCCAGCCAGTCATCGTGGGCGTGCTATGCAGATGCCACAATGCGTGGCAACCCTCGCAGGCTGCCCTCAGTCCACCCCCGAGTTGTTAACGCAAAGGGCACGTTTCACTGTACCTGATAAATGAGTGATTGCTGCAAGTCAGATTTTCACTGCAGCTCTGCACACGTGTCTGATTAAACGGGTCTGTGAACGTGAGGGAGACTTACTCTGCTGTACGTAGGAGGAGCTGGAGAGGACGGATATCACAATGCAGAGGCTGATGTTCAGGATCAGCAGTGCCTTGTTGAGCGCACAGCCCGCTGGGTGGGTGTAGAACTTGTACATCAGGGAGAAGGCGCTCAATGCCATGATGTAGAAGAGCAGGGTAACGACAAACACAGCGAGACTCCACATCTTCTGGTCTGCCGCTCCCGTCATCCTACGGGCAAAACACACACCGAGTGGCAGCAACAGTCCTCCCACACACAACCAACCCAATCCCAGACTGCTTCCTCCTACCATCACCCCGGGACCTGAGGTGTTGGAGGGGGGTGGTAAAAGAGCTGGGAATAGATGGGGTAAACCTCCCTCTACACTGTCCCCTTACACAGTCAGGGATTGAATAAACCTCTCTCTGCAGAGTCAGGGATTGAATAAACCTCCCTCTACACTGTCCCATTACACAGTCAGGGATTGAATAAACCTCCCTCTACACTGTCCCATTACACAGTCAGGGATTGAATAAACCTCCCTCTACACTGTCCCATTACACAGTCAGGGATTGAATAAACCTCCCTCTACACTGTCCCATTACACAGTCAGGGATTGAATAAACCTCCCTCTACACAGTCCCGTTACACAGTCGGGGATTGAATAAACCTCCCTCTACACGTTCCCATTACACAGTCGGGGATTGAATAAACCTCCCTCTACACGTTCCCATTACACAGTCGGGGATTGAATAAACCTCCCTCTACACGTTCCCATTACACAGTCGGGGATTGAATAAACCTCCCTCTACACGGTCCCGTTACACAGTCGGGGACTGAATAAACCTCCCTCTACACGGTCCTGTTACACAGTCAGGGATTGAATAAACCTCCCTGTACACAGTCCCGTTACACAGGACAGGAATTGAATAAACCTCCCTCTACACAGTCCCGTTACACAGTCAGGGATTGAATAAACCTCCCTCTACACAGTCCTGTTACACAGTCAGGGATTGAATAAACCTCCCTCTACACGGTCCCATTACACAGTCGGGGATTGAATAAACCTCCCTCTACACGGTCCCGTTACACAGTCAGGGATTGAATAAACCTCCCTCTACACAGTCCCGTTACACAGTCAGGGATTGAATAAACCTCCCTCTACACAGTCCCGTTACACAGTCAGGGATTGAATAAACCTCCCTCTACACAGGACAAGGACTGAATAAAATCAAGATGTCCGGCAGCAGCTATGGATGGGAACAGTCATTCTGGGCCAAACCCTTTATTGAGACTGAAGAGGAAGGGGGAGGGAGGCCCATTCACCTTCCCTGTTACTCATCTCAACTATCACATTCCTGCTTCTAATCAGCTCCCTCCTGTACCTTCTTATTCTGCTGTCTTCCCCCTTCTTTTCTAGTCCTGACGACTGGTGTTGGCTCGAAACGCCGACTGTTTATTCCCTCCGTTGATGCTACCTGAGCTCCCCCAGCAGTTTGTGCGTGTGTTACTCAGGACTGACCTCCCTGGCCATGGGGGAGGGCAAAGCCAATCTGTTGGTGCAGGAATCTCACCAGTTCTTGTTCCAGAAATGTGCAAAGACAGTGATGAGGGAGAGTTGTACAAGGATGAAGAGCAGAGCTCCGACCATGCCGACATATCGCCACACTGCATGCACAGCAACCGTCATGGGGTAACACCATCACACGGCAACAGTTCATGGAGTAACGTCATCACACGGTGCAAGAGGGGAGCAAGGAAAGAAAACTGCAAAGTTATAATGTGCAAAATATAATGTGATCCCGTATTGTTAAGCACTGGGGTGGGGGAGCACCTGAGGGAGGACCCCTCCTGGTACTTATCCTTGTAAGCGGAACAAGTGCTACACCAGCCACTACACCTCCTCCCTCAGCACCATTCAGGGCCCCAAACAGTCCTTCCAGGTGAGGTGACACTTCACCTGCGAGTCTGCTGGGGACAGTTACTGTGCCCGGTGCTCCCAGTGTGGCCTCCTGTATATCGGTGAGATCCGACGTTGATTGCTAGATTGCTTTGCCGAGCATCTGTGCTCCATCCACCGGAAGATGCAGGATCTCCCAGTGGCCACCCATTCCAACACGTCAATCCGTGGCCTCCTCTACTGTCGTGGTGAGGCCACAGTCAGTTTGGAGGAACAACACGTTATATTCCGTCTGGGTAGCCTCCAACCTGACGGCATGAACATCAATTTCTCAAACTTCCAGTAATGGTCCCCCCCCCCTCACCATTCCCCATCCCCTTTTCCCCCTCTCACCTTAGCTCTTTACCTGCCCATCACCTCCCTCTGGTGCTCCTCCCCCTTTTCTTTCTTCCATGGCCTTCTGTCTTCTCCTGTCAGATTCCCCCCTCTCCAGCCCTGTATCTCTTTCACCTGTTACGTACCCATGGCATGTGACAGTGGTGTACTTGTCACGTGACTGGGGTTGAAGCTTTACTGGACTTGAGGTAATGGTCTTGTGATGGTGGAGTGACGTTATTTTCCCGCCAGTAGAGGTCATGTGACATGTTTTTTTTACAGGGTATAAAAGGAGGATCCCTCCCTGTGAGGAGGGGTAGTTCGTGGCTGGATTTGCCAAGTTGACTTCATGCCACTGTGTGGTTCAATGTTATGACTCAGTGTGGTTGAAAGATGTAGTTTTATCTAATGCCTAAAGTTTAAAAGGTCATTGCCAGCAGTTTCTTTATAATACTGCTAGTTGAGAATCAGTGGAGAGCGAAGATTGGAGTTCAGGAGTTAAAAGAGCGAGGAAAGTCGATTTCGACTGTGAAACAGGTTCGACCTTGTTTGATCCTCATTCGGAAGGAATTCGTTGACTGTCCCCGTGTTAATCCCTGTGAATAGCAGAAAGGATTGGGCACAGTTTTGTAAAGGAAAGGTCAGTGCCTTTAAGCCGTTTCATTTTTCCATCTCCGTAAATTCTTTGTGGGAAAAGTAGTTCGCCTGGGAATCGAAGCAACACGACATAAATGGACTGTAAGGATTTTGAACTTTTGCAATACTGCTTTGAAGAACTGTTTTTGCAGCATTGCTTTAAGAGCTGTTTAAGCTTCATTGCTTTAAGAACTGTTTAAGCTGCCGCACAGCAGCTGATTTCCGGTTACTTTAGTGATTTGTTTATTTTTGGGGGGGTTTGTTTTTGTTTGCTATCGAAACTCTGCCTCACTCATATATTTATTGTTGCTGAATCCGTAACACACTGATCAGCTTCCCAGCTCTTTACTTCATCCCTCTCCCTCCACCACCTTTTCAATCCGCTCATCTTTTTCTTTCTCCAGTCCTGCCGAAGGGTCTTGGCTTGAAACGTGGACTGTACTCTTTTCCATTGATGCTGCCTGGCCTGCTGAGCTCCCCCAGCATTTTGTGTGTGTTGCTTGTCATCATTTATATTATATAGACACTCAGAGCAGAACAGGAGCCACACAGCCCACCTATTTAACACAGGCCTAATCATGGGACAATTTACAATGACCTACAAACCTACTGACCAGTACATCTGTGAGTTATGGGAGGAAACCCATGAGCACAGGGGAAGAACACAGATGATGCCGGATTTGAACTCAGAACTCTGATGCCCCCGGCTGTAATTGCATCGCACTAACCGCTACGCTACCAAGGCAACTGACTGTGTCTGTGGGATCCTGCTGTGTGAGAAGAGGTTGTCGCATGCATTACTGCAGAAGCCACACTGCAGCTCTGGCGCAGTGTTTCTTCTGTAAGCAGGGCCGGGCGTAGGGGGGCTGCCCGCTGGCCCTCCAGCTCTGGAGCTTTACGTCCTGCTGGCCGGGGCTGTGGGACCTACCCCACTCTCCAACAGAGAGGCTGGCTTCGGCAGCGCAGGAAGAATCAGGCTCACCCACCGTGGAGAAATGACTCGTCCGGAATGAAAAAGGCAGCAGCAGAAATACCGACAAGAATCAGGAACTTCAGAAACCAGAACCTGTGGTGGGGGTGGGGGGAAGGGGAGAGGAAGGGAGAGGGGCACGGGGGAGAGGGAGAGAAATAGTGAACACAAACATTGAAATCACCAGGACGAGGAAGTACAGGCTCCAGGAAGGTGGGGGGTGGTCTGCAGGTGCTGGGATGAGATGAATACAGGCAGCGGGACGAGGGGGTTCATGCACCAGGATGAAGTGGTATAGGCACCGGGGCAAGGGGATATTGGCACTGGGGCAAGGAGACACAGGTGCTGGAATGAGGGGTATAGGTGCTGAGGTGAGGGGTACAGGCACCGGGATGAGGGGGTACAGGCACCAGGGTGAGGGGTATAAGCAGCGGGATGAGGGGATACAGGTGCTGGGGCAGGGTGTTACAGGTGCCGCGAAACACTGAGACAGAGAAACACGTGGAACTGTTACCCATTGTGAATCAGAGCCCGGAAATCGCGACTGGATTTTACGTTGACCAGGGTCACACAGAGTAACAGGTAGAAGCACGCCGTCCCAAAGCACACCCTGTAGACTGCCGAGTATCCGAGCAGCTGGTTACAGTCGGAGCTGGGCTGGAGGTGATCACAGAGAACTCTGAAGAAAGGCACCTACGCCACAGGGAGAAATCACAGTCGGACACAGACAGTCTGACCCCAACAATATCCCCAGCCCCCGTCTGCAGACCCACCCTGCTACCTCCACTGCTCTTAAACCTGGTGATATTAATCTAGAAGTTTTTTTGGCAGCCAAGAATGAGGCATAAATCCTTACTTATTTAATTTTTTAGAGATACAGCGTGGAGTGGGTCACCCCAGCCCTTCGAGCCTCGCAGCTCATTAACCCCTGATTTAACCCTCACCTAATCACCGGACCGTTTACAATGACCAATTAACCCACTAACCAGTACGTCTTTGGAAACCGGGGCCCCCAGAGAAAACCCATGAGTGGGGAGGCCTTTTGGGGCAGAGAGTGTTACAGAGGTAGGGAGGGGTATAGGAGTAGAAGGGATTTACAGAGATGGGGTGGGTGTACTGGCTAGGGGTGTTTATCAGATGGTGAGGGGTGTAGGTGCTAGAGGGGGTTACAGAGAGGGGGAGGAGTGTAAGGACTGGAGGAAGTTACAGAGATGGGGAGGGGTGCAGGGGCTGCAGGGAGTTACAGAGACAGGGAGGGGTGCAGGGGCTGGAGGTGATTACAGAGATGGGGAGGGGTGTAGGGACTGGAGGGGATTACAGAGATGGGGAGGGGTGCAGGGGCTGGAGGGGGTTACAGAGATGGGGAGGGGTGCAGGGGCTGGAGGGGGTTACAGAGATGGGGAGGGGTGCAGGGGCTGGAGGGGGTTACAGAGATGGGGAGGGTGAAGGGGCTGGAGGGGGTTACAGAGATGGGCGTACAGGGGCTGGAGGTGATTACAGAGATGGGCATGTAGGGGCTGGAGGGGGTTACAGAGATGGGGAGGGTGAAGGGGCTGGAGGGGGTTACAGAGATGGGGGTGTAGGGGCTGGAGGAGGTTACAGAAATGGGGGTGTAGGGGCTGGAGGAGGTTACAGAAATGGGGGTGCAGGGGCTGGAGGGGGTTACAGAGATGGTGGTGCAGGGGCTGGAGGGGGTTACAGAGATGGAGTGGTGTGGAAGGACTGCAGGGGATTACAGAGATGGGGAGGGTGTAGGGGCTGGAGGAGGTTACAGAAATGGGGGTGTAGGGGCTGAGAGGGTTACAGAGATGGGGGTGCAGGGGCTGGAGGGGGTTACAGAGATGGGGAGGTGTGGAAGGACTGCAGGGGATTACAGAGATGGGGAGGGGTGTAGGGACTGGAGGGGATTACAGAGATGGGGAGGGGTGCAGGAGCTGGAGGGGGTTACAGAGATGGGGAGGTGTGGAAGGACTGCAGGGGATTACAGAGATGGGGAGGGTGTAGCGACTGGAGGGGATTACAGAGATGGGGAGGGGTGTAGGGGCTGGAGGGGATACAGAGATGGGGAGGGTGTAGGGACTGGAGGGGATTACAGAGAGGGGGAGGGGTGTAGGGGCTGGAGGGGATTACAGAGTTGGGGAGGAGTGCAGGGGCTGGAGGGGATTACAGAGATGTTGAAGGTGTAGAGACTGGAGGGGGTTACAGAGATGGGGAGGGGTGCAGGGACTGGGGATTACAGAGATGGGGGTATAGGGCCTGGAGGGGATTACAGAGACGGGGAGGGGTGCAGGGGATGGAGGGAGTTACAGAGATGGAGTGGTGTGGAAGGACTGCAGGGGATTACAGAGTTGGGGAGGGGTGTAAAGGCTGGAGGGGATTACAGAGATGGGGAGGGGTGTAGGGGCTGGAGGTGATTACAGAGATGGGGAGGGGTGTAGGGACTGGAGGGGATTACAGAGATGGGGAGGGGTGTAGGGACTGGAGGGGATTACAGAGATGGGGAGGGGTGTAGGGGTTGGAGGGGATTACAGAGATGGGGAGGGGTGCAGGGGCTGGAGGGGATTACAGAGATGGGGAGAGGTGTAGGGGCTGGAGGTGATTACAGAGATGGGGAGGGGTGTAGGGACTGGAGGGGATTACAGAGATGGGGAGGGGTGCAGGGGCTGGAGGGGGTTACAGAGATGGGGGTGTAGGGGCTGGAGGGGATTACAGAGATGGGCATGCAGGGGCTGGAGGGGATTACAGAGATGGGGAGGGTGAAGGGGCTGGAGGGGGTTACAGAGATGGGGGTGTTGGGGCTGGAGGAGGTTACAGAAATGGGCGTGCAGGGGCTGGAGGGGGTTACAGAGATGGAGTGGTCTGGAAGGACTGCAGGGGATTACAGAGATGGGGAGGGTGTAGGGGCTGGAGGAGGTTACAGAAATGGGGGTGTAGGGGCTGGAGGGGGTTACAGAGATGGGGGTGCAGGGGCTGGAGGGGGTTACAGAGATGGAGTGGTGTGGAAGGACTGCAGGGGATTACAGAGATGGGGAGGGTGTAGGGGCTGGAGGAGGTTACAGAAATGGGGGTGTAGGGGCTGGAGGGGGTTACAGAGATGGGGGTGCAGGGGCTGGAGGGGGTTACAGAGATGGGGTGCAGGGGCTAGAGGGGGTTACAGAGATGGGGAGGTGTGGAAGGACTGCAGGGGATTACAGAGATGGGGAGGGGTGTAGGGGCTGGAGGGGGTTACAGAGATGGGGAAGTGTGGAAGGACTGCAGGGGATTACAGAGATGGGGAGGGTGTAGATACTGGAGGGGATTACAGAGATGGGGAGGGTGTAGGGACTGGAGGGGATTACAGAGATGGGGAGGGGTGTAGGGACTGGGGTTTACAGAGATGGGGAGGGGTGTAGGGGCTGGAGGGGATTACAGAGTTGGGGAGGGGTGCAGGGGCTGGAGGGGATTACAGAGATGTTGAAGGTGTAGAGACTGGAGGGGGTTACAGAGATGGGGAGGGGTGCAGGGACTGGGGTTTACAGAGATGGGGGTATAGGGCCTGGAGGGGATTACAGAGACGGGGAGGGGTGCAGGGGATGGAGGGGATTACAGAGATGGGCGTGCAAGGGCTGGAGGGGATTACTGAGACGGGGTGCAGGGGCTAGAGGGGGTTACAGAGATGGGGAGGTGTGGAAGGACTGCAGGGGATTACAGAGATGGGGAGGGGTGTAGGGGCTGCAGGGGATTACAGAGATGGGGAGGGGTGTAGGGTCTGGAAGTGCTTACAGAGATGGGGAGGGGTGTAGGGACTGGAGGGGATTACAGAGATGGGGAAGGGTGTAGGGACTGGAGGGGATTACAGGGGGGAGGGGTGTAGGGGCTGGAGGGGATTACAGAGATGGGGAGGGGTGCAGGGGCTGGAGGGGATTACAGAGATGGGGAGGGGTGTAGGGACTGGAGGGGATTACAGAGATGGGGAGGGGTGCAGGGGCTGGAGGGGATTACAGAGATGGGGAGGGGTGTAGGGGCTGGAGGGGATTACAGAGATGGGGAGGGGTGCAGGGGCTGGAGGGGATTACAGAGATGGGGAGGGGTGTAGGGGCTGGAGTGGATTACAGAGATGGGGAGGGGTGTAGAGGCTGGAGGGGATTACAGAGATGGGGAGGGGTGTAGGGGCTGGAGGGAATTACAGAGATGTTGAAGGTGTAGAGACTGGAGGGGTTTACAGAGATGGGGAGTGGTGCAGGGACTGGGGTTTACAGAGATGGGGTGCAGGGGCTGGAGGGGATTACAGAGATGGGGAGGGGTGTAGGGGCTGGAGGGGATTACAGAGATGGGGAGGGGTGCAGGGGCTGGAGGGGATTACAGAGATGGGGAGGGGTGTAGGGGCTGGAGGGGATTACAGAGATGGGGAGGGGTGTAGAGGCTGGAGGGGATTACAGAGATGGGGAGGGGTGTAGGGGCTGGAGGGGATTACAGAGATGTTGAAGGTGTAGAGACTGGAGGGGGTTACAGAGATGGGGAGTGATGCAGGGACTGGGGTTTACAGAGATGGGGTCTAGGGGCTGGAGGGGGTTACAGAGATGGGGAGGGGTGTAAGGGCTGGAAGGGGTTACAGAGACGGGGAAGGTGTAGATGCTGCAGGGGGTTACAGAGATGGAATAGGAAGATCAATGGAGTGAAGCTGATTGGCTGGTTGGATTGTCAATCTGAGCCCGGTAATGCACTCACTTTTTCACGTACGGATTCGGTTACGGTTCGGGACATGAGCAGGCAGCAGCCCGTGGAGCTGACGATGTGATAAAACGTGTACATCAGGCGTGTCCCGGACGACACCTTAATCCCAGGTAGGAATGGGCAGCAGAGGGAACAAGGGGCAGGGCCACAGCAGCAGCAGATCTGGAGGGGGAACAGAATGGAAGGGGTTAACTGTACAAGTACTGACAGTCATCACAACCACCGCCTCGCACAACTCTCCTGTCACTTTCACCTCGACTGTCACCAGGACGCAAAGGATAGTGTGGAGGGCTGTAGGAGTTTACAGTGGGACATTGATAGGATGCAAAACTGGGCTGAGAAGTGGCAGATGGAGTTCAACCCAGATAAGTGTTCATTTTGGTAGGTGAAATATGATGGCAAAATATAGTATTAATGGTAAGACTCTTGGCAGTGTGGAGGATCAGAGGGATCTTGGGGTCTGAGTCCATAGGACACTCAAAGCAGCTGCGCAGGTTGACTCTGTGGTTAAGAAGGCATATGGTGTATTGACCTTCATCAATAGTGGAATTGAATTTAGGAGCCGAGAGGTAATGTTGCAGCTATATAGGACCTTGGACAGACCCCACTTGGAGTACTGTGCTCAGTTCTGGTCACAGGAAGGATGTGTAAACCATAGAAAGGGTGCAGAGGAGATTTACAAAGATGTTGCCTGGATTGGGGAGCATGCCTTACGAGAATAGGTTGAGTGAACTTGGCCTTTTCTCCTTGGAGTGACGGAGGATGAGAGGTGACCTGATAGAGGTGTACAAGACGATGAGAGGCAGTGATTGTGTGGATAGTTAGAGGCTTTTTCCCAGGGCTGAAATGGTTGCCACAAGAGGACACAGGTTTAAGGTGCTGGGGAGGAGGTACAGAGGAGATGTCAGGGGTAAGTTTTTTTACTCAGAAAGTGGTAAGTGCGTGGAATGGGCTGCCGGCAAAGGTGGAGGCAGATATGATAGGGTCTTTTAAGAGACTTTTGGATAACCACATGGAACTTAGAAAAATAGAGGGCTATAGGTAAGCCTAAGCAATTTCAAAGGTAGGGACATGTTCAGCACAACTTTGTGGGCCAAAGGACCTGTACTGTGCTGTAGGTTTTCTATGTTTCTAGGACAGGGACAGACACAGAGTGAATCTCCCTCCACACTCCCCTATGACACAATCCCTGGGTTATATACAGTGCGAAACTTCCTCCACACCGTCTCATCACACAGTTCCCGGTTCAGACATACAATGTGAATTTCCCTCCACACTTCCATCGCACACTCCCTGGGTCAGACACAGAGTGAAGCTCCCTCTACTCTGTCCCAACACACAGTTCCCGGTTCAGACATACAATGTGAATTTCCCTCCACACTTCCATCGCACACTCCCTGGGTCAGACACAGAGTGAAGCTCCCTCTACTCTGTCCCAACACACACTCCTGGTGAGGCCTCCTATGTCATCAGTCCTGGGGGGCCGGATAGCATTAGGTGGCTATTTCAGTCACAAGCTTTGACTACCAGGAGGGGAACAGGGACTGACTGAGTACTGTCTGTCTGTCTTTCTTTCTCTGTCTCTCATTTTCTCTCCCTTTCTCTAATTTTCTCCGTCTCTTTCTCATTCTCTCTCTCTCTCACTTTCTCTTATACTCTTTTTCTTCATTCATTTCTTTTTCTTTCTTTATTCCTTTTTTATTTTCTTAATTCAAAAAAGCAGTTACTTTACCCAAGCAGTAAGGCTGATCAACAGCTCCTAACACCACTACTTTATTATTTCCTGTCAGTCACCTTATGTACAGACACTCCTGTGCTTAGTGTCACTTTATGTACATACTATCAATCTATTTATACAATGCTTATAAAAATTATTCAAGCACCCCCTTTGGAAGTTTTCATGTTTTATTGTTTTATAACATTGAATCACAGTGGATTTAATTTGGCTCTTTTTGACACTGATCAACAGAAAAAGATCCTTTCATATCGAAGTGAAAACACATCTCCACAAAGTGATCTAAGTTAATTACAAATATAAAACACAAAATTATTGTTTGCTTAAGTATTCACTCCCCTTTAATATGACACCTCAAATCATCGCTGGTGCAGCCAATTGTTTTTCAAAATCACATAATTGGTTAAATAGAGATTTCCTGTGTGTAGTTGAGGTGTTTCAATTGATTGTAGTAAAAATACCCCTGTATCTGGAAGGTCCAACTGCTGGTGAGTCAGTATCCTGGCAAAAACTATACCATGAAGACAAAAGAACACTCCAAGCAACTCTGCAAAAAGGTTATGGAAAAGCACAATTCAGGAGATGGATACAAGAAATTTTCCAAGTCACTGAGTAGTTCTTGGAGTACAGTTAAGTCAATCATCAAGAAATGGAAAGAATATGGCACAGCTGTAAATCTGCCCATCTCCAAAACTGAGTGACCATGCAAGAAGGGGACTAGTGAGGGAGGCCACAAAGAGACCCAAGACAACTCTGGAGGAGTTACAAGCTTCAGTGGCTGAGATGGGAGAGACAGTGCAAACAACAACTGTGGCCTGGGTGCTTCAGCAGTCACAGCTTTATGGGAGAGTGGCAAAGAGAAATCACTGTTGGAAAAAAAAACTCACATGAAATCTCAGCTAGAGTTGGCCAGAAGGCACGTGGGAGACTCTGAAGTCAGCTGAAGAAGGTTCTGTGGTCTGACGAAACCAAAATCGAGCTTTTTGGCCAACAGACTGAACATTATGTTTGGTGTCAGCCAAACACCGCACATCATCAAAAACACACCATCCCTACCGTGAAGCACGGTGGCTGCATCATGCTGAGCGGATGCTTCACTGCAGCAGGTCCTGGAAGGCTTGTTTTAGGTAGAGGGTAAAATGAATGCAGCAAAATACATGGAAATCCTGGAGGAACCTTCCACATGGAAGGTTAGTTAAGAAGGTTCAGTCATTAGGTATTAATGCTGGAGTAATAAAATGGATTCAACAGTGGCTAGATGGGAGATGCCAGAGAGTAGTGGTGGATAATTGTTTATCGGGATGGAGGCCGGTGACTAGCGGGGTGCCTCAGGGATCTGTTTTGGGCCCAATGTTGTTTGTAATATACATAAATGATCTGGATGATGGGGTGGTAAATTGGATTAGTAAGTATGCCAATGATACTAAGGTAGGAGGTGTTGTGGATAAGGTTTTCAAAGCTTGCAGGGAGATTTATGCCAGTTAGAAGAATGGGCTGAATGTTGGCAGATGGAGTTTAATGCTGAGAAGTGTGAGGTTCTACACTTTGGCAGGAATAATCCAATTAGAACATACAGGGCAAATGGTAGGGCATTGAGGAATGCAGAGGAACAGAGAGATCTAGGAATAACTGGGCATAGTTCCCTGAAAGTGGAGTCTCATGTAGATAGGGTGGTGAAGGAGGCTTTTGGAACGCTGGCCTTTATAAATCAAAGCATTGAGTACAGAAGTTGGGATGTAATGTTAAAATTGTACAAGGCACTGGTAAGGCCAAATTTGGAATATTGTGTACAGTTCTGGTCACCGAATTATAGAAAAGATATCAATAAATTAGAGAGAGTGCAGAGACGATTTACTAGGATGTTACCTGGGTTTCAGCACTTAAGTTACAGAGAAAGGTTGAACAAGTTAGGTCTCTATTCATTGGAGCGTAGAAGGTTGAGAGGGGGTTTGATCGAGGTATTTAAAATTTTGAGAGGTATAGATAGAGTTGACGTGAATAGGCTGTTTCCATTGAGAGTAGGGGAGATTCAAACGAGAGGACATGATTTGAGAGTTAGGGGGCAGAAGTTTAAGGGAAACACAAGGGGGTATTTCTTTACTCAGAGAGTGATAGCTGTGTGGAATGAGCTTCCTGTAGAAGTAGTAGAGGCCAGTTCAGTTGTGTAATTTAAGGTAAAATTGGATAGGTATATTTGTCAGGAAAGGAGTGGAGGGTTATGGGCTGAGTGCGGGTAGGTGGGAATAGGTGAGATTAAGAGTTCGGCACGGACCCGGGGGGCCGAGATGGCCTGTTTCCGTGCTGTGATTGTTATTTGGTTATGGTTATATGGAAAACCTGATGCAGTCTGCAAGAGAACTGCAGCTTGGAAGATTTGTTTACCAGCAAGACAATGACCCCAAGCATGAAGCCAAAGCTACACAGGAATGTCTTAAAAATCATAGTTAATGTCCTGGAGTGGCCAAGTCAGAGTCCAGACCTGAATCCAATTGAGAATTCGTAACTGACTTGAAAAGGGCTGTTCACTCATGATCCCCATGCAATCTGACAGAGCTTGAGCAGTTTTGTAAAGAATGGGGAAAAGTTGAAGTGTCCAGTTGTGCAAAGCTGATAGAGACCTATCCACAGACTCAACTAAATACTGACTTGAAGGGGTGAATACTTGTGTGATCAATTATATTGTGTTTTATATTCATAATTAATTTAGATCACTTAGTAAAGATCTGTTTTCACTTTGATGCAAAAGACTTCTCTATTGATCAGTGTCAAAAAAAGCTGATTTAAATCCACTGATTCAATATTGTTAAAAAAAATAAAGCATGAAAACTTCCAAGGGAGATGAATACTTTTTATAGGCACAGTCTAAGCTATCTTATGTTGTGTTTTTTTATTATTATGTTGATTATCTCATTGTGGTTGAATGAGATTAAACAATCTTGAATCTTAATTTCAAAATTAGCCTTTATTCATGATGAAAAGGGAGAAACTGTGCAAATAGAACTTCTCACGTCAGTGCTTTCAGTAGTGTGAACCTTCAGGCCACATCACATTCTTCCTTTCCCTGTTATTGGGGCTTTGTGGATACCCTCATTTCAAAATTTCTGGGGAACTCCCGGTTTTCTTGGAAAAGCCCAGGGCTGCGACAACTCTCTCTCTATATCACACTGCCCTGGCTTGCGTATGGACTGTGTAAAGCGAGGGCACAACCTCCAACCTCCCGACCAGTGGAGGGCGTAGAGTGGTCTGTGTGCTAGGCTGAAGATCAATGCTGAACGTTACCAGCTTAAGTGCTTCTCAGCAGGCTGCTCATTCGAAATCTGACTATTATCACTGACGTATGTCAGAAAATCTGTTGTTTTGCGGCAGCAGTACAGTGCAATCCAAACAAACCTTTAAGTAACAGTAATAAATAAAGTGTAAGAAGAGAGCAGCAGAGTGAGGTAGTGTTCATGGACCATTCAGAAATCTGATGGCGGAGGAAAGACGCTGTTTCTGAAACATTGAGTGTCTCTCTTCAGGCTCCTGTACCTCCTCCCTGATGGTAGTATTGAGAAGAGGGCATGTTCTGGGTGGTGAGGGTTCTTTATGATGGATGCTGCTGTCTGAGGCATCGCCTTTTGAGGACATTCTCGGTGGTGGGGAGGCTGGTGCCCATGATGGAGCTCTCTGAGTTTAGAACCCTCGGCAGCTGTTTCTGAACCTGTGCAATGGTCCCTCCATACCAGACACTGATGCAACCAGTTAGAATGATCAGGGTGGGGAGAACGATGTCTCCTTGGCATTACCACTTCCAAGGATCTGTCCTGACTCCAGCACATAACTGCCATTACAAAGAATGCACGACAGCACCTGTACTTTCTGAGAAGATTGGGCATGTTATCTGAAACTTTAAACATCTGTCGATTCATGGTGCAGAGTATATCTTTGCCTGCTATGGAAAAACCAATGACCTTGATTGGAAAAGCTTATGAAAAGTAGTGAATATAGCTCAGATCATCACAGGAAAGCAGCATCTATCATCAGGGATCCCCACCACCCAGGCCAGGATATCTTCTCGCTGCTGCCATCAAAAAGAAGGTACAGGAGCCTCAGTGCCCACACCACAAGGTTCAGGAACACTTATTACCCCTTAACCATCAGGATCCTGAACCAGCATGGTTAACTTCACTCAACCCAACCATGAACGGATTCCACATCCGATGGACTCACTTTCAAGGGCTCTTTCGCTTATGCTCTCAGTATTATTGCTTATTTATTTATTTGTTTATTTTTATTTTTGTATTTGCACGTGGGTTGTTTGTCTTGTGTTTTTCATTGATTCTGCAGTGTTTCTTTGTATGTATTGTGAATGTGCACAAGAAATTGTTTGTAGTGACATATGTACTTTGATAATAAATTTATACTGAACTTTGAGGAATAGGCCTTTCTACCCATTAAATCCATAAACACATCCCATATTTATTCTCTAACTCTCCCAACAGATTCTAATCTTGGCCTACACACTCAGGAGAGTTTATAGCAGCAGGCAAACCTTTCAGACAACATGTCTTTGGGCTGTGGGAGGAAACTGGACCACTTGGGGAAAGTCGTGCTGTCAGAGCAGGGGAGATCAGCATAGCCTGGGTCTCCGGAACCACGTGACAGCAGCTTCACTAGATGCACTGTTACGTCGTTCTTACAGCTATGTTCCACTTGTTGACCTGATTGGATTAAAGTGTTCTGTGATTGGTGTCACCCTCTGATTGGGTTAGAGCTCTGTGACTGTATTTTGCACATGGGTTGTTTGTCTGTATTTGTGTGTAGTGTTTTTTTGTGAATGCCTGCAAGAAAGTGAATCTCAGGGTTGTATATAGATAGATAGATAGATATAGATACTTTATAGATCCCAAAGGAAATTACAGTGTCACAATAGCATTATAAGTTCACAGATATAAATATTAGAAGAAAAGTAGAAAGAATAAAGAATAAGTTATCTCAAATAGGAGGGGGGGGGGGGTCATCACTTCCCCGGCTGTAGGTTGACTCATTATAGAGCCTAATGGCCGAGGGTAAGAATGACCTCATATCACGCTCTTTGGAACAGCGCAGTTGTCTTAGTCTATCGCTAAAAGTGCTCCTCTGTTCAGCCAAGGTGGCATGAGGGTGAGAAACATTGTCCAGAACTGCCAGGATTTTCCATAGGGTCTTTTGTTCTATCACTGTGTGTCCAGTTTGTCTCCTATAACAGGGCCAGCCTTTCTAATGTTTATTTTGACTATTGGCATCACCTATGTTGAAGCCATTGCCCCAGCACACCACTGCATAGAAGATTGTATTGATTATGGTGTCAAATATATTTTGATAATAAATTTACTTTGAATTTTTGATTTACTTTTCTGCAAAGGGAACACACGACCCTCAAACCCTGCCTCCCATATAACACCCCCCCCACCTTAAATTCCTCCATATACCTGTCTCGTAGTCTCTTAAATTTCACTAGTGTATCTGCCTCCACCACTGACTCAGGCAGTGCATTCCACACACCAACCACTCTCTGAGTGAAAAACCTTCCTCTAATATCTCCCTTGAACTTCCCTCCCCTTAACTTAAAGCCATGTCCTCTTGTACTGAGCAGTGGTGCCCTGGGGAAGAGGTGCTGGCTGTCCATTCTGTCTATTCCTCTTAAAATCTTGTACACCTCTATCATGTCTTCTCTCATCCTCCATCTCTCCAAAGAGTAAAGCCCTAGCTCCCTTAATCTCTGATCATAATCCATACTCTCTAAACCAGGCAGCATCCTGGTAAATCTCCTCTGTACCCTTTCCAATGCTTCCACATCCTTCCTATAGTGAGACGACCAGAATTGGACACAGTACTCCAAGTGAGGCCTAACTAGAGTTTTATAGAGCTGCATCATTACATCATGTCTCTTAAACGCTATCCCTCGACTTTTGAAAGCTAACACCCCATAAGCTTTCTTAACTACCCTATCTGCCTATGAGGCAACTTTCAGGGATCTGTGGACATGTACCCCCAGATCCGTCTGCTCCTCCACACTACCAAGTATCCTGCCATTTACTTTGTACTCTGCCTTGGAGTTTGTCCTTCCAAAGTGTATCAACTCAAACTTCACCGGGTTGAACTCCATCTGCCACTTCTCAGCCCACTTCTGCATCCTATCACATCAATTACAGTGGGGGCTGGTGGAGGGAGAACAGGGGGTCTCTCTACAGAATTCACCACCTCTCTGTTGTCAGGAGCAAGTAGGACTGGAGGAACAGCAGGTGAACAAGCCAAACACAAACAGTCTTTCTGCGCACATGAACCTTCAACATTTCTTAAGGAGGAAATCGTGAGGAGACATGAGTGAGGTATTTAAAACCATGAGGGGTATAGAAAAGGCAAACAGCAGGAACAAATTTGCCCTATCAAAGGTCCAAAGTTCAAATTAAATGTATTATCAAAGTATGTCACCATATAAAACCCTGAGATTCATTTTCTTGGAGCATTCACAGTAAATCTACGAAGCACAATCGAATCAATGGAAGACCACACCCAGCAGGAGAGACAAACAACCAATATGCAAATACAAAAGAAAAAATAAATATTAATAATAATAAACAATAAGCAATAAATATCAAGAACATGAGATGAAGAGTCCTTTAACGTGAGTCCATTGATTGTGGGAATAGTTCAGTGATGGACCAAGTGAAGTTGAGTGAAGTTATCGCCTCTGGTTCAAGAGCCTGATGTCTGAGGGCTAATAACCTGGTGGTATGAGGCTCCTGCACCTTCTTCCTAATGGCAGCAGTGACTGGGTAGTGGGGGTCTCTGATGATGGATGCTGCTTTCCTGCAACAACGTTCTATGCTGAATGGTAGTGAGGGCTTTACCTGTGATGGACTGGGGCCGTATACATTACTTGTAGAATTTTCTGTTTCCATCCAGGCTGTGATGCAGCCAGTCACTACACAAATTTAAGGCAAGGAGTAAAGACTGAGAGGATTCTGAGGGGGACATTCTTCACCCAGAGACTGTTCTGTAGTGGCTGATCACATGGAGATACCACAACCGGCGCAGAGAATAGCTACACATAGAATGGGAATTCTGTCCTCGCTCGAGTTTCCCATTTTCTTACACTAGAGAGATTGGTAAATTTCTGGCTTATCATCGAATTTGGTGAGTCCAGCTGTCAGCAGGTCACGACAGGCTAGGAATCTTGCAAGAGCTGACACTTTGTGATTAGGTTGGGGTTCACCTGGGGCGTGGTGCACCTTACTAACCAGCTGTGTTATTCCATAGTATGTAGGAACCCTGGAGTAAACTACTACATGGCTGCATGTCTCCTTTGTATCTATGGATGAGTCAGTGACTGGTCATTGGATATTTTTTGACAGTTGCCTGTTCAGGTGAGCATGTGGGGGAGGTGGTCTCTGTTCTGTCCCATTTGGGTAAAAGGTGTCGAGTTGCGGGGTGTTATCCTGAGGAAAGGGAGCCCCCCCATTTCAATTTTTAGTGGCTAGCCTAAGTCTTCGAGTTTGCTGGTGGCATACAGGTCTTGGTTATACTTCAGAGGCCCCTCAGCTGAATGACACGATGAGATTAATCCAACAACGTCATTGTCCCCTGGCTGCTTGCTGCCCACCTCAAAGACTTTGACTTTGGCTAAAGTATGTTTATGTTACCATATGCTACCTTGAGATTCATTTGCTTGCAGACATTTACAGGAAAATTAAAGTAGTACAATACAATTATGAACTTTACGTAAACAAAGACTGACAGACAACCAATGTGTAGAAGAAAAGAAACTGCATATAAAAATAATACTGACAATATGAGCTGTCAAGTTCTTGAAAGTGAGTCTGTACATCATCGAATCTGTTCAGTGTTGGGGTGAGTGAAGTTATCCAGCTGGTTCAGGAGCCTGAAAGGTCTTAACTATTCCTGAACCTAATGGTGTGAGTCCCCATGCTCCTGTATCTTGCAACAGTGAGACCAGAGCATGGCCTGGATGGTGGGGGTCCTTGATGATGGGTGCTGCTGACTTGTGGCAGTGGTCCCTGTGGATAGGGAGGGTTGTGTCTGTGCACTTACATGATGTGCTGCCATAAGTAGCCAGGGAAAGATGCTGGAAAACCATGAAAATATATAGGAAGGAGCTCCCATTCTCGTGTCCACCCACCTCGTTCAGAAGGGTGTGCAGAAAATAGCCAGAGAGCTCCTGTCTAATGTCGCATCCGGACAAAACTTGCAATGTGGAGTGGCATGCCCATAGTTGCATGAAGGTGGAAAGACATTTACACAGGGAATAACTGTGATCCTGCACGGTTCCCCAACATCAGTCACTGCACATCATCTCATCTGAACTGGAATCCCTGATTATGTCACCTGGTAACTAACTAACTAACTATCTAACACACACACACACTGTACTGGTTGTCCAGTATATCCAACGGTGGCAGGAAACCTGTGCAGGGCAGTTTTTAAGAGTGGAAAAGCTGTTGCAGTCCCACTCGCTCAACCTCAGAAGTCAGGGTCCAGTGATACAAGTAGTTGTCACAACTGGAGTTTTCCTTGTTTGCAGAGGATAATCATAACTTTTGTACATCAAGATGCCCTTCACTCTCCACAGGGTGTTGAAGAGCCACCGTCCAGTCATTGGATCTCACCCCCTCAGTCCACCAGAGCTGACTTTGCGTGCTAGGACAGGCATCTCCCTATCTCACTGGGGTATGAAGCCTGCTAGCTACCCTCACCTGGTTTAGCCAGCCTATTGAAGTAGTGTATCGTGATCTGGTTGCTGTTTCATTCAAACAGCTACTCGGAGCCACAGGTGAGAGCTGAGTGTCCAGCGGAGACCAAAGGTGAGTGAGCTGCCCTAATTTAGACATGACAGCCCCTTCACCAGAGGTTCTACCCCTCCCTGGACAGCACACCTCACACCTCAATGACACACACACATCCTTGACAACTGCTCACTGACACTCTCATTTAACTTCATTGACTAAGAGAACCCATTTACTCAGGTGAGACGATGGGCTGTACTTGTCACACTTTCCCCATTAATCTATGAGAACTCAGTGACCCTCAGGACAGCAGCAGAGATGTTGGCTCTTCCACAGATAGAAGTCAGATTCATACAACAGACCTTTCAGCCCACTGAAACTGTGCTGACCACCAGGGACCCATTTCAAAGATTCAAGTACATTATCAAAGAATGAACAACCTTGAGATTTGTCTGCTCACAGGCAGTTGCAAAGCAAGAAACCCAAAACAAAACTATTAAAAAAAGACCAACCCCCAATGCAGAGAAAGAGAGAGAGAAAAAACACAAATTACGCAAAAAACAGCATTCCAAACTGAATTGATTCCTTCAATCCGAATCCCCAGAGCAGGCCTAAAGCCCTGGTATCAGTTCATATTCACGGGGCAGATAGCTGCAAAACTCCCAGGCATGAAGTACAGTACCCAGGGGCAATCTCACAGCCTCAACGACACAAGAGAGAGAAGTGAAATCGGCCCACTCTCGCCTCAGATCCCGCCACCCTGCCTATCCAGTCTATCTGGACCATTGTTTAAATTATCCAAACAGTGGACTGTGCTTTGCATTAGGACCTGAGCCACAACACAGCAAAGTGCACCAGGCTTAGACTGCGTGGCCCAGCATTTCACTCTGGGTCTAGATTCCGCCGCCCAGGGCAAAGCTGTTCTCGACCTCTCAAAATAGGTTTGGTGCTTACAGAAATCTAATCTTGCCTCCGGGTTATTTGGATATGCAACAAAACTCGTCTGCCTCAACTTCTCTCTCCAAATTGCTCACTCCATTGCCATTGATTTTACAATGTTTCAGCATGGCTCAAATCCACTTTGCCTAGATCTTCCTTGTTTGCAGTGATAGTTGACTACAATTTACTTCAGAAAAAGACATTATTAGTAATTCTGAGGTTAGAGACCTGTCTCTGTGTGTGAGGGAGGGAGGGGGAGGGGTCTGTCCTGGGGTGGGAGACCGGTCTCTGTGTGTGAGTGTGTGGGAGGGGTCTGTCCTGGGGTGGGGACTTGTTGGTGTATGTCTGAGTGGGAGGGGTCTGTCCTGGGTTGGGAAACTGGTCTCTGTGTGTGGGTGAGTGGGAGGGAGGGTTCTGTCCTGGGGTGGGAGACTGGTCTCTGTGTGTGAGTGGGTGGGAGGGGCTCTGTCCTGGGGTTGGAGACCTGTCTCTGTGTGTGAGTGTGTGGGAGGGAGGGAGGGGTCTATCCTGGGGTTGGAGACCGGTCTGTGTGTGTGAGTGTGTGGGAGGGAGGGAGGGAGGGAGGGGTCTGTCTTGGGGTGGGAGACCTGACCGTGTGTGAGTGGGTGTGAGGGAAGGAGGGGTCTGTCTAGTTGGTGTATGTCTGAGTGGGAGGGGTCTGTCCTCGGGTGGGAGACCGGTCTCTGTGTGTTAGGGAACCAGGGAGGGGTCTGTCCTCGGGTGGGAGACCTGTCTCTGTGTGTGTGTGTGGGAGGGAGGGGTCTGTCCTGGGGTAGATTTGTCTGTCCTGGCACTTGCAGGCTGATCCAGCACATCATTTCACTGAACGTTTCCATGTACGTGATAAATAAATGAATCGGAATTTAATTCCTCTGCCCTCAAAGCTGTGAGATCCCTCGGTCACCTACCCTTGCCCAACTGACCTTTCTTGTACTCTCATAACTTTGGGTAATATGGCAGCCTATCACTCTGGGGCAGAGGTCATTGACAGCAGAGTACCAGTTCTCTATCCTGGGCCACTCTTTCAAGTTCTCCCCTGGTGTAGCCCATCTTCAAAGATCCTTCCTCTCCCAGGGATGTGGTCTTAGGCATTTCTGTAGCTCTGGGTTTTTAACAGGATGATGTTTCTGGCTCCATGCCCAACCCTCCTCCGTTTGCAGCCAGGCTCGGCAGAGTTCACAACCCTGGTGCTCTGCTGTTCAACACTACTGAGCTTCCAACACACAGGTGCGAAGGTGTGCAGTGTTTGTCACTAGCTCAACACTGGGACCTCTCGAGACTGCAAGAGGTGTAGGCCCTTCTGTATGTTACCCCGGTGTCCTTACCTGGGCTCGAAAGCTACGTTCGCACATCACTGCACTGGAGTTTCTATGTCATACCATCCACACGTCTGGCACACCCTGGGTAAGTCCTTGGCTCCTTTGCAGAGGCTCAACCCGCCACCGGGATCCAAGCACCATGCTGCATAGGGGGTTGTGCCCTCTTGTTCCAACTCTAGCAGCTCTCTCCGTGATGTTCGGCTTCCTAACTGTTTTCTGTTATGTCCACAGATTCTGATTTCTCCGTTGGAATGTCAAACCAGCATTAAAAAGCGATTATCTGCAAATCCCTTCTTAAACCTTCTTAACAGATGAAAATAGACGCTTTAAAACCCTGGGCACCAATCCGACCCACAGCAGGCGAAGAAACAACCCAGAAATCCCTCCAGCTCTGACCCTATCCCCACCTTTGGAAAGATGCAGAGCTGTGGAGCCTTCCACCAACCAGCTTGGGATAAGCTGTTTACCCCGGGAAGGATCATCACACAATAAACCTGGGACTTTTAACACCAGGAAACATAGGAACAGAATTGGGCCATTCGGCCCATTCAGTCTGCTTCACCATTGCATTATGGCAGATCTATTTTCTCTCTCACCTTCTCCCCATAACCTTTGACAATCTAATGAAGAACTTTTCAAACTGTTTTAAATATACCCAATGACTTGGCCTCAACAGCCACCAGTGGCAACGAATCCAGATTCACCACTCTCTGGCAAAAAAAATCCTCATCTTTGTCCATGTATTCTAAGGCTGTGGTCTCTGGTTCGAGACTCCCTCAATCTTCGATGTTATTCTAAACTCCAGTAAGTACAGGCCCACAGCCTCTCACTAATGACCAGACACGGCAGTCCAATGTTTTAAAACATTCAGAATGTGGCATCCTTGCTAGGAGTGATGTTCAATGCAAACACTGAACTCGCATTTAAGTGTTAGTTGAGGTCAATTTCTTAAATCACTGCAGTTACTCTGAAGGTACACTTGCTGATTTATGTAGATATTTAGAGATAGCACAGAACAGGCCCTTCTGCCCCATCAAGCTGCCCTGATTTAACCCTAGCTGAATCACAGGACAATTTACAATGACCTGCTAACTGGTATGTCTTTGGACTACGGGAGGAAACCAGAGTACCCAGAAACGGAACTCCACTGCTGAGCTGTAATAGCGTTGCACTAACTGCAATGCCGCAACGCTACCATGCTATCTCCAGCTGCACGTATTACAGAATCTTTCGATGGGCGACAGCCATACTAAGCTGAAAGCACCTGATTTCAAAAATTCAAAGTAAATTTAACATCAAAGCGCATGTATTTCACCGCATACCACTAAGATTAATCTTCTTGCAGGTCTTTACAGTAGATCAAAGAAATGCAATGGAAGAGCTACAAAGGCTGACAAGCAGCCAATACAGAAAAGGCAACAAACTGCAAATGCAAATTAAAAAATAAACATTATTGAGAGCATGGGTTGTCAAGTCCTTGAAAGTGAGTCTATCGGTTCTGTTCAGTGTTAACTTGTCTGCTCTCAGAATCTAAGCAGGATCATTGGTGCCTGTTTTGTACATCGATGGGAGATTGCCTGGGTATAGCAGTTGCTGTAAGCTTGTATTTTGACAGTGGAATGTGTGGTAACATTTGCAATAATATTTCAGGTGAGTGATCTATAATCAAAGGCTTGGGGAATTGAAGGACTGTACAGGATAGTGTTAAAGGCATCCATTCCATGGTGAGGAGGTACTGCCCTCCATTATCAGTCTGGTGGTGTAGTGGCATCAGCACCGGACTTTGAGGTGAACGGTCCCTCGTTCGAATCTAGCCGGCTCCTCGTACGCTTTCCATCTATGCTGGGCTGAGCTAGCAACTTGGCATCATAAAAAACAGTCAAATGCTACAGAAGCAGCAAAATGCTGCCTGATGCACGAAAGAGAAATTATCAGCTCAGATATACAGAATGAAAATTGAACACAATCAAGGCACATTTGAGAGTGCGTTTGTAATTTATTGATTCAAGTTTTGAGTCCTATTGATCTTTTCCAACTGGAGGGTGAAGTCCATCTTTAGGAATCAGCAATGGTAACAAGCAGCACCTGTATATCACACCATCTGACTGGACCCCTTCCAACCCTGTCTGCAAACAGTGGACAGTATTTAAACAAATGGAGCTGTCCCGAGGTCCAACCTTGTTCACATCATTTCCCCTGTCTGTGGAATCCCCACGATCCTCCCAAGCATGTCCAGGGCAATCGCAGGCAACGCTCGTGGCCTCAGTCTGTGAGAGCAATCAAGGCCTCTACAACATTTCCCAAATGCTCCCGCAAGCTGCGCTCAGCTGCAGTCCGAGAGATCTCCATCTCGTTCATCTGTGATAGAAAGGCAACATCCATCATTAAGGAACCCATCACCCAGGACATGCCCTCTTCTCATTGCTACTATCAACGAAGTGGTACAGGAGCCTGAAGACACACACTTGACATTTCAGGGACAAGCTTCTTCCCCTCTGCCATCAGATTTTTGCACTACTTATTTTATGTGTGTGTGTGTATATATATATATATAAAAATAAAATTCCTTATTGTAATTTATAGTTTTAAAATTATGTATAGCACTGCATTGTGCCCGCAAAATAGCAAATGACATGACACAGGCCAGTGATATTAAACAAGATTCTGATGCTTCATTGCTTCAGAACACTGCTGTTGTCTCTGAGTTGGAGGGTACACTACATGCTAAGTGACCCTGAACCAGCAGAGCATCCAGCTTGATGCGGAGCACTGCGGAGGAAACAACTGGGTTCACCCTTTCCAGGAATTTGAATGTCCTCAGGGCAACATCTGGGGCTCAGACCATAAGACATAGAAGCAGAATCAGGCTGTTTGGCCCACTGAGTCTAGTCCACCATTCCATCTTGGCTGATTTATTTTCCCCCTCAACCCCACTCACATGCCCTCTCCCCATAACCTTTGACATCCTTACTAATCAAGAACCTATCAACCTCTGCTTTAAATATACCCAATGACTTGGCCTCCACAGCCATCTATGGCAATGAATTCCACACATACACCACCCCCTGGCTAAAGAAACTTCTCCTAATTTCTGTTCTAACTCTAGCTTTGGTTTCATAGAGAGGGTAGGAGCTCAGAATGGAACAACCAAAACAAGAGGGGCTGGGAAAGCGAAGGTTGAGATTGTAGAATGCCATCAACAGCACTGCTGATCTAGATTAGGGCTCAGGTCCTGGGATGGTGCTTGGAGAACCTCTGGTGCACACAAAACCCATCACCTTATCTTGTGCTACTTCCCAGTAATGAGGGTTGAATGAGATCGGAAAGCATTGCTTCCAATCTGGCCCAAACTGTAATCCTCTACATCCTCAAAGTCATTGTAAACCAACTGCATACTGCACACTATCCACCAACACTTACAATGTGCAGTTTGACAGCTGGGCTTCTACAAGCTACTCACAGTCTTTGGCCTAGTTCTTCTACTAATGGCCAATTCCCATACTGCGAGTGTATTTTATGTGTTTGTGTGTGTTCTACTCTGCTGCGACTCTGAACCACATCTGCCCATAAGGAAGCCCCTAGCAGGACCTCCAGAGTAAAGAATCTCTGCAAAACCAAAGCTGATCTTGACACTGGGCGAACTGAGGGCAAGTTTATGACCGTACGCGTGACTTACTATGAGTTCAACGTCTTCTTTCTTGATGATGACTTTTGCCAGCTCCTTCTCCCTGCAAATCAAAAAGAGAACAGTCACTGTACATTCTTCGCTGATTCATAACATTTCCAGGGGTGACAGCAATGAGAGAAACAGAACTGGATTGCAAAGGGGAAGAAGATCAGGCTTAAGAAACTTCTCATCTCCATTCTGAAGGGACATCCTTTTACTTCAAGGCTGTGTCCTCTAACGCTAGACTCTCCCACCACAGAAAACATCCTCTCCACATCCACTCTATCAAGGTCTTTCAGTATTTAAAAGTGGGCTTTAAAAAGCAGCCCACTTTCAGGAGCGGGCAGCGGAGTGCACAGGAGCAGAGTGCTGGGCTTTGGCAAGAAGAAATCAGTGAGCCTGAGTACGTACTTTTCATTTATTCTGACTAATCTGGGACCAGGTAATGGGGGAGACAGAGCAGTGGTGTGCTCCGTATGCAGTATGTGGGAGGTCAGGGTCAACAGTTGTCCCTGATGACCACACCTGTAAAAGGTGCATCCACCTGCAGCTCCTATCAGACCGAGTTGGGGAATTGGAGCAGAGCTGGATGAACTATGGATCATTCGGGAGGCAGAGATAGATAAGAGTTATCGGGAAGTAGTCACACCGAAAAGACAGGAGGTAGGCAAATGGGTGACAGTCAAGAGAGGCAGGGGGAGCAGACAGAGAGAGAAGAGCACCCCTGTGGCTGTTCCCGTCAAAAATAAGTATACCGTTTTGGATACTGTTGGTGGGGATGACCTACCAGGAACAAGCTGCAGTGGTCCTGTCTCTGGCACTGAGGTTGGACCATCGACTAGGAAGGGGAGGAGGGAAGAGAAGAGAGCAGTATTGATAGAGGATTATATAGTCAGGAGGGCGGATAGGAGATTTTGTGGGGAAGATTGGGAGTCTCGGATGGTATGTTGCTTCCCTGGTGCCGGGGTCCGAGACATCTCAGATCGGGTGCAGGTTATTCACGAAAGGGAGGGCAAGAATCCAGATGCTGTGGTCCATGTAGGGACCAACGACATGGGTAGGATGAGTGAGGGGGTCCTGCGTAGGGAGTTCAGGGAGTTAGGTGCGAAGCTGAAGAGCAGGACCTCCAGGGTAACAATCTCAGGATTGCTAACTGTGCCACGTGCGAGTGAGGCAAGGAACAGAAAGATTATAAAGATTAATACGTGGCTGAGAGGATGGTGCAGGAGGGAGGGCTTCAGGTTTGTAGATAATTGGGCTTTGTTCCAGGGAAGGTGGGATCTGTTCCGAAAGGACGGTTTACACCTAAACTGGATTCTTGCAGGGAAGTTTGCTAGTGCTTCTTGGGGGCGGGGGGGGGGGGGGGGGGTTTAAACTGAATTTGCAGGGGGCGGGGATCCAGAATGTGAGAGGATAGCGAGAGGAAGAACAAAGAACAGGTGAGGTCTACACGGTTCCGGAATATTAAGTGTGTAGTAGAGAAAGGTGAGGCAGAACAAGTGTTAAGGAGGACACGTACAGAAGGATGGTCTGACGGAGCATGGAGTTAAATGTGTTGAAAGAATAAGTAAATTTAGGAAGGACAACAAAATTCTAGGGGCATATATCCCGATGGGAGTTCGGGGAGCTGGGTTAAGCACAATAGGCAGCAATACAGAGAGAGGAGAAATGGGCTAAAAATTCTATATCTGAATGCACGAAGTGTCAGAAATAAGGCGGATGAGCTTGAAGCTCAGGTGCGAATTGGTAACTATGATGTTGTTGGGATAACGGAGACATGGCTGCAGGGAGATCAGACCTGGGAAATGAACGTACAAGGGTATACGTGCTATCGTAGGGACAGAAATGTGGGCAGAGGAGGTGGGGTGGCCCTGTTGGTGAGGAATGAGATTCAGTCCTTTGCAAGGGGGGACATAGGGTCAGGAGAAGTAGAGTCTGTGTGGATAGAACTGAGGAACAGTAAGGGCAAAAGGACCCAAATGGGTGTTGTCTACAGGCCAACAAACAGTAGCATGGATATTGGGTGCAAGTTCAATAGGGAGTTAACATTGGCATGTGACAAAGGTAATGTCGCAGTAGTTATGGGGGATTTCAACATGCAGGTGAACTGGGAGAATCAGGTTGGTGCTGGACCACAGGATAGGGAGTTTGTAGAGTGCCTACGGGATGGACTCTTGGAACAGCTTGTATGAGAGCCGACCAGGGACAAGACTATCCTGGATTTAGTGTTATGTAATGAACAGGATTTGATAAGTGATCTTGCAGTAAAGGAGCCATCAGGAGGTAGTGATCATAATATGATGTTTTTATCTGCAATTTGAGAAGGATAAGGACAGATCGGAGGTGTCAGTGTTGCAGTTGAACAGGGGAGACTATGGAGCCATGAGGGAGGAGCTGGCCAAAGTTGACTGGACGGATAGCCTAGCAGAAAAGACAGTGGAACAGCAATGGCAGGTATTCTTGGGAATAATGCACAAGGTGCAAAATCAGTTCATCCCCCAGAGAAGGAAGGATTCAAAGGGGGGGGGGGGGGGGGGGAGGGGCCACAGTGGTTGACAAAGGAAGTCAGAGATTGCATAGCATTAAAAAAAAAGGAAGTATGACAGAGCTAAGGTGAGTGGGAGGACAGATGATTGGGAAGTTTTTAAGGAACAACAGAACTTAACTAAAAAGGCATTACGGGGAGAAAAAATGAGGTACGAATGCAAGCTAGCCAGGAATATAAAGGAAGATAGCAAAAGCTTTTTTAGGTATATGAAGAGAAAGAAGATAGTTAAGAACAATGTTGGGCCCTTGAAGAATGAATTGGGTGAAGTTGTTATGGGAAACAGGGAAATGGCAGAAGAAGCGTACTTTAGATCTGTTTTCACTAAGGAAGACACAAGCAATCTCCCAGATTTATGGATGGGCCAAGGACATAGGGTAACATTGGAAATGAAACAGTTTGACATTAGGAAGGAAATGGTGATGGGACTGAAGGCTGACAAATCCCCAGGTCCAGATGGTCTGCATCCTAGGGTACTAAAGGAGGTGGCCCTGGAAATTGCGGATGCATTGGTAATCATTTTCCAATGTTCCTTAGATTCAGGATCAGTTCCTGAGGATTGGAGAATGGCTAATGTTATCCCACTTTTTAAGAAAGGAGGGAGGGAGAAAACAGAGAACTATCAACCTGTCAGCCTGACGTCAGTGGTGGGGAAGATGCTAGAGTCCATTATTAAGGATGAAATAGTGGCATATCTAGATAGGATTGGGCCGAGCCAGCACGGATTTACCAAGGGCAAATCATGCTTGACTAATCTGTTGGAGTTTTTCGAGGATGTAACCAGGAAGTTAGACGGGGGGAGATCCAGTGGATGTTAGTGTACCTCGATTTTCAGAAGGCATTTGATAAGGTCCCACTAGGAGATTGGTGGATAAAATCAAAGCTCAGGGCATCGGGGGGGGGAAGACATTGACATGGATAGAAAACTGGTTGGCAGATAGAAAGCAAAGGATAGCGGTGAATGGGTGTTTCTTGGAATGGCAGGTGGTGACTAGTGGGGTGCCACAGGGCTCGGTATTGGGACCATAGATGTTTACAATTTACATCAACGATTTAAATGAAGGCATTGAGAATAACATCAGCAAATTTGCTGATGATACTAAGCTGGGTGGCAGTGTGACATATGATGAGGATATTACTAGAATTCAGGGTGACTTGGATAGGCTGGGTGAGTGGGCAAATACTTGGCAGATGACGTTTAATGTGAATAATTGTGAGGTTATCCACTTTGGGAGTAAGAACAGGAAGGCAGATTATTATCTGAAAGGTGTAGAGTTAGGTAAGGGAAAAATACAAAGAGTTCTAGGAGTCCTTGTTCATCAGTCACTCAAGGTGAGTGAGCAAGTGCAGCAGGCAGTGAAGAAGGCTAATGGAATGTTGGCCTTTATTACAAAGGGAATTGAGTACAAGAGCAAGGAAATCCTCTTGCATTTGTACAGAGCCCTGGTGAGACCACACCTGGAGTATTGTGTACAGTTTTGGTCTCCAGGGTTAAGGAAGGACATCCTGGCTGTAGAGGAAGTGCAGTGTAGATTCACAAGGTTAATTCCTGGGATGTCTGGACTGTCTTACACAGAGAGGTTAGAGAGACTGGGCTTGTACACGCTGGAATTAAGGAGATTGAGAGGGGATCTGATTGAAACATATAAGATTATTAAGGGATTGGACAAGATAGAGGCAGGAAATATGTTCCAGATGCTGGGAGAGTCTAGTACGAGAGGGCATGGTTTGAGAATAAGGGGTAGGTCATTTAGGACAGAGTTAAGGAAAAACTTCTTCTCCCAGAGAGTTGTGGGGGTCTGGAATGCACTGCCTCAGAAGGCAGTGGAGGCCAATTCTCTGGATGCTTTCAAGAAGGAGCTAGATAGGTATCTTATGGATAGGGGAATCAAGGGATATGGGGTCAAGGCAGGAACCGGGTACTGAAAGTAGATGATCAGCCATGATCTCAGAATGGCGGTGCAGGCTCGAAGGGCCGAATAGTCTACTTCTGCACCTATTGTCTATTTCACAGGTTTCAATGAAATCCACCCCTCCTCATTGTTCTAAACTCCAGTGAGAACAGATCCAGAACCATCAAACGCTACTCATACATTAACCCTTCTATTTCCGGAGCAGAGCAAGATGGTTAACTGGGCGAGTGTTGTGGGGGGGGGGGGGGGGGTGGAAGAGGGCTGTTTGTTGGAATATTCTGGGCATTGAGGGGTGTGCGCATGAGGTGGAGTGATCCCAAGCACAGGTTCACAGTAGCTGAAGTTATTGCACTAACAGAGAGGTGGGAAGCATAGAAAGATTCAGAAGCATTCTTAAGGTCATAGGGCTCAATGAGCAGAAATCACTGTCCTTAGAGCTGGGAGTTATTGGAGAACAGAAAACATATGGTGGAGGACACGATGAAAGAATGCCGATTTTAAATCAGTGCGAGACATAGTGAAGGAAGGAAGCAACCCGCTTCAGTAGTGGGAACCTGATGATAGGAAATGGAATAAGGTTACAGAGCAGAGGCTGCACTTTGTGAGAACAAGAATGGTTTGCATTCCATTGTCCAAAATCATAACTCTCCTCTCCCACAACCTGGAGATCAGCATGAGGCTCTTCCATACAAGCTACTTATAGTGCAGACCAATGACCGTGACAACTGCCTGACCTTTACACAGACAGGAAAACAGCAGATGGCAAAAAGTCAGCACATTATGGGCCGAAGGGCCTGTACTGTGCTTTTCTGTTCTGTTTCTAACAACTTTCTACAGGAGCACCATCCAGCATTGAGTCTGGCTGTGTTGTGTGGAGCGGACGCTGCAAGGGACTGGAACATAAACGCTAGAGCAGGCATTCCTAATTTGGAGTCCGTGAACCCCTTGCTCAATGGTGTTGGCTGAAGACATAGAAAAAAGTACAAACCCTTGCCCTAGAGGATAGTAAAAACCTCCAAGGATCACAGCCGTTTCCACCCTCCCCCCCACTGGTGACATTTACTGGCAGCGTTATATACAAAAGGGCCCAAAGCATTGATGGTTCCTGCCACCCATCCCACAATCTCTGACCGACTGGGAGGTACAGGAGCATCAGGGCTAGGTCTGCAGACTATGCAAGGTTCTCCTCTCAGGCTGTGAGACTAATGAATCCCCGCCACCACCGAGCTGTTCACTACCTGTGCTGCACACTACCTGCACTCTGAATGATATTTTATTAACTTATTTCTGATAATATTTCAGTTTATGTGCTGTTATGATGTATGTTGTGTGGTCCTGAGGAATGCTATTTCATTTGGTTGTATATATGTACGGTCAGATGACAATAAACTTGAACTTGATGTTCATTAAGTCAACTGCAGATTCCAACCTTTCTTGTTTGGCTTTCTGTTCCCGGGATCTCCTGTCTCCAATGACAGACATTGCCTGAAGAAAAACAAGATCACAACTGATAATTACTCCCACATCCCACCTGGGTTCCCAGTCCATAGTCTCCCACCTTGTCCCACATCCACCTCCTTCCCCAACAACAGAGTTTCTCTGCAGATCAAGCCTGCTCCACCATTCAGCATGAATTTACCTTCGTGTCATTCAGAAATTCAGGGTTAAACAGAGGACAGCGACGGGGAGGATAGTGATGGGAGGGGAGGATGGAACGAGTGGACAGTGACAAGGAGGAGAGGAATGGAATGAGTGGACAATGATGGGAGGGGAGGGATGGAATGAGTGGACAGTGACAGGAAGGAGAGGGGAGGAATGGAGAGGATAGTGTCAGGAGGGAAGGAATGGAATGACTGGACAATGATGGGAGGGGAGGGATGGAATGAGTCGTGAGCTGTGGCTAAAAGAATGCCATAGGGCAGCTTAACATCAGAGGATATACTTTGTATCGAAAGGACAGGCAGGAATACATAGGCGGTGGTGTGGCTCTGTGGGTAAGAGATGGAATTACATCTGTAGAAAGAGGTGACATGGGGTCAGAGAATGTCGAATCTTTGTGGGTTGAGTTAAGAACCTGCAAGGGTTAAAAATCCATTATGAGAATCATATATAGGCCTCCAAATAGCAGTCACGATGTGGGGTCGAGATTGCAATGGGAGCTGGAAAAGGCATGTAATAAGGGTAATGACACAATTGTAATGGGGTCTTCAATACGCAAGGGGATTGGGATAATTGTGTTGGTGTCAAATTGCAAGAGAGGGAATTTGTTGAATGCCTATGAGATAGATTTTTAGAGCAGCTTCTGTTTGAGCCTACTCAGGGAAAAGCTGTCTCAGATTGTAATAGCCTGGATCTTAACGTAAAGGAACCCTTAGGAGACAGTGATCATAATATGACTGAATTCATACTGCAATTTGAGAGGGAGAAGCACAAGTCACATGTATCAGTATCACAATGGAATAAAGGGAATTACAGAGGCCGGAAAGAGGAGTTTGTCCAGGTGGACCGGAGGAGGATATGGCGTGGATGACAGCAGAACAGAGGTGGCTGGAGCTTCTAAGAACAGTTCACAAGGCACAGGATAGGTGTGCCCCAAGGAGTATTTCTC
This sequence comes from Hypanus sabinus, assembly GCF_030144855.1. Classification (NCBI taxonomy): domain Eukaryota; kingdom Metazoa; phylum Chordata; class Chondrichthyes; order Myliobatiformes; family Dasyatidae; genus Hypanus; species Hypanus sabinus. Next base: position 7,793,628 of record NC_082726.1, on the reverse strand, counting down.
AAATGGCAGGGGAGGCAACTGTGACTGATAAGGGAAGTTAAGGACTTCATAAAAGCCAAGGAAAGGACATATAAGGTAGCAAAAGTGACTGGGAAGTTGGATAATCGGGAAGCTTAAAATCCAACAAAAGGAAAGCAAGCAAACAAGAAGGGAAAAGGCGGAATATGAGAGCAAACTAGCCAATAATATAAAGCAGGATAATAAAAGCTTTTATATAAAGTGTAAAAGGGACGTGAGAGTTGATATTAGACTATCGGAAATTGATGCTGGTGAGGTAGTAATGGGGGGACAGAGAAATGGCAGCTGAACTTTATGAGTACTTTGCATCTGCCTTCACATCAGCATTGTGCCAGAGGTCTGTGAGTGTCAGGGAGCAGGAGTGAGTGCCATTGCTATTACAAAAGAAAAAGTGCTAGGGCAACTCAAAGGTCTTTAGGTGGATAAGTCACCTGGACCAGATGGACTACATCTCAGAGTCCCAAGTGAGGTTATTGATGCACCATCAATAACTCTCGGAGACGGGAGGTAAACGATAGGCTTTTATTAGCAGCAAAAGGGAGCACGACGTCTTGGAGACTGAGGGAGGAGCAGTGCCTCCAATCGCCTTTATTCAGGGGTCTGTGGGAGGAGCCACAGGAGCAGTCAGCAGACGGGCGTGTCCAGACCGGTATATATAGTTTATCACAGTTACTGAAGAGATAACAGATGCATTGGTCATGATCTTTCAAGAATTACTTGACTCTGGCATGGTCACAGAGGACTGGAAAATTGCAAATGTCACTTCACTCTTTAAGAAGGGAAGAATGAAAAAGGAAATTATAGGCCAGTTAGCCTAACCTCAGTGGTTGGGAAAGTGTTGGAGTTGATTATTAAGAATGAGGTTTCGGGGTACCTGGAGACTAATGATAAGTCAAAGTCAGCATGGTTTCTATATAGGGAAATCTTGCCTGCCGAATCTGTTAAGAGTTCTTCAAGAAGTAACAACCAAGGTGAGAGGCAGTGGATGCAATTTACTTGGGAGTTTCAGAAGGCATTTGATAAGGTGCCACACATGAAGCGGCTTAGCAAGATAAAATTCTATGGCATTACAAGAAAGATACTGTATTGACATGGATAGAGGAATGGCTGACAGGTAGGAGGCAGCGAGTGGGAATAAAAGGGGCTTTCTCTGGATGGCTGCAGGTGACTAGTGGTGTTCCTCAGGGGTCAGTATTGGGACTGCTACCTTTCACATTGTTTGTCAATGATAGACGGCTTTGTGACAAAGTTTGTGGATGACACGAAGATAGGCGGAGGGGTAGGTAATGCTGAGGAAGCAGTGCGATTGCAGCAGGACCGAGACAAATTGGAAGAATAGGCAGAAAGTAGCAGATGGAATACAGTGTTGGGAAATGTAAGACAATATATTTTGGTAAAAGGAACAATAGTGCGGACTATCATCTATGAGGAGTGATTGATAAGTTCATGGCCTAAGGTAGGAGTCAATTTTATAAAACCTAGCACATTTATTTTTCAACAGTCCCCTCCTACATTTACACACTTAGTTCAGTGGTCGTGGAGCATACGGATCCCTTTGTTGTAGAAGTGGTCCACAGAAGGGGTGATTGATAGGTAGGAGGAGATGAGTAATACCTCTCGTCACATGCACGTGCAGTGATTATGCAGAAACTCATCTCCTTCTACCTTAGGCCACAAACTTAACAATCACCCCTTGGAAACGGGGAGAAGATTCAAATATCAGAGGTGCAAAGGGACTTAGAAGGACTCATGCAAGATTCTCAAATGATTAATTTACAGGTTGAGTCTGTGGTAAAGGTGGCAAATACAAGGTTGGCGTTTATTTCAAGGGAATAGAATATAAAAGAAAGGAGATATCGCCGAGGCTTTATAAGATACTGCTCAGGCCAAACATGCAGCATTGTCAACAGTTTTGAGCCCCATATCTCAGAAAGGATGGGTTGTCATTGGAGAGAGTCCAGAGGAGGTTCAAGAGGATGATTCTGGGAATGAAAGGGTTAACATAGGAGGAGCATTTGGCAGCTATGGGCCTGTACTCACTGGAATTTAAAACAATGGAGGGGGATCTCATTGAAACCTACCAAATGGTGACAGGATTAGATAACATGGATGTGGAGAGGATGATCCTTATGGTGGGGGTATCTAGAACTAGAGGACATAGACTCAAAATTGAGAGTGACCCTGTAGAACAGAGGTAAGGAGGAATTTTTTTTAGGCCTCCGTACCTCTGAGCAAGCAAGGAGAGTGCTGAATCTATGGAATGTTCTGCCACAGACTGCAGTGGAGGCCAAGACCATGGGTATATTTAAGGCAGAAGTTGATGCCATCAAAGGATCCGGCGAGACAGGTGCACAGGGTTGATTGTGATCCGGTATCAGCCCGAATGGAAGGGACGTGTAGGCTCGATGGGCTGAACGGCCCATTTCTGCTCTTATGTCTTAGGATCATATGAGTCGACAGTGATGAGGAGGAGGGGCGGAGTGAACAGTGACGGGGAGGGGAGGGGAGGGATGGAGGGACGAAGTGGACAGTGAAGGGGAGGGGAGGGATGGAGGGACGAAGTGGACAGTGACAGGGAGGGGAGGGATGGAGGGACTGAGTGGACAGTGAAGGGGAGGGGAGGGATGGAGGGACAAAGTGGACAGTGACGAGGAGGGGAGGGATGGAGGGACTGAGTGGACAGTGAAGGGGAGGGGAGGGATGGAGTGACTGAGTGAACAGTGACAAGGAGGGGAGGGATGGAGTGACTGAGTGGACAGTGACGAGGAGGGGAGGGATGGAGTGACTGAGTGGACAGTGACGAGGAGGGGAGGGATGGAGGGACGAAGTGGACAGTGACGAGGAGGGGAGGGATGGAGGGACTGAGTGGACAGTGACGAGGAGGGGAGGGATGGAGGGACTGAGTGGACAGTGACGAGGAGGGGAGGGATGGAGGGACTGAGTGGACAGTGACGAGGAGGGGAGGGATGGAGTGACTGAGTGGACAGTGACGAGGAGGGGAGGGATGGAGGGACGAAGTGGACAGTGACGGGGAGGGATGGAGGGACTGAGTGGACAGTGACGAGGAGGGGAGGGATGGAGGGACTGAGTGGACAGTGACGGGGAGGGATGGAGGGACTGAGTGGACAGTGACGGGGAGGGATGGAGGGACTGAGTGGACAGTGACGGGGAGGGATGGAGGGACTGAGTGGACAGTGACGAGGAGGGGAGGGATGGAGGGACTGAGTGGACAGTGACGAGGAGGGGAGGGATGGAGGGACAGTGGACAGTGACGAGGAGGGGAGGGATGGAGGGACTGAGTGGACAGTGACGAGGAGGGGAGGGATGGAGGGACTGAGTGGACAGTGACGGGGAGGGATGGAGGGACTGAGTGGACAGTGACGAGGAGGGGAGGGATGGAGGGACTGAGTGGACAGTGACGAGGAGGGGAGGGATGGAGGGACTGAGTGGACAGTGACGGGGAGGGATGGAGGGACTGAGTGGACAGTGACGAGGAGGGGAGGGATGGAGGGACGAAGTGGACAGTGACGAGGAGGGGAGGGATGGAGGGACTGAGTGGACAGTGACGAGGAGGGGAGGGATGGAGGGACGTAGTGGACAGTGACAGGGAGGGATGGAGTGACTGAGTGAACAGTGACAAGGAGGGGAGGGATGGAGTGACTGAGTGGACAGTGACGAGGAGGGGAGGGATGGAGGGACTGAGTGGACAGTGATGAGGAGGGATGGAGGGACTGAGTGGACAGTGATGAGGAGGGGAGGGATGGAGGGACTGAGTGGACAGTGACGGGCAGGGATGGAGGTACTGAGTGGACAGTGACGAATAGGGGAGGGATGGAGGGACTGAGTGGACAGTGACGAGGAGGGGATGGAGGGACTGAGTGGACAGTGACGAGGAGGGGAGGGATGGAGGGACTGAGTGGACAGTGACGAGGAGGGGAGGGATGGAGGGACAGAGTGGACAGTGACGAGGAGGGGAGGGATGGAGGGAGGAAGTGGACAGTGACGAGGAGGGGAGGGATGGAGGGACAAAGTGGACAGTGACAGGGAGGGATGGAGGGACGAAGTGGACAGTGAAGAGGAGGGGAGGGATAGAGGGACTGAGTGGACAGTGACGGGGAGGGATGTAGGGACTGAGTGGACAGTGACGAGGAGGGGAGGGATGGAGGGACTGAGTGGACAGTGACGAGGAGGGGAGGGATGGAGGGACTGAGTGGACAGTGACGAGGAGGGGAGGGATGGAGGGACTGAGTGGACAGTGACGGGGAGGGATGGAGGGACTGAGTGGACAGTGACGAGGAGGGGAGGGATGGAGGGACTGAGTGGACAGTGACGAGGAGGGGAGGGATGGAGGGACTGAGTGGACAGTGACGGGGAGGGATGGAGGGACTGAGTGGACAGTGACGAGGAGGGGAGGGATGGAGGGACTGAGTGGACAGTGACGGGGAGGGATGGAGGGACTGAGTGGACAGTGACGAGGAGGGGAGGGATGGAGGGACTGAGTGGACAGTGACGGGGAGGGATGGAGGGACTGAGTGGACAGTGACGAGGAGGGGAGGGATGGAGGGACTGAGTGGACAGTGACGAGGAGGGGAGGGATGGAGGGACTGAGTGGACTGTGACGGGGAGGGATGGAGGGACTGAGTGGACAGTGACGAGGAGGGGAGGGATGGAGGGACTGAGTGGACAGTGACGGGGAGGGATGGAGGGACTGAGTGGACAGTGACGGGGAGGGATGGAGGGACTGAGTGGACAGTGACGAGGAGGGGAGGGATGGAGGGACTGAGTGGACAGTGATGGGGAGGGATGGAGGGACTGAGTGGACAGTGACGAGGAGGGGAGGGATGGAGGGACTGAGTGGACAGTAATGGGGCCATCAACCTCCCACCCTCCACACCACTCCCCGGGCCTCACAGTCTCCAGGTCCGAGCTGAGGATCTCCTTCTCCTCGGCATAGTCGGTCACTCGCTCAAGGTCTGCGGCGCCGCTGTCATGTTTCCGCGGTTTCTCCGCCGGCCGCTCCGTCTCCTCATTTTCCAGGTCCAGGTCGCCGTCTGCCTCCGCCATTACCCACGCCGCCGGAAAGGCCCGTCTTCGCGCCGGCACGCCGCCGGAAGGACGTCAGCACGTACGCACCTGCCCTCACCGGTAGGTGGCTCTGTGGTGGAGGGAGACGGCCTTGCGGTCCTTCCGCCATTGCGTGCAACCTTTCCATTTTCTTCCTGAACTTGATGTAACGCCCTCATCCGCTTGAAGAAATCCCTGGCCCCGTCACCACAGAGAGTGGATGAAGGGACAGTACTGGGATCCGTTGCTCTCCTTATTGAGTCCATGTGGAGGACTGGACTCAACGCCACCTTCTTGGCTAAACATTTGGCCATTCTATCAGACACCTCCTGCTCTATATGTGGAAAAATATTTAGGTCCCACAATGGCCTTATTAGTCACCTCAAGGGTCCTCGTTGCTCTTGAACTCATTACCACTTTTCCGCACGGACAGCAGCATCCCTCAATTCTCGTAATAGTAAGGAATGTATTTGCCTTGAGTACACTCATTAACCGAGCCTCCAGAATCTTCGTGGACAAATTGTTCTGAAGATTCACCACCATCCAGCTGTAGAAAATTCAATTTGTAAGGCCACATTAGAATTTTGTATGTTTGATGAGAGCTCTTTGTTTTCTCACAAAACCTTGGAAACATACACTGCATTCTCTCTAGTGCAAGAATATACTTCCTACAAAAGGCCAGAGTTGAACACAATATTCTAGTTGCCATGTAACCATAGCCCCACATAACTAGTTCACGCCTTCTATGTATTGGTGAGACCCAACGCAAACTGGGAGACTGTTTCGCAGAACACCTACGCTCTGTCTGCCAGAGAAAGCAGTATCTCCCAGTGGCCACACATTTTAATTCCAAGTCCCATTCCCATTCTGATATGTCTATCCATGGCCTCCTCTAATGTCGAGATGAAGCCACACTCAGGTTGGAGGAACTTATATTCCCTCTTGGTAGCCTCCAACCCGATGGCATGAACATTGATTTCTCTAACTTCCGTTAATGCCTCTCCTCCCCTTCTTACCCCATTCCTAATTTTTAATTTTTTTCCCCTCACAATTAGTCCTTGCCTGTTCTCCATCTTCCACTGGTGCTCCCCTCCCCCTTTCTTTCTTCCAAGGCCTTCCGCCCTTTGATACTCTCTTCTCCAGTCTTGTATCCCTTTTGCTAATCAACCTCCCAGCTCTTAGCATCATCCCTCCCCCTCTCAAATATCTTTCTTCCATTTGTCCTAACGAAGGGTCTCGACCTGAAACATTGACTGTACTTCTTCCTATAGATGCCGCCTGGCCTGCTGCATTCCACCAGCATTTTGTGTGTGTTGTTAGTTCATGCCTCGCTATTTTTGTACTCAAATTCTCTTGCAGTGTCCAATAACAACTTTAAAATTTAGAATTTACTTACAATGGCTAAATAACACGGAAAACTTGACCACCAAGGTTGGGATTGTACCCTCCGAAATGCAATGAGGCAGGAATGCTGATGACTTGTACTACAGTCTGTTTAACTCCCCAATTTCTTCCTGTACTTCTAAACTTTCATGATCAGAGATCCAAACACTCACAACACCAACATCTTCCACCCTGGAAAAGAGACAGAAGTGGATGGACCTCACATTTTCCCCAAACTATAATTCACCTTGACTTCTTTGTCTATTTACTGAAACCACAGATGCTTCACATCCTCCTCATATTCCAAACTGCCACAAAGGAATGTACGAGCGAATAATAAACATAAGAGATTATTTAGATACCAGAAATCTTGAGCAACCTACACATAATACCAGAGTCCCTCTAATGATTTGTGTGTTTCAAGGAAACTGGGTACATACATATACACGATCCTTCCCATCAATTATTGATGAAGACTGAGTAGCTGAGCCCTAAATCTCCCCATGGCACCCCTCCTTTCACAAATTACCGATTTTGTCTTTCCTTAAATTTTACATCCATTGACACATTCTCAAATCATGCAAGTACATTACCACCAATATAAGGTACTCCAGTGAAATAATTCTGTGTGGCACCTGGCAGGCATTTTTCGAAACCCAGAGCAGAAATTAACTGGTTTTCCTTGTCTGTCCAGAGGTGATCTCGCTTTCACATACCATGTCAACTGTGTCCAATCCATCTGTAATAGCGTTGGTTATACAACACTATTACAGCTCTTGGCATCCTGCAGTTTGGAGTTCAATTCCGGCACTGTTCTGTAAGTAGTATATCCTCCCTGTGGAATGCGTTGGGGTTCTCTGGGTACTCTGGTTCCCCCCACAGTCCAAAGACACACTAATTAGTAGGTTAACTGGTCATAGTAAATTGTCCCGTGATTAAATTGGGTGTTGCTGGGCGGTGTAGCTTGAAGTGCTCCACAAGGACTTACTCCACACTGTACTTCAACAAATAAGTAATTACCCTGACCAGCATGGCTACACCAGAAGAGTATCTGCTGCTTAACATGGAAATCAAATGGTTTAAGAGCCCATCCAACTCTGGGAATGACACAGGCCATTTCATTGAGTTGTCTAATTCGCCCCAGGGCATTTCAACATCTCATATTGTTATCTCACCTCCGCAGAAGTTTAAACTTGTACCCAATTCTCTTTGAAGGATTACTACCTTATCTCCTTCAACAGGCTTCGGAAATCACCACTTACTAATTTTCCTCACACTTTTTACATTATGTTGTAATTTACAAATCTTATGGGAGCAGGGACAAAGCCAAAGCTGAGTTCTAGGTTCAGGGTTGCCATATCTCATGCAGAACTGAGATTCAGCTCCCTCAGAACATGGTAAAATGAGATCACATTAAAAACTTGTGAACTTGTAATTTTTATCCAAGCAATATAACAGAAAGGAAAAAGAATACATGATTTACAGATTTATAAACACTTTAGAAAATAAGCTTCCTTTAAAAAAAAGTTTAAATTATGGGTAACCAGCAAGTTCACTGGATGGACAATACTACAATAGTCTCTAAAGCTTTAAGCTCCTCAAACTGCACGCACAATACTAGGCGTGTGGGACACAAGGTGGAACAGTTGCATCAGGGTTCTAGTGCTGGATGTAGAATGCACAGTCCGTGTGGCCAGAGCACATCCCACATGCAGTTACGTAGTTTTCCTCTTCTTGGCTGAAGGCCTTTCAAAAACATCCCGCACGCCAGCTGCTCGTTGCTTGAAGAACTTGCTATTCTGAGCCGATTCCTGAGCCCAGGCAGAGTCAAATGAGGTGGTATCTTGGTCAACCAGATGAGTGTATTTGGTCCGTCCTGAACGGCCAAAGTTCTTGACCTGATTGTTTGGAGACAGACAGAAATGAAACCAAGTTCAGTTTCAAGAGGGAATCACTTTATTCCAAAAACACCCAGCTGAACTTCACTCAAGCCAGCTATACACAACACATTGAATCTCACACCAGAAATCTGAATATATTGCAGGTTAACTTAACAGGTCTGAATTATTGGATTGCATAACTATTATTAAGCAGCCATCTGTGCTTAGGGTCCTGGCCTGAAATGTCAACTATTTATTCTCCTCCATAGATGCCGCCTGACCTGCTCAGTTCCTCCAGCATTTTGTGTGTTAATCCCACAGTTCTTTCCAAAATCCCATCATTTATTTATTTATTGTATCTTGTAGTAATTTTTTTGGACAGGTGGGGCTCGTCAGCCTTGGACAGCAACCTGCCTAGAAGGAAAACTCTGATTTTAAACCTCCCCTGCCTTGTGGCCATACCCACCCATGGGAAAGGCTTCGGGAGTAAACCCCGAGGAAGAAATCTGGAGCCGGGGTCCCTAAGGCAGTTTGATGTTGTTTACAACTTCACTCTGGCAACCTCTGCCACAACACTGGTGCCAAGCTGTATCGGTGCTTGCCCTTCCCTTGGCCTACATCAGTGATGTGGACAGGGGGAACCTGCTGCATGGGCAACAGCCAGTTCTTCAAATCTTCCTGCCCAAGCTTGCACCCTGGAGAGGACACAGTCCACCAGATCCCCTGGGATCGACAGCTGCCTCCTACTTAGTAATTTTTATGTCTGGTACTGTACTGCTACCTCAAAACAACAAATTTCATGATGCATACTCAGTGGCCACTTTATTAGGTACACCTGTTCATTAACGCAAATATCTAATCTTGAGGCAGCAACCTCAATGCATAAAAGCATGCAGACATAGTCAAGAGGTTCAGTTGTTCAGACCAAACATCAGAATGGAGAAGAAATATGATCTAAGTGACTTTGACTTTGGAAATGATGTTGGTGCCAGACAGGGTGGATTGAGTACCTCGCAAACTGCTGATCTCCTGGGCACATAACTGACTCTGAAGTTTACAAAGAATGGTGCAGAAAACAAAAAAAAAACATCCGGTGAGGACAGTTCTGTGGGCGAAAACACTTCCTGTCAGAGGAGAATGGCCAGACTGGTCAGATGGCTCAACAATGGTGTGCTGAAGAGCATCTCTGAACAAACACCACAATGCACCTTGAAGTTATGGGCTACAGCAGAAGACGACCATGAACACAGTGGTCACTTTATTAGGTACAGAAGTATTGCACCCAATCACTACACGTCAGTGATAATAAACCTGATTCTGATTCTCCTTCAACAAAAGGCATGGGACAACCTACAGTTGCCAATTAAGTTGCATGTCTTTAGACCCTGGGAGAATGTGCAGACTCTCACAGGATGGAACTGTGGCCGAGTTTCAACATCACTGTGCCCTCTCCTTTGGGCAAACACATTCCCCATGATGGCAATTCAACTGGGAAAACCTCTGAATATTGCCTTTCTCCTCAGTAAGTTTCCTAAATAACCCAGATTTGCACGGCTATAGCACATCACTTTACAGCGCCAGCAACCGGGGTTCAATTCCCGCCACGGCCTGTGAGGAGTATGTCGTCCTCCCGACGACCTCGTGGGTTTCCCTTGGGTGCTGCAGTTTCCTCCCACATTCTGAACACAGACTGAAGTAAGCTCATTAGTCACATGGGTGTAACTGGACAGTGCAGGCTCACTGGGCCAGAAGCACCTATTATCGTGCTGTATCTCTAAATTAAATTTTTAAAAATAAGCGACTTCAGACATATCCACATTTTTGCCATTCATTGAGAAAGACGACGTCCTGATAAAGGGTGTCTTGGAGAAATCATTCTCCCCTTACTTGAGAGAGCATACTCTCTTTCTTGGCCACACATCTGCAACAAAGCAAGCAAGTCTGAATCCCGAGCCCTCCCTTTGATTTCATTTCCTATGGAAAACTCAGCATACATTCAATAACAATTCTATTCTTCGGGTATTGCTTACATCTCCCATCTCCTGCCACATTCCCACTCCCACTCCCCATTCCCATACCCCTACCCCAGACACATGCAGTAATATCTCAACGTGCTTTTCCTGCACTGGAAAGCAAAAACCGTCTAGAATCACCAGAAGTTCTTCCAAGCTTTATATGACACATTGCTTCCCATTATCCCAGAACAGCATCACGGAAACACAAGGCCTCTGGCAACCCAGGCACACAGTACCTGCATGACTTTTGGCAAAATGGTCTTGTTGAAATGGTCCTCCAGGGTGGGGGAACTGAAGTCCCGTTTATACAGATCCTCCTCTTCATCCTGTTAACAGAAAATGTGACGGCTCAGTTAGTCTGACGCACTCAAAGGAGATTCAAGACTGTTTCATGTCATTTCCTTTACACAAGGGTAAAAGAGACATAATAACTGTTATTCTGGTTCCTTTGCAACACAAAAAGTAAAACACAAGAAGAACACCATTAACAAAAAGAAACAACAAATATGAATATTTAAGATAATTTATATGCATAGATTGAGTGCATGTGAATAAAGTGACACTAGGCACAGGCGTGACTGACAGGAAACAATAAAGCAGTAACACACACAAAATGCTGGAGCAACTCAGCAGGTCAGGCAGTGTCTCATAGATAAATAAACACTCAACCTTGCCAGCTGAGACCCTTCATCAGGACTGAAAAGGAAGGGGGTAGACACCAGAGTAAAAAGGTGGGGTGGGGGGAAAGGAGGACCAGCTAGAAGGTGATAGGACCTTGTGTCTGGACAGTCAGAGATGTAACGGGTTCAAGATTGTTTAATGTCATTTCCTCTACACAAGTGCAAAGGAGAACAAAATAATTGTTACTCCAGATCTGAACCAGCACAAAAAAAACACGCAATAATTTTAACAAAAACACAATAAATATAAATACATAACATAGCTTATATGCATGGATTGACTATATGTCCATAAAGTGACACTAGGCACAGGAGTGTCTGTACACAAGGTGACTGACAGGAAGTGATAAAGTTGTGGTCAGGGTGTGGAAGGGTGGGTCAGTGGGTGATTGGGGGTGTGGAGAGGTGGGTCAGTGGGTGATTGGGGGTGTGGGTCAGTGGGTGATTGGGGGTGTGGAGAGGTGGGTCAGTGAGTGATTGGGGGTGTGGAAGGGTGGGTGATTGGGGGTGTGGAAGGGTGGGTGATTGGCGGTGTGGAAGGGTGGGTCTGTGGGTGATTGGGGGTGTGGAGGGGTGGGTCAGTGGGTGATTGGGGGTGTGGAGGGGTGGGTCAGTGAGTGATTGGGGGTGTGGGTCAGTGGGTGATTGGGGGTGTGGAGAGGTGGGTCAGTGAGTGATTGGGGGTGTGGAAGGGTGGGTGATTGGCGGTGTGGAAGGGTGGGTCTGTGGGTGATTGGGGGTGTGGAGGGGTGGGTCAGTGGGTGATTGGGGGTGTGGAGGGGTGGGTCAGTGAGTGATTGGGGGTGTGGAAGGGTGGGTGATTGGGGGTGTGGAAGGGTGGGTGATTGGCGGTGTGGAAGGGTGGGTCAGTGGGTGATTGGGGGTGTGGAGGAGTGGGTCAGTGGGTGATTGGGGGTGTGGAGAGGTGGGTCAGTGGGTGATTGGGGGTGTGGAGAGGTGGGTCAGTGGGTGATTGGGGGTGTGGAGGGGTGGGTCTGTGGGTGATTGGGGGTGTGGAGAGGTGGGTCAGTGGGTGATTGGGGGTGTGGAGGGGTGGGTCTGTGGGTGATTGGGGGTGTGGAAGGGTGGGTCAGTGGGTGATTGGGGGTGTGGAAGGGTGGGTCAGTGGGTGATTGGGGGTGTGGAGGGGTGGGTCTGTGGGTGATTGGGGGTGTGGAGGGGTGGGTCTGTGGGTGATTGGGGGTGTGGAAGGGTGGGTGATTGGGGGTGTGGAAGGGTGGGTCAGTGGGTGATTGGGGGTGTGGAAGGGTGGGTCAGTGGGTGATTGGGGGTGTGGAGGGGTGGGTTAGTGGGTGGAGCTGCTTGGGGAAGTCACTGTTTCTGAATCTGATGGTCCTGGCATGGATGCTGCGTAGCCTCCTCCCCCGACGGGAGTGGGACAAACAGTCCGTGAGGAGCACTGTCAGACAAACTGCGGCATTACTGGAAAGCTGAACAGTCTGATCTGGTTTGCTCTGCTCGGATGCAGAGTACTTTCAGCACTGAGATTATCAGCACTCACGCAAGCGTATAGTGCCAGTGATCGAGGCTCAATTCCTGTCGCTGTCTGTCAGGAGTTTATACATTCTTCCCCACGACCATATGGGTTTCCTCCGGGTGCTCCAGTTTCTGTCCACGTCCCAAAGACATACAGTTAGGGTTAGTGAGTTGTGGGCATGCCATGTTGGCGCCGGAAACGTGGTGACACTCTCTGCCCCCAGCACATCCTCAGACAGTGCTGGTCACTGACACATAGAAAGCATTTCGCTGTATGTTTTGATGTGCATACAATAAATAAAGCTAATCTTTTAAAAAATCTTACAGGAAGCAACCCCAGTTTCAGCCAAAGTCAGCCTGTCGCCTCCATCTCCTGAGATGCAATTGTAACAATCCACTCCCACCCCAGAGTCAGGAAGTCAGCCTGTCCCCTCCAGCTCCCAAGCTGCCACCATAGGCATTCGCTCCCCCCGCCCTGCCATCCAGAGGCATGCAGTCAGCTGACTCTGCTATTGAACGCAGGGCCAGAAGCTACTCCTGTTTCCACTGAACTGATGAAGTGAGCATTTTAGATCAGTGTTCAGTTCTGGTGACCTCATATTGGAAGGTGTGGAAGGTCAGAAAGGGAGCAAAGGAGGTTTACCAGAAAGATGCCTGGATCACAGGACAAGATTTACGAGGAAAGGTTGAGCGAACTAGGGCTTTTCTCTTTGGAGCAAAGGAGAATAAGCGGTGACTTGATCGAGGTGTCAAAGATAAGAGACACAGTTAATGGACAGCCAGAGACTTTTCCCCAGGGCAAAAATGCAAAAGAGCATAACTTTACGGTAACTGGAGGAAAGTAAAGAATGTCAGAGGAAGCTTTTTTAAAAGAAAACAGAGTGGTAGGTGCTGGGTACGCCCTGAAAGGGGTAGAGGCAGATACATTAGGGACATTTAAGAAACTCTTAGATAGGCACATGGATGATAATAAAATGGAGTGGTAGGTTAGACTGATCTTGGAATAGGCACAACATTGTAGGCTGAAGGACCTGTAGTGTTCTAACAACCAGCTGTTGCATCGGAATTCCCTGGAAACACACAGAATTTAAACATTTAAAGCATCGGAACTCACCATGAAAAAGGCTCCTCTGTGATAATACTTCTGCAGGAACTTGTACTTTCCTTTGCTGGCCTTGTTGGTGATTGATTTGCTGTTGGCCCGAAGCTCTGCTCGCCTCTCCTCCTCAGTCAGGTTGTGCATCCTGTCAATCTCAGCCTTCTCCTTCTCCATTCTGCACAACAGAGAGAGAATCCAATGAAAAAAAAACCTTGCTTCACCCACACAGGAGACAACCCAGATGAGAGAACTCAGTTATCTACATGGGTGATACTCGGGCACCTCTCTACTGCAAAATGCAGCATCTCCTGGTGCCCACCCATTTTAATTCGATTTCCCATTCCCATATATCTTCCTTTACTGCCAAAACAAGGCCAAACTCAGGATGGTGGAGAAACACCTCAAATTCCATCTGGGTAACCTCTAGCCTGACGGTATGAATATTGATTTCTCTGCCCTCCCCCACATCTCTTTTCCATTCCCCATTCTGGTTCCCCTATGACCCCACTCTTTCTTCTCACCTGCCCACCACCCTCCTTGGGTTTGCCTCCTTCCCTTTCTCCCATGGCCCACTCTCCTCTCCTATCAGATTCCTTCTTCTTCACCCCTTTACCTATTCCACCTATCCCCTTTAGCTTCTTAATTCAACCACCCACCTTTCCCCTCGCCTAGTCCCACCAACCACCCACCAGCTTGCATTCCTTCCCCTCTCCCCAGCTTTTCCTTCTGGTTTTTACCCCCTTCTTTTCCAGTCCTGATGAAGGGTTTCTGCTTGAAATGTCAGCTGTTTATTCCTCTGTAGATGCTGCCTGACCTGCTGAGTTTCTCCAGTATTTTGCTAAGTCAAAATTCCATACACACTCATACAGTGGACATACTGGACAATATCCTGGACCAACTCTGGGCAAAAGCTCTGAAGTGTTGCATTTGTCTGGGTGAGAGTTGGCTCAGCATTAATGTCTCACTGGATGATAGTTCTGCTTTCCTCGGTAGGAGGCAGTAAATGAAAGTCACACGTGAAGTTAGTGGTCCGTAGAGTTTTTCTGGGGTGGGGGTGGGTGAAACACACTGAGGATGGATACTCACGATTCCCGCTCCTCCCTGTCCCTTTTGATACGTTTAAGTTCCCGTACTTTCCACGACTCGTACTCCTCTTCATCATTCTCATCATCAGTGTTGAGTGCATCGAGTGCAGATAGTGTCCTCCGCGACTCCTCAAACTCCCGCTTGGCCTCCTCCTCCACAATCTGCAAAATAGCGTCAGTGGTTTTGATCAACATCAGGGTCCCTCATGGCATCCTCCACTGTCACCACCCCACCCCCAGCAGTCCTGCTGCTCTTGGACCTCTCTCTTCACCGAGAAAGTCCCACCACCCTCCTTCACCAGTGGGACAGGCTCCACCATCCTCCTCTGTTCCATCACTCCTCTCTCTTCCTTCACCAGTGGGACAGGCGGCACCACCTGTGCTGTTCCCCCAACCCTCTCCCCTCAGGACAGGCCCCTCTGTCCCCCTGGTATTCTCCCTCACTGGGAAAGGCCCCACCGTTGCCCTGGTTTTTTCTCATCCTTCCCTTTCATTCACCACTGCCAGTCCTCCTCCTCCTCCCCTCTCCCCTTTCATCATTTGGACAATCTCTAACTGCAACAGTGAGAGACTGAAGATGTCCTTGAACATTCCCTCCATTTGGTTGGCATAGACTTTCAGGTTCAAGGACATCTTCAGTCTCTCACTGTTGTAGTTAGAGCTTCCCACCTGCTTCAAGAGGGTGACCCAAGAACAGGGTGAACTGCCTCAACAATCATCTCCCAATTGCATTCACATCTACTGTGATGAAGTGCTTTGAGAGGTTGATCATGGCCAGAATCAACCCCTGCTACAGGACCGGCTGCAATTTGCCTACTGCCGCATAGGTCTCAGCAGATTCAACCTCACTGGCTCTCCACTCGGATCACCTGGACAACAGCAATACCCACGTCAGACTGCTTTTCATTGACTATAGCTCAGCATTCAACATAATCCGAGTCTCAGTTCTAATCAAGCTCCAAAACCTGGCCTTCTGTACATCCTCCTGCAACTTGGATCCTTGACTTCACCAGGAGACCAGACTGGAAATGACATCTCCTGCTCACTGACAATCAACACGGTTGCACCTCAAGAATGTGTGCTTAGCCCACTGCTCGACTCTCGCTACACCCACCACAATGCGGCAAGGCACAGTTTAAACACTATCTACAAATTTGCCGATGGCTGAACTATGGTTAGCAGAATTCCAGATAGTGATGAGGAGGCGTGCAGGAGTGAGACAGATCAGCTGGCTGAGTAGTGCCATAACAACCTTGCACTCAATGTCAGCAGTAAGACCAAGAAATTTTAGGAAGAGGAAGTCGATGGAACACACACCAGTCCTCATATCAGAAGTGGAAAGTAGCAGTTTCACGTTCTTGAATGTCAACATCTCTGAAGATCTATCCTGGGCCCAACATATCAATGTAATCTTAAAGAACGCACGACAGCGGCTATATTTTGTAAGGAGTTTGAGGAGATCAAAGACTCTTGTAAATTTATACAGATGTACAATGGAGAGCATTCCAACTGATTACATCACCATTTCATATGGAAGGGCCACTGCACAGGATCAGAAAAAAGCTCCGTCATGGGCACTAGCCCCCTAACTCCCCCCCTGCCAGAATTGAGGACACCTTCAAAAGATGATGCCTCAAAAAGGCAACATCTGTGATTAAGGACCCTCATCACCCAGGGCATGATCTCTTCTCATTGCTAACATCAAGGAAGTGGTACAGGAACCTGAAGACACCCACTCAATGTTTCAGGAACTGCTTCCTCCTCTCTGCAGTCTGATTTCTGAATGGACAATGAACCCATGTACATGACGTCTTTTCTTTTGCTCTTTTTGCACTACTTATTTTTGACTCAATTTTTAAAAATATTTCTTATTGCAATGTACTGCTGTTGCAAAACAATACATTTCATGACATATGCCAGTGATATTTAACCTGATTCTCATTCCTCCTCACCAGTTCAGTAATATTCCCATTGTTGACCTCATCCCCAATCCATCAACTGCTCCAGCAGGGAACTCAAACGAAAAACCAAATACAGGTACTGGAAATCCAGAAGGAGGCTCATTGATCTGAAATGTTAACTGTGCTGTCTTCACAGATGCCCTCTGACCTGTTGAATGTCACCAGCATTCTCTTCACGAATTCATTGTTTAAATTGTATTTATTTAGAGATACAGCATGGTATCAGGCCCTTCTGGCCCGAAGTGCCCACGACACCCAATTATACCCATGTGATTAATTAACCTACTAACCCATACGGAAGAAACTGGAGAACCTAGCGGAAACTCATGTGGTCACAGGATGTACAGACTCCTTAAAGACATTGGCGAGAATTAAACTCACATCACTGGCACTACAAAAGTGTTACCTCAGTGCTATGCTACTGTGCTACCTCTAGAAATGAGTCAAACATACAAACTTCTTACAGATAGGTATGGGATTGAACCTGGGTCACTGACTCTGTATTAGCGCTAAACATTATGATACCGTGCCACCCCAAATCCAACTGGATCTAATTCAACACTCTGGAGGTAAAGACACTATAAGACCATAAGGCACAGGTGCAGAATTCGGCCATTTGGCTCATCAAGTCACTTCTGCCATTCCATTTTGGATGATCTATTATCCCTCTCAATTCCATTCTTTCTTGCCTTCTCCCTGTAATTTTTGATGCTTTGACTTATCAAGAACGTTTCAACCTATCAGCTCAGTCATGGCCTCACAGCAGCCTGTGGCAATGAATTCCATAGATTCACCACCCTCTGGCTAAAGAAATTCCTCCTCATCACTATTCTAAGTGGACATCCCACTCTTCTGAGCCTGTGCCATCTAGTCCTAGACTCACCCACTCTTGAACATACCCTCTCCACGTCCACTCTATATAGTCCTTTCAACATTGCTAGATTTCAATGTGATTCTCCCCCCCACCCCACCATTTTTCTAAACTACTAGACCAGAGCCAAACGCCCATCATATGTTGATTATTTTATTCTCATGATCTTTCTCGTGAACCTTCTCTGGACCACCTGCATTGCCAACACATCCTTTGTAAGACAGACAAAACTGCAGACAATACTCCAAATGGGCACTGCAGAGGGGCAGGAGGGGAACGGCTGTGCACATCAACCCTGCTGCCCACCTTCAGGGTGTACTTGCGCTGCTCCTCACTCAGGCGCTTCGCTTCCTGCTCCAGCTCCTTCTGTTTCAGGGCTTCGGCCTCTCGCTCCTGCACAGTGACCCGGTCCTTCCTGAGAACAGCAGACATGGAGGTTAGACACGAGAGCAGCTAGGTTTCAGGGAGAAACTTCAAAAATCAGAGGTGGAAGCCCTCGTGCAGGATTTCCTAAGGTTGACTTGCAGGTTGAGTCAGTGGTGAGGAAGGCAAATGCAATGTTAGCAGTAGAATACAAAAGCAAGAATGTAACGCTGAGGCTTTATAAGGCATTAGTCAGTCAGTACTTGGAGTATTGTGAGCAGTTTTGTGCCCCTTATCCAAGGAAGGCTGTGCCGGCATTGGAGAGGGACCAGAGGAGGTTCACAAGATTGATTCCGACAAAGGGTTTACATACAGGAAGCATTTGATGGCTCTGGACTTGTACTCACTGGAGTTTAAGAACTGGGGGTAATCTCATTGAAGCCTACAGATTATTGAAAGGCCAAGATAGAGTGGATAGGGAGAGGATGTTTCCTACAGTGGGGGTGTACAGAACCAGAGGGCACAGCCTCTGAACAGATGGACATCTATTTGGATGAGGAGGAATTTTTTGAGCCGGAGGATGGTGAATCTGTGAAATTCATTGCCACAGAGCTGTGGAGGTCAGGTCATTGGGTATATTTAAAGCTGATGTTGATAGATCCTTGATTATTCAGGGTGTTAAAGGTTAATGGGATTGCAAGGGATGATAAATCAGCCATGATGGAATGGTGTAGCCGATCTGATGGGCCAAATGGCTAATCCTGCTTCAATGTCTTATTGCCTCGGAGTTACAGAAATAAAATTGTAGAACATAGAACAGTGTAGTTGTGTAAATTATGTAAGGTGTGGGAAACAAGTAAGGAAGTTATGGAACCTATGGCAATTAAGGAGGTGGAAATACTGGCGCTTTTAAGAAATTTAAAAGTGGATAAATCTCCGGGTCCTGACAGGATATTCCCCAGGACCTTGAGGGAAGTTTGTGTAGAAATAGCAGGAGCTCTGACGGAGATCTTTAAGATGTCATTAGAAACGGGGATTGTGCCGGAGGATTGGAGTATTGCTCATGTGGTTCCGTTGTTTAAAAAGGGTTCTAGAAGTAAGCCTAGCAATTATAGACCTGTCAGTTTGACATCAGTGGTGGGTAAATTAATGGAAAGTATTCTTAGAGATAGTATTTATAATTATCTGTATAGACAGGATCTGATTAGGAGTAGCCAGCATGGATTTGTGCGTGGAAGGTCATGTTTGACAAACCTTATTGAATTTTTTGAAGAAGTTACGAGGAATGTTGACGAGGGTAAGGCAGTGGATGTAGTCTATATGGACTTCAGCAAGGCCTTTGACAAAGTTCCACATGGAAGGTTAGTTAAGAAGGTTCAGTCGTTAGGTATTAATGCTGGAGTAATAAAATGGATTCAACAGTGGCTAGGTGGGAGATGCCAGAGAGTAGTGGTGGATAATTGTTTATCGGGATGGAGGCTGGTGACTAGCGGGGTGCCTCAGGGATCTGTTTTGGGCCCAATGTTGTTTGTAATATACATAAATGATCTGGATGATGGGGTGGTAAATTGGATTAGTAAGTATGCTGATGATACTAAGGTAGCAGGTGTTGTGGATAATGAGGTGGATTTTCAAAGCTTGCAGGGAGATTTATGCCGGTTAGAAGAATGGGTTGAACGTTGGCAGATGGAGTTTAATGCTGAGAAATGTGAGGTTCTACATTTTGGCAGGAATAATCCAAATAGAACATACAGGGTAAATGGTAGGGCATTGAGGAATGCAGTGGAACAGAGAGATCTAGGAATAACAGTGCATAGTTCCCTGAAGGTGGAGTCTCATGTAGATAGGGTGGTGAAGAAGGCTTTTGGAACGCTGGCCTTTATAAATCAGAGCATTGAGTACAGAAGTTGGGATGTAATGTTAAAATTGTACAAGGCATTGGTAAGGCCAAATTTGGAATATTGTGTACAGTTCTGGTCACCAAATTATAGGAAAGATATCAATAAATTAGGGAGAGTGCAGAGACGATTTACTGGGATGTTACCTGGGTTTCAGCACTTAAGTTACAGAGAAAGGTTGAACAAGTTATTCACTGGAGCGTAGAAGGTTGAGGGGGGATTTGATCCAGGTATTTAAAATTTTGAGTTGACGTGAATAGGCTGTTTCCATTGAGAGTAGGGGAGATTCAAATGAGGGGACATGATTTGAGAGTTAGGGGGCAAAAGTTTAAGGGAAACACGAGGGGGTATTTCTTTACTCAGAGAGTGATAGCTGTGTGGAATGAGCTTCCTGTAGAAGTAGCAGAGGCCAGTTCAGTTGTGTAATTTAAGGTAAAATTGGATAGGTATATGCACAAGAAAGGAGTGGAGGGTTATGGGCTGAGTGCGAGTGGGTGGGACTAGGTGAGATTAAGAGTTCGGCACGGACTAGGAGGGCCGAGATGGCCTGTTTCCGTGCTGTGATTATTATATGTTATATGTAGTACGGGTCCCACTGCATGGGCAACAGACAGATCTCCATATCAACTCTGTCCTGGCTTGCGCCCTGGAGAGGCCACTCCCAGTGACTACCATAGGTGCAGTATCCATGGTCGACCATGACCGATGGAGGCCACACGCACGCACCCTACCCTAATATCAACCTAGCCTTTCCCTCCTGCATTGTCCTTCAGATTTTTATTGTTCACGACCTATCTAATAAGTGCCCCTGATATATCTGCCTCTACCACCACCCCTGACAATACCTTCCAGACACCCACCACACTGTGTAAAAGAATTTATCTCTGACATCGCCCCAATACTTTCCTTCAATCACCTTAAAATGATGCCCCATCATATCCGTCATTTCTGCTCTGGGAAGAAGTCTCCGGCTGTGCACTCTATCAATGCCTCTTATCATCTTGCACACCTCGATCAACTCACGGGATTCTGTAAATGCTAGCTATCTTGAGCAACACACACACACACACACACACACAGTATTGGGGGAATTCAGATCAGACAGCATCTATGGAGGGAAGTAAATAGTCAATGTTTTGGGACCTGATTTTGGCCGAAAATGTCAACACTCCTCCATCATTTTGTGTATGTGTATGTTGAAATAACTATGACATCTCAACACCTTTTCCAGCTGTGGAAAAGTCTGCCAATCTGTGGACCTTGTGGCCAAAAGCAGTCAACAGCCTTTGATAAGGGCAAAAGCCACCTTGACATTCACTCCAGGGTGGGCACAAGGACTCTGTCTCCAACAGAGGTGCTGGGGTTCCTGCCTAGATCAGGACTTGTCCAGTGGACCTTCTGTGTAGAATGCCACAACTGCTGAGGCTGTTCCGACAGAGGCAAACAACACAAGCTGTCTCTTGTGCTGACAACCACACTCAATTAACGCAGTACTTCTTATCCTACAGCAGTTCCAACACCTTGGGTTCAATTCCTACCGCTGTCTATATGGAGTTTGTACAATTTCCCATGACCAGGTGCTCCCCGTTCCTCCCGCATTCCAAAGGTGAGTGGGTTAGTGGTGACATGGGTGTAATTTGGCAGTGGGAGCTCATTGGGTGAAGGGCCTGTAACCTTGCCGTGGTGTATATCTAAATGAATAAAAGTTCTTCAATTCGCAGAGAGAATGGTGGTAATACTCAACAGGCCAGGCAGTATCTAGAAATGGAAACACAGTTAATGTTTCAGATCAATGAGCTTCCTTGTGGGTTTCTGGTATCTGCTGTACTTCTAAATAATAAAATACACAGGCCTTTCTCTTTACAATACTCCTTACAGACCCAGGCAGCCAGTGCCCTATTTTTGTCCAACTTCAGAGTTGTATGAGCCGTACCTTCTGATAAAAACAGGCTTCAGCCGGGGTTCGGTTTCATCCTCACTGTCTGTATATTCCTCATACTCCGACTCCTCCTCAGACTCTTCCCCAGACCTCCCTTCGTCCTCCAGCTCCAGCAGTTCCAGCTCCTCGTTCTCTCTCTCCTGGGCCCGCTGCCTCATCATAGCACGGCGACGCTCGATTTCCTGTTGGAGAACGGGAGAGGTACACCGATTATAAAGCGAGACAAAGCTGATGAAAAGGGAGGTGGGGCACCTCATGTGAAAGTGTGGACAACACTGGGCTGAACAGACTGTCTCCATCCCATACTTTCCTCATTACAGTACTTGTCCTTCCTGCATCCTGACTACCCGATGCACTGACAGCCTTGTATACGTGCTGCTGTTCTCAGTTAATCCCCTCTCAGTACGCTTGTGAATAGAATGAGAGGAGATTTGACACACATTTACTAGGGGTATACATGGGGTAAATGAAAACAGACTTTTCCACTGAGGGCGTGGGTGACTAAAACTGGAGGTCTTAAGTTAAGGATGAAAGGTAAACTATTTAAGGGGAATCCAAGGAGGGTCTTCTTCACTCAGAATGTGGAATGAGTTGTCAGAAGCGGTGGATGTGGGTTCAAATGGATGGACGGAGGGGTATGGAGGGCTATGGTCCCGATGCAGGTTAATGGGGCCAGCTGGGCCATGGGGCTGTTACTGTGCTGTAGTGCTCAACACCTTCAGTAGCAGCAGCTCGTGACCAGCAGAGGTCTGGGAGATTTTCACCACATCGTTCCCTCTCCATCTCTTCTAGGGGTTTACATTTAAATCCATCAACAAAATCTGCCTCCGTTCCGCAGGAAACAGTGGGTGAAGTTACAGAAGAGCCGGGGAAAGCTCAGACTGGTCAGCATGTGAAACTGAAGACACATTAAGATTCAAAATTCAAGATGGTTTAATGTCAATTCCAGTACAGAAATATAAAGGAGAATAAAATGACTGCTACTCTATATCTCTACAGCACAAAAATAAACAATAAGATAAAGAACATAATAAGAATGAAAAATACAATATAAATACACAGCTTATATACAGTGATTGATTATATGGCCATAAAGTGACTGTACGCAAGATGACTTGACAGGAAATGATAAAATAGTGGTGGTTTGGGATGTGAAGGGCTGGGTTAGTGGGTGAAGGTGTTGATCAGCCTTGCTGCTTGGGGAAAGTAACTGTTTTTGAATCATGTGGTCCTGGCATGGATGCGACATAGCTTCCTCCCTGATGGAAGTGGGACAGACAGTCCACGAGCAGGGTGGGTGGAATCCTTCATGTAACCTTTCTGTATATATGTCCTTGATGGCAGGTAAGCTTCTTAAACAGATTGAACACTGATAATTTTTAACTTCTCCAAATCCCTTAACTGCCCCAGACATGGGCAATTACAGGTTAAAGCACCCAACACTCATCACAGCCCCTCAGAGCATGATTGTACTCACCTCATCATCCACTTCCTCCTCCTCCTCCTCACTGCTGTCCTCACGGTCCACGTGCCATGCCTCGCCCTCCTCCTCAGACTCTGCCTCCATCACCACCTCTGGCTCAACGATCATCCGATGCCGAGCCAGCCTGCAGGAGGGAAAAGCATGGGTCTTTAAAGCAACAGATGTTGCTTCACAAACTCCAGAGTAAAAGCAGCTGAGGATTGATCAGCCAGCCTGTTCCCCTGTCAGATCACTCAGGGACTGAACATCAGGGAGAGTTCCACTGATTCACAAACTCCAGAGTAAAAGCAGCTGATTGATCAGCCAGCCTGTTACTCTGTCAGAGTGCTCAGGGAGAGCTCCATTGCTCTGCTTGAATATTGTGTGTAGGACTTTTGACCCTAAGGACACCTGGTTTCCTGGTTGACGATTTCATCTGAAAGATGGCATCTAAAAGTCATACGGCAGATAAAACAGACCCTCTGGCCCAACAGGTCCAAGGTATGCTAGTGTCACCTGTCCATATTTGGCCCACGTTCCTCTAAACCCTTCTACTACTCATGTCTCTGTCCAAGTGCCTTTTAAATACTGACTACTCTCCGGGTGAAAGGTTGCCCTTCCAAGTTCCTATAAAAGCTCTCCCCTCTCACCTGTTCCCTATTCCCCAACCCTTGGACTATGTGCAATCACCGTATCAAAGTCCATTGTAATTATATGCACTGCCACAAGATCACTACTCATTCTACACTCAAATGAGCTAAGCCCCAATCTGCTCATCCCTCAAGTCCCATCAACATCCTTGAGAAAATCCTGTGCATCTTCCCAGCTTAGTGGCATTTTCCAATAACAGGGCAACTAAAACTGAGCACAGTATTCAAATAGGACTTATCAGTGTTTTGTACAAACACAACATAACATCCCAATGCTGTGACGGAAGGCCAGTGTGCCAAAATCCTTGTCTACATGCAGGAAATCATGATCGTGTACTCCTTGGTCCCTGTTCTACAACACTCACCTGGGGCTGACCATGACTATGAATGTCCAAGCACACAACTTTCCCAAATGCAACACCTCTCACTTACCCAAACTGAACTCTACTTGTCATTCCTTATCCCACTTCCCTGTAAATCCAAACAACCATCTTCACTGTCAACACCACTAACCATTTTAAGTATCATCTGCAAACTTACTAACCATGTCTTGTATATTCCCATCAACAGGTCTGAGAATCTATCCTGAGCTCAATATATTGATGCAGTTACATTGAGTGCACAACAGTGGTGATATTTCATCAGGAGTTTAAGACCAAAGACACCCACAATTTCTATAGGTGTACTGTGGAGAGTATTTTAACCATCTGGCATGGAGGGGCCACTGCACAGGATCGGAAAAAGCTGCAGTAAGTTGTAAACTCAGCCAGCTCCATCATGGGCACTAGTCTCTCCAGCATCGAAGACATCTTCAAAAAGGCGGCATCCATCACCAAGGCCCCTCGTCAGGTACAGGCGCCTGAAGACACCAATGTTCCATCATCAAGGCCCCTCGTCAGGTACAGGCGCCTGAAGACACACAAATGTTTCAGGAACAGCTTCTTCCCTCCACCATCATATTTCTGACTGGACAATGAACCCATGAACACTATCTCTGTATTTTTTATTCTCTCTCTTTATTGACTAATTTCATTTTTTAAATATACTTGTTGTATAGTTTTTTAATTATGCATTGCACTACACTGCTGCCACTAAACAACAGATTTCACAACATTTGCCAATCACATTAAAGCTGATCCTGGTCTATCGAGGACAGGCAGCAATAGGCCACTACCTCCTGCTCTAATGCAGACTATCCCAACACCTCCCTGTTTACCGGGCTCTCATTAGTAAAATGTCCAAGGTTACCGGGAGAAGGCGGAAGAACCGGGTTGAGTCACAATGGAATGAAGGAGCAGACCCGATGGACCAAATGGTCAGACCCCACTTGGAGAACTGTTTTCAGTTCTGGTCAGCTCACTACAGGAAGGATGTGGGTACAGTGTGCAGAGGAGATTTACAAGGATGTTGCCTGGATTGGAGGGCGTACCTTATGAGAATAGGCTGAGTGAACTCGGCCTTTTCTCCTTGGAGTGAGGGAGGATGAGGGGTGACCTGATAGAGGTGTACAAGATGATGACAGGCATTGATCATGTGGATAGTCAGTGGCCTTTTTCCTAGGGCTGAAATGGCTAACACAAGGGGACACAGTTTTAAGGTGCTTGGAAGTAGGTACAAGGGAGATGTCAGGGGTAAGTTCTTCACACAGAGAGAGGTGGGTGTGTGGAATGCACTGCCAGCGAAGGTGGTAGAGGCAGATACAATTGAGTTTTTTCAGAGACTCTTAGATAGGTACATGGAGCTTGGAAAAACAGAGGGCTATGCGGTTGGGAAATTCTATGCAGTTTCTACAGTAGATTACATGGTCGACACAACATTGTGGGCGGAAGGGCCTGTAATGCGCTGTAGATTTCTATGTTCTATTCTTAAGGATTTAAGGTCTGAAGTTTTCAAATTCTTGCTCCAGCAAGAAGACAGAATACTCAATGCGGACCACCTCGACCTCCTGCACAATCACCACAACTTTTCCTCAGTACAAATAAACATGTCTCTCTGGCTTAATGCTCCATCTGTGATTGGGGGAGCTAAATCTTCCAGTTAGTCAGCCATTAATGACAGCTGAAGCGGGCATTTTTTCTGATCTGACGACTGAGTGACTCAAACTCTGGCAGTGCGAGGGCCTCAAATTCTCTCACCTTTCCTCAACGTCCTCAGTCAGTCGGTTCTGGAGTCGCTTGAGACGCGGGTCATTCGCCAGCTCTTCTTTCACTTCAGGTTCCACCTCTGCCTCCTTTGGTTTCTTAATGAACTGGAAATCCTCCTCCTCCTCATCCGAGGACTCCATTGGAGCGTAATCTGGTCGTTTACCGGACACATAGCGCTTCACCTTCACTTTTTCCATAGACACCTCACCTGGACAAAGGAGGAAGCTGTGTTTAGATAAATGCTTATACACCACACTC
Organism: Hypanus sabinus; assembly: GCF_030144855.1. NCBI lineage: Eukaryota > Metazoa > Chordata > Chondrichthyes > Myliobatiformes > Dasyatidae > Hypanus > Hypanus sabinus. Next base: position 7,767,361 of record NC_082726.1, on the reverse strand, counting down.
AAAGGCCTAAACCTCAGCACAACCAACAAATGGGCTGGGCTCAAGTATATGCAGTTTATTCAAGAACAAAATGGGTAAGCGAACTGGTTTATTATTGTCACTTCTGATTAAAAACAGTAAAAACATTTTGCTTGTGTGCCATCCAGACAGATTGCTCTGAATATACACTCAGTGACCACTTTATTAGGTACAGGAGAGGAATCCAGGGTAGTTTTTTGCTGCTGTAGCCAATCCACTTCAAAGTTTGACATGTTTTGTGTTCAGGGATGCTCTTCTGCACACTACTGTTGTAATGTGCAGTTATTTGAGTTACTGTTGTCTTACTGTCAGCCTAACCAGTGTGGCCATTCCCCTCAGACCTCTCTCATTAACAAGGAGTTTTTAACTAAAGAATCGCTGCTTAGTGGATGCTATTTTTGTTTTTCACACCATTCTCTGTAACCTTTAGAGACTGTTATGCATGAAAATCCCAGGTGATCAGCAGTTTCTGAGATACACCTCGTCCGGCACCAGCAAACATTCCACAAAGTCACTTAGATCACGTTCTTCCCCATTCTGATGTTTGGTCTGAACAACAACTGAACTTGCGACCATGTCTGCATGCTTTTATGTGTGGAGTTGATTAGATATTTGCATTAACAAGGTGAATGTGTACCTAATACTTTGGCCACTGAGTGTAAGTACATTTGGATGGTACAACAAAAACATGAAGCCTGCAGGAAATCCATGGACTCTTGACACCTCTTGCTGCTTTGGCAAAGCAGCCAACATTATCAAAGACCCCACCCTCCCCCGGCAGAAGCTACAAATGCCTGACAGCATATACCACCACATGGACAACCGACAGTAAGATAAACTCTCATTCTCACAAGAGAGACTGCAGATGTTGGAAATCTGGAGCAACACACAAAATGCTGGAGGCACTCTGCAGGTCAACTTACTGACCATCTCTCTTCATTCGTTCCAGTCCTGATGAGCAGTCTCAACCCAAAATGTCAATTGTTCATTTCCCTGCTGAGTTCCTCCAGCATTCTGTGTTGTTCTTAACCTCATCGCCTACCTCTTTATATCCTTGTATCTTATTAACTTATATTAGAACATAGAACAGCAGCCTGGGGTATATCTCTTCCAGTCCCGACAATTTAATGCTTTTCAAAAGCTCCAGTATATCCTCTTCTTTAATGTCTATATGCTCAAGCGTTTCAATCCACTGCAAGTCATCTCTACAATCGCCAAGATCCTTTTCCCTGGTGAATATTGAAGCAAAGTATTCATTAAGTACCTTCGCTACCTCCTCCGACTCCATGCACACATCTCCACTATCGCACCTGACTGGCTCTATTCTCACGCGGCTCATCCTCTTGCTCTTCACATACTTGTAGAATGCCTTGGGGTTTTCATCTATCCTGCTCAACAAGACCTTCTCATAGTCCCTTCTGGCTCTCCTAAATTCATTCTTAAGCTCCTTCCTGGCAACCTTGTAATTTCCTAGAGCTCTAACTACCTTGTTTCTTCAACCTTTCATAAGCTTTTCTTTTCTTCTTAACTAGATTTTCCACATCAGTTGTACACCATGGTTCTTTAACCCCACCATCCTCTCCCTGTCTCAATGGAACATACCTATGCAGAATGCCATGCAAATGTCCCCTGAACATTTGCCACATTTCTGCCATGCATTTCCCCGAGAATATCTGCTCCCAAGTTCCTGCCTAATAGCATCATAGTTCCCTCTACCCCAATTAAATGTTTTCCCAAATTGTCTGTTCCTATCCCTCTCCAGTGCTATGGTAAAGGAGACAGAGTTGTGATCACTATCTCCAAATGCTCTCCCACCAGGAGATCTGACACCTGACCAAGTTCATTTCCCAACACCAGATCAAGTACAGCCTCTCCTTAGTTGGCTTATCTTCATATAGCATCAGAAGACTTCCTGAACACACCTAACAAACTCCACCCCATCTAAACCCCTTGTTCTAAGGAGATACCAGTCAGTATTAGGAAAGTTAAAAATCTCCCATCACAAGAACCCTGTTATTATTGTACTGTTCTGGAATCTGTCTCCCTATCTGCTCCTCAATGACTCTGATACTATTGGGGAGGGGGGTGGAGTTATTGTCTCCTGATTTACCTGGTACTAGCTCAATGGTGCCAGAAGCTGTGGCAACACTTGTGGACTACACAAACATATCCTCAGACTTTGTTGACTGTTCATACAAACAACTGCACAGGATCAGAAAAAAATTGCAAATTGGGCACGAGCGTCCCCAGCAACAAGAACATCTTCAAAAGGCAATATCCATCATTTAGGATCCCACTCCCATTACCCAGGACAGGTCCTCTACTCATTGCTACCATCAGGGAAGAGGTGACTGAAGACACACACTCAACATTTCAGGAACAGCTTCTCCCCCTCCACGAACAGATTTCTGAATGGGCAATGAACCCGTGTACTCTACCTCAACACTTATTGCTCTCTTTTTGCACTATTTAAGTTTTTTAAATGCTTATTGCAACAGCTTTTTAAATTACTGTATGTATTGCAAAACAACACATTTCATAACATATACCTGATTACAATGAAGCATTTTGCTATACGTTTAGATGTACATACGATTAATCTATCAATCTAATAAGTGAATGAATGCATCATGTAATGAATTGATCAGTATGAACAAACAAGCTGTTTACTGTATCAGTAGATGTGACAACAATAAACGAATAATCATTACTGTACTACACTTTCTTTGTAACTATAAAACATTATTAATGACACGATCTGTCTGGACCTCAGCTTATGTAATTATAAACCAATTAAGCCATTAACTCGCAAGAAAACATCACGGTCCCACCCTCAAACCCTTCCCTGCATTCGGAAACACCCGGATAGAGATCAGCTATGCCAAACAACCCAGGACGTGGGGTGAGTGCTATCACAGCCCCAAAATCGAGCCCGGGGCTCGGGTCGCGAATAGGCCGCCAACCTCGGCTTTGCCTACAGGCCTCGATTTACCCTTTTCATTGAGGACGGGCACGGCCCCTGCCGTGGACTGGATCGGGGGCTGCTTGGCGCTGAGGCTCAGCGGAGCCGCCATCCTGTCAATATTGGCGTCGGTGCAGCCGCCACTACAAGATGGAGACGGAGACGGAGGCCAAGCCAGGCGCAATTTGATGTCGTCACCACTCGAATACTGGCCACGCCCCTCCGTCTGGTTTCTATTGGCTAAAGGCCCACGCAGACAAGGGGAGGGCGGGGCTGTCGTCGTCATAGACGCGAGCGGAGCGGTAACGATGGGCCGGTGTCGGCGGGAGGGGGAGGGGGAGGGGGAGGGGGAGGGGGAGGGTGAGGGTGAGGGTGAGGGTGAGGGGGCGGGGGCGGGGGCGTGAGAGTGAGGGCACGGTGGGAGGGGCGGTATCGAGCTCTGCACTGGGGACGGGGGGGCACTGGTAGGAGGGAGCCGCACTGGGGACGGGGGGGGGCACTGGTAGGAGGGAGCCGCACTGGGGACGGGTGGGGGGTGCAGTGGTAGGAGGGAGCCGCACTGGGGACGGGGGGGGGCACTGGTAGGAGGGAGCCGCACTGGGGACGGGTGGGGGGGGCACTGGTAGGAGGGAGCCGCACTGGGGACGGGTGGGGGGGGCACTGGTAGGAGGGAGCCGCACTGGGGACGGGTGGGGGGTGCAGTGGTAGGAGGGAGCCGCACTGGGGACGGGTGGGGGGTGCAGTGGTAGGAGGGAGCCGCACTGGGGACGGGGGGGGGGGGGGCACTGGTAGGAGGGAGCCGCACTGGGGACGGGTGGGGGGTGCAGTGGTAGGAGGGAGCCGCACTGGGGACGGGGGGGGGGCACTGGTAGGAGGGAGCCGCACTGGGGACGGGTGGGGGGTGCAGTGGTAGGAGGGAGCCGCACTGGGGACGGGTGGGGGGTGCAGTGGTAGGAGGGAGCCGCACTGGGGACGGGGGGGGGCACTGGTAGGAGGGAGCCGCACTGGGGACGGGTGGGGGGTGCAGTGGTAGGAGGGAGCCGCACTGGGGACGGGTGGGGGGGTGCAGTGGTAGGAGGGAGCCGCACTGGGGACGGGTGGGGGGGGCACTGGTAGGAGGGAGCCGCACTGGGGACGGGTGGGGGGTGCACTGGTAGGAGGGAGCCGCACTGGGGACGGGTGGGGGGTGCAGTGGTAGGAGGGAGCCGCACTGGGGATGGGGAGGGTGCAGTGGTAGGAGGGAGCTGCACTGGGGGGGGGTGCAGTGGTATGAGGGAGCTGCACTGGGGGATCAGTGAGAGAGAGCCTCACTGGTGTGGGGGGGGGGTGCACTGGGGTGGTGATGGGAGAGAACTGCACTGGCGGGGGGGGGGGGGTGGACAGTGACAGGGGAGAAATGCAATGAGTTAGTGCTGAGCCTGTTAGTGAGTCTATTCAGAAACTGGACAGGAAAATTGGAATCCTTTGAGTCAGAGATTCCCCAGTGTTTAGACCTAGACCAGTATTAACACCGGGTGGGACATGGGAGTGAGGACCCTCTCAAAATCAAACCCATCCATGGCACCTTGGCACATCCAGAACTCTCCTGCGATAAGCTGATCAGTGCAAGTTTGGGTTCAGAGCCTTTAGCTCGCCTTTAGAATCATACAGAATCAGTTCGTTCCAAAGAGGAAGAAAGATTCTAAGGGAAGTAGGGGGCGACTGTGGCTGACAGTGGAAGTCAAGGACAGTATAAAAATAAAAGAGAAGTATAACATAGCAAAGGTGAGCAGGAAGCTAGAGGATTGGGAAACTTTTTAAAGAGCAACAGAAGATAACTGAAAAGGCAATACGGGGAGAAATGATGAGGTACGAAGGTGAGCTAGCCAAGAATATAAAGGAGGATAGTAAAGGCTTCTTTAGGTATTTGAAGAGGAAAAAATTAGATAAGACCAAAATTGGGCCATTGAAGACAGAAACGGGTGGATTTATTATGGGGAACAAGGAAGTGGCAGACGAGTTGAACAGGTACTTTGGATCTGTCTTCACTAGGGAAGACACAAACAATCTCCCAGATGTAATAGTGGCCAGAGGACCTAGGGTAACGGAGGAACTGAAGGAAATTCACATTAGGCAGAAAATAGTGTTGGGTAGACTGATGGGACTGAAGGCTGATGAATCCCCAGGGCCTGATGGTCTGCATCCCAGGGTACTTAAGGAGGTGGCTCTAGAAATTGTGGATGCATTGGTAATCATTTTCCAATGTTCTATAGATTCAGGATCAGTTCCTGTGGATTGGAAGGTAGCTAATGTTATCCCACTTTTCAAGAAAGGAGGGAGAGAGAAAACAGGGAATTATAGACCAGGTAGCCTGACATCAGTGGTGGGGAAGATGCTGGAGTCAATTATAAAAGATGAAATAGTGACACATTTGGATAGCAGTAACAGGATCGGTCCGAGTCAGCATGGATTTATGAAGGGAAAATCATGCTTGACTAATCATCTGGAATTTTTTGAGGATGTAACTATGAAAATGGACAAGGGAGAGCCAGTGGATGTAGTGTATCTGTACTTTCAGAAAGCCTTTGATAAGGTCCCACATAGGAGATTAGTGGGCAAAATTAGAGCACATGGTATTGGGGGCAGAGTACTGACATGGATAGAAAATTGGTTGGCAGACAGGAAACAAAGAGTAGGGATAAATGGGTCTTTTTCAGAATGGCAGGCAGTGACTAGTGGGGTACCGCAAGGCTCAGTGCTGGGACCACAGCTATTTACAATATACATTAATGATTTAGATGAAGGGATTAAAAGTAACATTAGCAAATTTGCAGATGACACAAAGCTGGGTGGCAGTGTGAAATGTGAAGAGGATGTTATGAGAATGCAGGGTTACTTGGACAGGTTGAGTAAGTGGGCAGATGTAGTTTAATGTGGATAAATGTGAGGTTATCCACTTTGGTGGCAAGAACAAGAAGGCAGATTACTATCTGAATAGTGTCAAGTTAGGAAAAGGGGAAGTACAACGAGATCTCGGTGTCCTTGTTCATCAGTCATTGAAAGAAAGCATGCAGGTACAGCAGGCAGTGAAGAAAGCTAAAGGCATGTTGGCCTTCATAACAAGGGGAGTTGAGTATAGGAGCAAAGAGGTCCTTCTGCAGTTGTACAGGGCCCAGGTGAGACCACACTTGGTGTATTGTGTGCAGTTTTGGTCTGCAAATTTGAGGAAGCACATTCTTGCTATTGAGGGAGTGCAGCATAGGTTCACGAGATTAATTCCCAGGATGGCGGGACTGTCATATGTTGAAAGATTGGAGTAACTGGGCTAGGATGCACTGGAATTTAGAAAGATGAGAGGGGATCCAATTGAAACATCCAAGATTATTGGGATTGGACATGAAACATGTTCCCGATATTGGGGGAGTCCAGAACCAGAGGCCACAGTTTAACAATAAGGGGTAAGCCATTTAGAACGGAGTTGAGGAAAAACTTTTTCACCCTGAGAGTCGTGGATCTGTGGAATGCTCTGCCTCAGAAGGCAGTGGAGGCCAATACTCTGCATGCTTTCAAGAAAGAGTTAGATGGAGCTCTTAAAGATAGCGGAGTCAAGGGGTATGGGGAGAAGGCAGGAATGGGGTACTGATTGTGGATGATCAGCCATGATCACAGTGAATGGCAGTGCTGGCTTAAAGGGCTGAATGACCTACTCCGCACCTACTATCTGGGAGTTTTGGTGAAATATCGGCATTGTTCAACTTTGAATCCCTCCTGAATGTTCCCAAGATGTCGTCACAGTGAGATCAGATTCCTGTAATAGTTAGTCCACTGAGATCTGGACCTTTTGAACTCTTCGTTGGAGCTGGGAATTTCAATTCAAGTGATTGAAGAATTGTGGAATAAAAAAATGCTGGTTGCAAATGAGAAGTTTGTTATGAGACCACATCTGGTTCACTGGTGGTTGTTTGTGCAGGAAATCTGTTGTTATTTCCTGACCCAGTCTGTAAGTGACTCTGGATCCACACCATATGGTTAACTCGTAAGTGTCTTCAATTCATGGACAAGATGTGCCAAACAATAGTGTGGATAGTGAATGCTGAGATTGCCTGCCACATCTGCATCCTGTGAACGATGACAAAAACACTGTTGTCTCTACCTGTTTCCAGTGATGCGGTCTCTCACCCATGTGTACACTTGGAAAATAGAAATAAAGATCCACAGAGCCCCTGTATTTTAGACAGTGGTTCATTACTATTTCTGATAGTCATATTTCTTGAAATGTGTAGTTTTGACTTCAAGGTAAAAAATATTTTTATGCAAGACATAAAAATCACAAAAATAAAAATAACATTGTGAGGTGAATAATAAACTCTTAATAATGGACTGTTCAGGAATCTGGCAGCAGAGGAAAGGAAACGGTTCCTAAATCATCCAGTGTGTGTCTTCAGGCTCCTGTACCGCAAGGTAGAAATGAGTAGAGGACATATCCTGGCTGGTGAGGGTTGAGTTGGGCCGAGACTGGGGAATGGTGGGTGCGTGGAAAGCACTGCCAGTGGAAGTGGATACTATAGGGTCTTTTAAGAGCCTCTTAGATAGGTACATGGAGCTTAGAAAAATAGAGGGCTATGCAGAAACGAAATTCTAGGCAGTTTCTAGAGTAGGTTACATGGTCATTGTGAAGGGCCTGTAATGTACAGTACATTTCTTTGTTCTTAAGACCCTTCATTAGTCCTGATGAAGGGGTTCATTCCAAAAATTCAACTGCTTATTCCCCTTCATAGATGCTGCCTGACCTGTTGTGTTCCTCCAGCAGTTTGTGTGTGTTGCTGTGGATTTCCAGCACCCTGCAGAATCTCCTCATTGAATGTTGCTTCATTGTGACGTGTTCCTGTTGGGCCATACTAAATGCACCCGGCTGTATCATTCTCAGCTCAATAGGTTGAGTTACAACAGACTGGGAGAGAAACTGGCCACCAACATTCCTGATACATGATGTGCTGCTGTGTGATTGACTTTTCCCCAGTGTTTCCCTTTGTATTTATTTCTGTGCAATTTCTTGACAACTCTATACACCTTATCTCCTTGGGTTGTTGTAACACTAAGAAGACCAGAGCGACTTCGAGTTTCGTTTTAAGAGTTTATCAACATAATATCATGGAGAGTCTGCTGCAGTCTCCACCGCCACCAGAACTCTGATTTTTAGGTTTTAATGAGCTCATATAAAGTAAGATAAATAACTTCAAGTAACTTTGTTTAGCATCCCACAGTCAGTACTTGATCAATCCTTTAAAAGACATGTCAATTATCTCTCAACACGAGTCTAATAGTCCTCTGTTCCATTACCAGGACTCATAATTCACCCCCAGACACATCCTCCCTCCTGGTTGCAGGGGCCTAGTATCTTGTTTATTTGAGTTCCTGGTTCTGCGCTTATCATCCAAGGTTATTCTCAACACACATCAGCAGTCTTAAGTCCAGCTGCTCCAGAATGGTCAAGTATCCCAACACGCACTAGTTTTAACCATTTCGACCACACCACGCCTTGGGTTCGGACAGCTACAGTCTTCGAGGATCAACTGCATTTGCTCAGCAGCAGTGACCCTTAGCTACCGTCCCATCTCACTGAAACGTAATCTCCCATATCAGCACAAACCTAATCTTCCAAAAAGAAACATGGTTCTCCTGAGGGGCTGGGTCCTGTGGAACATCTCCACAAGCAAGAGAAGGGTGTATTATCCAAAGAGGCGATGTGTGTAACTTTGGTCTTCCTATACGGAACGTGTATGCTTGATGGCACTACATCTGAATAGACCTGACAGCATGAACGTATAGACACTTGGAATGTAATAAAAACTATGAACTGTTTTTGTATTTTTATTTTGAGATCCAGAGCATAAAAGGCCTTTTGAGCTGCACCACCCAGCTACTCTCCAATTTAACCCTGGCTTTATGATAGGACAATTTACAGTGACCAATTAACCGGTACAGTTAAAACCTGTAATTCCATGGGGTAGAAGTACAAAGTCTTTACAGAGGATGCCAGGTTGAACTTAGAACTCCAATGCCCTGAGCTGCAATTGCATTGCGCTAACCACTACACCGGTTTCTAAGGTTGTCATAGCCGGGGTGGTAGTGGGTATAAGCTCTGATTGGTGTGTGTCACTAACAGTCTCTGACAACCAAGACCAACTCCTGGCCTTCATGTGTGGCTTAGCTACTAGGCCCAGCGGAACTGTTTCTACTGACAAGAGAAGGAGCAAAGGCGGACCTTTTCCACCTCAAAACCAGTTGCTTCGGGCAGGTGGGGCACAGCAGCCCACCTAGGAGAAGGAAAACTCCAATTTTAAATCTCCGCTGCCTTGGGAAAGGCTTCAGGAGTAAACCCCGAGGAAGAGCCGGGGTCCCTAAGACTGTCTGATCAACACGTACAAAAGCTGGATGAACTCAGCAGGTCCAGCAGCATCCGTTGATTTGTTGATTGTTGTACATGTTGATTTGACCACAGCATCTGCAGTGTACTTTGTGTAAGGCTGTTCGATGTTGTTTACAACCTCACTCTGGCAACTTATGCGATGGCACTGGTGCCAAGCTGTATTGGTGCTTGCCTTTCCCTTGGCCTACATCAGTGACTTGGAGAGGGGGAACCCGCTGCATGGACAACAGCTGGTTCTTCAAATCTTCCCACCCACGCTTGCCCCCTGGAGAGGACAGTCCACCAGAGGCACAAACCCATGATCCCCTGGGATTGACAGCTGCCTACTACTAACCACTACACTACTGTAAGAACAATTATTTTTAATGAATAAAATTGATTTCTTAAAGTAAAACAGTTCTGCTCTGGTGAAAGTTTATTGCATTTTCTGGTTTTCTTGAGAAAACTGCACTGTCAAATATAACCATATAACAATTACAGCATGGAAACAGGCCAACTCAGCCTTTCTAGTCCGTGCTGAATGCTTTTCCCTATTCCCTATTCCCTCTGGCCCACACTCAGCCCATAACCCTCCATTCCTTTCCTGTCCATATACCTATCCAACTTTACTTTAAATGACAATACAGAACCTGCCTCTACCACTTCTACTGGAAGCTCCTTCCATGCAGCTACCACTCTCTGAGTAAAGAAATCCCCCCTCGTGTTACCCTTAAACTTTTGCCTCCTAACTCTCAACTCATGTCCTCGTTTGAATCTCCCCTACTCTCAATGGAAAAAGCCTATCCACATCAACTCTATCCCCCTCATAATTTTAAATACCCTTATCAATTCCCCTCTCAACTTTCTACGCTCCAAAGAATAAAAGACCTAACTTGTTCAACCTTTCCCTGTAACTTCGGTGCTGAAACCCAGGTAAAATTCCAGTAAATCTAGGTAATACAGAGGCTAGAATTCCCCCCCCCCCCGTGCAGACCGGTCACCAGGGGAGGGGGGCATCTCTTGTTCAGAGATAGAGAAGCCCCCAAGCTGACCCATGGGAGTCCACTGGCCCACAGCTTGGTGTCATCACAACAGCCTTGGCAACTCAGACCTCAAAGGATGCCAGTGAGATGTCATAGGCTGACCACACTATCCACAACTGCACCAGACTTTTGAGGGAAACAGAGGAATGGCTAGCATGAGTTACAAAATCGGTTGTTGATGCCCTCAGGTTGAAGACTGCCTCATACCCCTAACCCATGGCACAAAGTTTTCATTCTATATTCCTGCATTAACATTTTCTGTATTAAGAGTTTGAGAAGAATTGGTATGTCACAAAATACTCTCACAAATTTCTACAGATGTACCATGGAGAGCATTCTAACTGGATGCTTCACAGCCTGGTATGGAGAGGCCACTGCAAAGGATTGAAAAAAGTTGTAAACCCAGCCAGCTCCATATTGGGCACTACCCTCCCCAGTGTTGAGGACATCGTCAAAATGTGATGCCTCACCCATCACCTCCATCTCATGCCCTCTACTCATTGCTACCATCAGGAAGGAGGGAGCCTGAAGACTCAACATTTCAGGAACAGCTTCTTCCCCTCTGCCATCAGATTTCTGAATGGACAATGAACCCATGTACTTTTGATCTCTTTTTACATTGTATTTAATTTTTAAAAATATATTTCTCATTGCAATTTATAGTTTTTTATTATGTACTGCACTATACTGCTGCCACAAAACAACACATTTCATGACGCATGTCAATGATATTCTAATTCAGACTGCTTCCTGGAATCTTCATATTCTGTATGTGACAGCCAGGTGGAGGGGGGCGGGGGTGAGGCAAGAGGGCGATTAGAGCAGGGAGTGAGGGTGAATAAGGAAGAGAAGGGATGGAACAGAATTCAAACTGCAGGAGGAATTCAGTGGGTTGGGTAGTGGAGGAAGAGAAATAACAGTCCCTGTGTCAGAAGGGGTGGAAGTTAAGTGAGGGGGCAGGAAGGAGGGAGAGAGGGTAGGCATTAAAACCTGGATGTTCTTAGAGTTTACAGCCCAGAATCAGCAAGGACACCTCCCTGACCACCTACAATCAGGTGAGTCTCAGAAAGAAAGCATGAAGGTCTGAGACAAGTTCCTTCCTTTGGAATTCCCCACCCTGGGAGGTTAGAGGCTTCCTGGCTGTACCCATTGACAAAAGATGGACAGATTGGGATAAGGGGATGGAACGGGAGCAGATCATCAGTCTCGAACCACGGACCAGCTCTCCCATGTTTTCTCTCAATACTAATACTCCACCTTCCATTTACTGTGAAAACCAGATTCTTGTTCAGATACACTGGTTTCTCTCTCTCTCACACACACACACAGTTCAAACCCATCAACAACCTTAAACAAAGGTAGGAAAAGGGTCAGAACTTTACCCTGTGGCTCTTGAAAGTGTTTTTGTTGAGCAGAGGGCTAGGGAGGCTTGGAGCTGGAAATTTCCCAGCATTTCTGCACTGCTTGGCCCAGAAGGGACATAGGTAATTTTCAGGGCCTGGCCTGGGTGAGAGCACTGGTCTCCTGTGGGGCCTCGGCAGCTGATTTTTGGAAACATCAACTTGACTTGAATCATCAACTTGAAATGCTGAGGCACCTCCCTTTCTTGGGTGGGTTTCTAGTGGTGATGGTGCCTCATTGGGACGGAAGGGCCTGTTATCACACTGTATCATTAAATAATAATAAAACCCTACAGCCCTCTTCTTAATCCCATCACCCCTACTGGGGCATTGGCCGCCAACAGCAGCTCGCCAGAGTCCTCTGTGCTGGGCCAATAGAAATTCGATCGGTCCCGGAGCTTCTGTTCTCATCACACGACTTCACATGTTGTCTAGGTGAAGATTCTTCCTCTCCCAGGGATGAGGTCTCGGAGCTCCTGTTGCTATTTCTGTAGCTCAGGGTTTTTACTCGCCCCATGGTCACCCCTCCTCCTTTCGCAACACCGCCTGGGACCATCCACAGAGTTCCGCAGCCCTCCCCAACTTAAAGATGACCAACATGTTCCCACCATCACTCTTTTGTCTGTCCATTGATCTGAATCCACAGCAGTGGATTTTCCCCAATACTGCAAGTCTTTGTGAGTATGGTTTTCCATTGATTCTGTTGTATTTGTTTGTTCTACTGTGAATGTCTGCAAGAAAATGTATCTCATGGAGACTTATGTACTTTAATAAATTCACATTGAACTTCATTCGAATAATATCTGATGACCCTGAGCTTGTGAATTGGCGAGACCAGAGGCCAAGGCCTAGTGTTCGTTACTTGGCATGTCCAAGGTTTGAAGCCTGGAAGTTGAATCCCATTGGCAGGTGCTGCGTCTGTGAATCTGAGAAAGTTGAAGATCAATGTCTGCAGGCCTGGGTTCTTGTCCACTGAAGGACAAAGAAGACTGCCTGTCCTGGGGTTAAAGAGCTTGTGTGTGGATGGGAGGGAGGATTGGTGTTTTTTTTTGTTGCTTGTTGTGCTTGTGGCACAGGAATGCGTGGTGACACTGCCTCCAGCACATCCCTCAAGCATCCCGGTTTGAATGCAAATGGCACATTTGACAGTACGTTTCAATGTACACATGATAAATAAACTTGAATATTAAAACTTTGATTTAATGTATTTTATTTGAAAGACAATGCAAAAATGACACTTTACTAAAGGTAACACTATCCCATTGACAAGTCCTATTTAAATATCATCTGTACACTTCACAATAACTGAATTCATAAGGTTAGCACAGGAACAGAAATTTACTAGTTAATATTAATAAAATTAGCAGTACTTTAAAAAATGGATCAAGTAGTAATACAGAAATGGGAAACTGGGGCTGATAGTTCTAGAAGTCAGAATAAATTAAAGTAACTTTTCATTCAAAATGAATATTGACAAAATTCAGCAGTAAGAGGGAAAACTGAAGAGCTTAACAATCCAGGCATGATGTAACAAATCGAAGGATGGTTCACAATAGGTGCCAAGGAGGCCATTTCCAGTCACTGCAATCACCTCACATCTCTTGTCAAACTCTTGGACTCTCATATTGTTGGTGGCGAAGTGCAGCCTACCCTGCATGAGCAGCCATGTTTGCTTAAGGCTGAATCACCAGTCAGCAGCACACTGAGCAGCTTGTTTACAGTCTCTTTCACCAGGGAACCTTTAACCAGTTGGATCAATTCTACTTCCCATGAACAATGGAGAGCCTTAAAAACTCTAGCAGATGTACTGAGGACAGCATCCGGACTGGTCTGGTTTGGATGCACCCATGCACAGGATGGGAAAAGGCTGCTGAGGGTTGTAACCTCAGCGAGCTCCATTGTGGGCACAACCCTCCCCAACATCTTCAAAAGGTGATGCCTCAAAAGGGTGGCTCCATCATTAAGGACATACCCTCTTCTCCTTGCTTCCATCAAGGTGGTGGTACAGGAGCATGAAGACACGTTCAACATTTCAGGAACAGCTTCCTTCCTTCCACCATTAAACTCATGAATACTCGTTCACTGATTTGCTTTTCAGATACTCTTGTTGTTATAGTAACAACGAAACAACCAATTTCAAGACAGATGTCAGTGATAATAATCGATTCGGAGGAGTGTGCAGGGTGTCGGGCGCTAAGGTGGCCTAGCGCTGGGACTATGGCTTGCAGTGGGGATAGGATTGTCTGTGTGAGGATGGTCAAGAACATTGGAGCTGAAATCCCCAATCATGAAATATCCTATACAAACATCAGAAGAGACGATTGCTGATACAGCATAAATGGAAATGAGAGGATGAGAGGACACTGCAAGGATTCATGGGCCTGAGTTATAGGGCAGATTGGGACTTTATTCCCTGGAAAGTAGGAGATTGAGGGGTCAGCTTGCTGCCACCATCTGTGAGGAATTTGCATGTTCTTCCTGTAACAGTGTGGGTTTCTCCCACATTGCAAAGACGCACGAGATGAGGAGGAATTTCCCTAGCCAGAGGATGGTGAATCTGTGGAATTTGTTGCCACAGGCAGCTGTGGAGGCCAAGTCATAGGGTATGTTTAAAGCAGAGGTTGATAGGTTCTTGGCGAGTCAGGGTGTGAAAGGTTACGGGGAGGGGAAAGCAGGAGAATGGGATTGAGAGGGAAATAGGTCAGCCCTGATCAAATGGCAGAGCAGACTCAATGGCCTAATTCTGCTCCTGTGCCTTATTGTCTTTTGGAGTTAAGGTCACACTTTGTTGTTAAGTGTGTTGGCAATTGTGGGCTGTCCCTAGCACATCCTCGGACTGTGTTGGTTGTTGAAGCAACTAACACATTTCACTGTATGTTTTGGTATACATGTATCAAATAAAGCTAATCTGATCTTATAGAGGTGTATGAGGGGCACAGATAGTCTTTTTCCCAGGGAAGGAGAACTGAAAACTAGACAGCATAAGTTTAATATGAGAGGAGAAAGATTTATCAGAAACCTCTTTGTGCAGAGGGTGCTGTATATATGGAACGAGCTGCCTGGGGAAGTGGTTGAGGCAGATAGAATAACAACATTTATAAGATGTTTGGATAAGTACACAGAGGGATGGGGCATCGCATCGAGCAGAAGGAAAACTCTGATCTCAAACCTCCACTGCCTTGTGGCTATACCTACCCATGGGAAAGGCTTCCGGAGTAAACCCGAGGTAAAATCCAGAGCTGGAGTCCCTGAATCAGTCCAACTCCGTTGAGTTGGATGCTGATTTCCATCTATGCTGTTCCTTTGGATCCATCAGCTGCATGGGCAGAGGGAAGCCTGCTACAGAGGCAACAGCTTGCTCTCTGTATCACACTGCCCTGGCCTGCTTATCACATTTTTGTAACCTCTATGGTCAACCCAGACCAATGGAGGGCCTTGAAACACAACTCTGAGGAACTTCACTCTGTGTGAGATTGAACTAAGCTAATGTGGATGCACTTTTAAACAGCAAATGGCTGGTGAATTAGCTGCAATGCAGCAGGTAATGCAGTTCAGGGGCAATGAGCAATGAGGCAATGCTCCTACTGATCAGTCAAGCCTGAGACCAGTCTTCTCAACAGGCCCGACCCCCATTCCTCTCCTTCTGCTTCTGTCTGCAGATCAGGGAGCCACACTGGCGAATAACTGAATTACTGAGGTACAGGAGCCTTAGGACCCACAGCACCAGGTTCAGGAACCATCAGGTTCTTTCAGGACTCTTCTTCTCATGTTCTTGATAGTTGTATATTTCTTTTTTCCTTCTTTCTTTTTGAATTTGCAGTTTGGCTTTACACATTAGTTGTTTCTCTCTCCTGTTGGGTGCGGTCTTTCATTGATTCTATTGTATTTCTTGTATTTACTGTGAGTGGCCACAAGAAAACAAAACTCGGGGATGTATATGGTTGTAAATGCACACTGATAATAAATTTACTTTGAACTTTTCATTAAGAATATGTAAATATCCGAATTGTTCAAGAGAGAAGGAGAATTCTGATCCAACCACCTGCTCATTATCACAGATCACTGCAGCCTGGCACAATATCTGCCACAGATGCTCGTACCACCAGGACCCGTGGAGGCACAACGTCTGTCATACAAACTGCACCCAGCCACAGGCAACGTACGATACTGACCCACCTAGCCCACAGACACAGGTCTGGACTCTCGCCCAACCTGTGCTGAGAAAGAGAGAGAGAGAGTAGTGCACAACATGGGAAGAGAAAGAAAGAGGAGGTAGCATGTCAGCACAAGAGCAAGATAGGAATGATAGTGCAAGTGTGAATACGAGAGGGAGGGGCAGGGCCTGAGAGAGAGGCTTGGGTTGCACAATGGTAAAGAATGGCTCTGGATATGAGCTGATGAACTGGGAGACACAGTCTGCCCCTCCATTCTAAAAGCACTGAATGGGAACATTTACGTAGCTTAAGACCCATTGGTTCTTCGTTGTCAGGCCAGCGGACGGATAGATTTAGAGCTGGTGCTTGTCTGGCAGAGCAGTGAGTGACCACAGTGTGAGCACTGCCTTCGTTCCTGTAAACACAACCCAAATGGGCAGCAGAGCACAACTGGAAAGTGACCCCTCTGAGAACCATCCATCCTACCAACATGCTGAAAATAACAGGTTGCAAGAGACAAGTTGCAAAGACTACCAAGGCAAGTTTGAAATGAGCTTATTTTACAAAGGATAAACACATGGTGCCAAAGGCAGCGGGCTCCAGGAAGAGTTCCGTGCCCATGTGATGAAAGACATCACTCTCGAGCTCCACTTTGGGCCAAGGTCTGACATAGGACAAAACATATGTAACAAGACCACAAATACTTCAAAAAAAAGTTATTCAGTACTCCTATCGAAGGGATATGTTGCTGCAGTCTGTAAATCGTGTTGGCACATCTCAAACACAAAGCCAAGGCAGCAGAATGACATTCAAGGTCTGTGGGAAAAGCTTCGATACTCTTTATACACTTTTGAATCAGACTGTTGGCAAACATGCAGACTTCAACCTTCGTCAAACAAACCGGAAGCAGCTTTTAAGGCGTTCAGATTCTTAACCTATACAGTATAGTGATTTAAAAATATAGAATATAGTTTTCCAACAATCTTGATATCAGTAATGCTGATATTTTATTTAAATTCCTCCCTATACAATCGAGGAATTATCTTGCAGTTAAAGAGATATAAATTTTATACACATTGTAAAGGGGAGTCAGTCCCCACTGACAAACTTGCCAGAAGAATTGGAGTTACTCCTAATGATATTATTTTAAAATCATCCATTTCATAATTAAAAATAACATTGGAAACTCATTACCATGTAATCTGTAGGCATTTATTTGGGAGAACAAAACAGCTCCTCTCTCAAGGTTGTTGTCATCGAACCAGTGTCCAGTGTCCAGTGACCCCCACTGGCTTCAGTGTCCAGTGACCCCATCCACTGGCTTCCGTGTCTAGCGTCTGCCCACTGGCTTCAACACCCAGTGGTCACCCTATCTGTCTCCAGTGCTCAGTGAGCGCCCACCTAGCCTCAGGTCTAGCTGTCACTCTGTGGCCCCAGTGTCCGTTGGCAATCCTGCTGACTGTGGTATCCAACCACCCAGGGCCCAGTATCCATTGGTCAACCGGGCTGGCCCAGTGTCCACTTTCTCTGTCGCCTTGTCCAGTTCGGTCCCAGTGTCCAGCCACGCTGGCCCCAAGTACAGTGTCTCCTTTTCTGCTCCTACACAATCTCAATTAACTTCCTTCAATCAATGAAAGAACCAAGACCCCATTTGAAAAGGAAGGCAAGCAGCCAGTTGTGCCCAGTGTCAGAGCCTCACCTGCTGCAGGGCTGTCGGTGCCAGAACAGGCTCTACGCTCTTTGTGAGCGAGACCATGCAGTGAATATTGAAAAGACATTGGTCAGGATGGGCGATTGTGTTCCAGAGTTAAATCGTCCTCACATTCTGACAAGGTTTCTAGCCCAGGACACTTTTCTCTTTCTCTCCTCACCCACAGACTCCGAGGCAGATGGAAGCCACCCAGCTGAGCCCTGTGCGGGGGTGGCATAGGTTGGCCCAATCTCAAAGCCAAGGCCAGCAGCGAATTCCATCAGTGGCTTAGGATGACATAAATTTAGACAAACAGCTTACAGAACACTGATTTTTCTGGCGTTGATGTGCTGGGACTGGCCTTCTTCCTGACGACAATCAGTTTAAACAGAAATACATATCAACCGTAATCCAGATAAACATATGCATAAATGCACTGAGTTAAAAACCAAAACGGAAGCAATGGCTAGTGCTTTAACGATTAAAAAATTAAGTCGAGCTCCAAATGTGCCATTCTGTAAATGTTATTCTTCACTCTTTAGTGTCCAGAAATAGTCTCACCCCATCCCACCAATTAGATTCTGTCTGTCCTGAATGTGTCTTCGATCGATGGGTCAGCCAGAATAAGGTCAGGGTCTGTGAGCATGCTCAGTCCATCCAGGCTCAGCGGCTCCATCTTCAGCTCGTCATCTAACTGGAACTGGCTATCGGCATCAAAGGTCGACTCTGGAACTCCAGAGAGAGCACTGCTGATGTCCTTGGACAAGCTTGGCAGAGAGTCCCCTAGGATGGAACAGGCTCAGAATGAAATAACATCTACTTTAACCAATTTTTACAGGAGCATTGAGAGTGCCCTGACCAGCTGCATGATCGTCTGGTATGGGAATTGCAAGGCACCTGACTGCAAGACCTTACAGAGGATTGGGAGGAACGCCGAGAGGATCATTGGGGTCTCTCTTTCACCAATTAGACACATTTATCAGGAGCACTGTGAATGTAGGACCCTTAGCATTCTCAATGATTCCTCCCATCCATCCAATCATCAGGCAGGAGATACCTTGGCATTAGGACAAGGACTGTTAGGATTCTTCCCCAAGACATAAGACTACTGAACTCCCTGCCACCATCCAGGTCTCATCACATATAAAGTGCCAGCAGTGATATACAGTTTATTTTTTTAAACTTGCATCGTATATGCACCTTACTATTTGTTAATTTATTTGTGGTAATATTACCTTGTGTTATGTGAGTTACATACACGTACTGCATTTTGGTTTGATCTATTTATTTTTTGAGGTACAGCGCAGTATAGGTTCTTCTGGCCCTTTGAGCCCTCTCACCCAGCGATCCCCGAATTTAACTCTCCAACCGGAGTGGACTGTGGGAGGGAAATGGAAATCCCTGAGGAAATCCATGCCATCATAGAGAGAATGCACAAACTCCTTACAGGTAGTGGTGGACACCTGGTCTCTATTCACTGTGTACAGTTGAATGATAATAAGCTTGAACTGGACATCATCTGGAACATTCCTGCTTCTCATTACTACTATCAGAGAGGAGATACAGGAGCCTGAAGACCCACGAGCAACACTTCAGGAACTGTTTCTTTCCCTCAGCCATCAGATTTCTGAATAGACCATGAACCCACGAATACACTATTTTACTCTCTTTCTACAATATTCATTTTTGAAATATTGCAATTTATAGCAATTTTTATGTATTGCACTGCGTTGTAACCACAAAATAACACATTTCACGACATACAGTATGTCAGTGATGAAAAACCTAATTCTAATGCCCGGGGTCTCTGTGTGCTGGGCTGAAGATGTCATCATCATTGCTTTACAGCACCAGACTGGGGTTCAATTCCCACTGCTGTCTGTAAGGAGTTTGTACGTTCTCCCCACGGCCACGTGGGCTTCCCCCCACAGTCCAAAGATGCGCTGGTTGGTGGGTTAACTGGTCACATGGGTGTAATTGGATGGTTAGGGCTTATTAATGTATTGTATCTCTAAATTAAAATAAGAAATAATACACCCAATTCTGACTTTGATCCTGATCTCCCTTCATGCATCACTCTTATCAAACCTGACCCCTAGCAGAAGATACAGGTCATTTTTGGACACCCTTGACCTCAGTCAGGACAGCACTGGCGAGAGGACGTGTTACATGCAATGTTCATGGCTCAGGCCATTTGGTCCCTCTGCTCTATGCTGCTGCTTTTTCAGTCTTCATCTGTCTTTACCCTCTTTCCCGTTTGGGCAGCGCAGTGGTGGTAGTGGGGAGAACTGCTGTCTATAGCTCCAAGAGCTTGACCTTGAGCGCTGCCTATGTGGAGTTTGCATGTTCTCTGTGATCATGAGGGGCTCCAATGTGCCAAAAGCCCTATCTACCTGTGATGCCACTTCCATATATTCCCAGATCTCTATGTTCCAACGTACTCCTCGGTGCCTTACTGGGCTGACTGTATGAGTCCCACCCTGGTTTGTACATAGCTCACACTTCAAAGTGCAACGTCTAGTCAAGATCCTGCTAGAAACTGTTGATAACCTTCCTCATGTGGGCTGGTAGGTTGAGGGGCAGCTGTAAATGGTCTCTAGTGTGTGAGGGGCAGATTCTGGAAGGATGTTAGAGGGAATGTGGAAAATATGTGGTACAATTGAAGGATAGGTACTGAATATTCAGAATGTAGGACCCGTTTCTCAGAGCAGCACGGTTTAGCGCAACACCATTACGTGCCAGTGACTCCGGTTCAATTCCCACTGCTGTCTGTAAGGAGTTTATACGCTTTCCCTGTGACTGCGTGGGTTTCCTCTGGGTGCTCCGGTTTCCTCCACATTCCAAAAAGACATGGGTTAGTAGGTTAATTGGGCGATGTGGGCCAGAAGGGCCTGTTACTGCACTGTGTCTTTGAATACACTGATTGACCCTGACACCTGCTTCGGGCTGCTCACCTGTTAGCACGATGTTGGGGATGTTTCCAGTGCAGGTGGAGTATTGAAAGTTGGGTTTCAGCTGCGGCGACTGTTCCTGCAGATTTCCATGACTCCCGGTTGAGCCCCCTATGGTGGCCTGGGAAAAGTGAAGGCTGGAGCCCAGATTGTAGAGGCTGCTGCTACTGCTGATCGGCAAGCCACCGGGCAGCCGTTCCAACACGTTGAATTGATTCAGCTGGGGGGGGGGGGTGAAGGGAAACAGAGTCATAAAGCACTGAAGTACCAGAACAGGCCCTTTGGCCCACCTAGTCTGTACTGAACTGATAATCTGGCTAGTCCCATCGACCTGCACCAGGATCATAACACTCAATGCACCTCCCATCCACACACTTATCCAAACTTCCCATAAATGCTGAGATCAAACCTGCATCCACTACTTCTTCTGGCAGCTCATTACACACTTCTACCACCCTCTGAGTGAAGAAGCTTCCCCTTAAATATTAACCTCTGACCTCTATTTCTAGTCTCACCCAACCTCAGTGGAAAAAGCCTGCTTGCATTGACCCTGTGTGTACCCCTACATGCTCCTACACCCCAGGGAATAAAATCCTAAACTTGTCAACCTTTCCCTAATACTCAAGTCCTGGCCACATCTTGGTAAATTTTCTCTGCACTCTTTCAGTCTTATATGTTTCCTTTGGGTAGGTGACCAGAACTGCACATGATACTCTGAGTTAGGCTTCACTAACATAACATTTCAACTCCTGTACTCACTACTGTGATTTATGAAGGCTCTCTTTACCATCCTATCTACCTGTAACACCACTATTCCCAGATCCCTCTGTTCTACAGTCCTCCTCAGTGCCCCACTACCACTCATTGTGTGGATCTTACCCCGGTGAAGGGAAGACCACATTCTACACTGAAACTTCAAAGATTAACACCGACAGATGGGCAGATGTAAACACACAGGATCATTACTGGTACTGGTGAGGATGAGGAATGAAGAACAACAAGCTGACTTCACACAGTGATCACTCAGAAACACCACTGTGCAAAACGATTAGCATACCATAACCCGTTCATACTCTGATATCCCCAGACAGCTGCCGATCTCCATAGGTCTGCTGATGGCAAACCGCCATACCTGGTGTGACAGAGGCTTGGACTGACTGCCCAGCAACTGCTGCTCAAAGTACGCATCACTGAAGAAATTGTCCACGATGTCATTCTGTCAAATGAGACACAGATCAGCATCAAACCCATAGGTAATATTCAACCGATCGATCCACTGCATTCTTCACATTGTCTCGCTTTATATAGGAACATTGGCCGAACTGATTGGTAGCAATGTGAAATACTTAATCAAAGTTAAATTGTTACGTACTCGTGACACATGACAGTGGAGCCCTTGTCATGTGACTGGGGTTGAAGCTGTACTGGACTTGAGGTGATGGTCTTGTGATGGTGGTGACGTCATTTTCCCGCCAGTAGAGATCATGTGACGGGTTTTTTTTTTACAGGTTATAAAAGATAGACCCCACCCTGTGAGGAGGGGCAGTTCGTGGCTGGATTTGTCAGGTTGACTTCATGCCACTGCGTGTTTGAAGTGATGACGCAGTTTAGCTGAAGGATGAAGTTTTTATTTAATGCTAAAGTTTAAAAGGTCATTGCCAGCAGGTTCTTTATGATTCTGTTAGTTCGAAATTAGTGGAGAGTGAAGATTGGAAGTTGGAAGTTAAAGATCGAGGAGAATCGCTTTCTACGGTGAAACGGGGGCGACCTTTGTTTGATCCTTATTTGGAAGGATATCGTTGACTATCTTCGTGTTTATCCCTAGGTTTAACTAGAAAGGATTGAAGGTAGTGGAGAAGGAAAGGTCAGTGCCTTTAAGCCGTTCTGTTTCGTGAATTCTTCGTGGGAAGTTCGACGTCGGGGATCGAAGCAAGCGACGTGAAAGAGAACCTAAATCGTCCTATAAAGTCTCTCCTTTTAAATGGACTATGAGCATATCGAACTTTTGGCAATACCACTTTTAAGAACTGTTTTTGGAATATCGCTTTAAGAACTGTTTGGGCTGCCGCTCAGCAGCTGTTTCTGGTTATGGTAGTGTTTGTTTACTTTTGGGGGGTTTGTTTTCTGTGTTTAATAAACGTGTTGTTTGTTATAAGAAACCCTTGCCGAACTCATATATTTATTGTTGCCTGAATACGTAACAAAATCTACCTGGTTATCTACTGTGGCTGCCATGTTAGCGTGATACTTTCACAGCTCAGGGCACCAGAGCTCTGAGTTCAGCTCTAACTTCATCTGTAGCGTCTGTACAGAACACCCCCCGTGAGAGCAAGCATTTCCTCACTTAGTATGCTAATTGGTCATTGCAAATGGTCCCATGACTTGACTAAGGTTAATTGGGGTAATGGGGGGGGGGGGGGGTGGGAGTAAACTCCCACTACCTACCTATTAAATGCTCCCAATGGTCTGCGTCTCAAAATAGCCTCTGACAACCACCTCCAGCTCCTGGTCTTCACGTGTAGCTTAGCTACTAAGCCTGGTGAAACCTTTTCTACTGACAGGAGAAGGGCCAAAGGCAGGTTACTGGCACCTTAAGACCAGCTGCTTTGGGCAGATGGGGCTTGTCAGCCATGGTTGACAAGGAAAGAGGAAACTCTGGTCTCAAACCTTTGCTGCCTTGTAGCTATACCCACTAAAGGGGAAGGCTTTGGGAGTAAAACCTGAGGAAAAATCCAGAGCTGGAGTTCCTAAGGGGGTCCTACGTTGAGTTCAACACTGACTGGTAATTCCTGTGACACCGCTCATGCCAAACTGCATCGGTCTCCTGTTTCTTTGGATTCATCAGCTGCGTGGAGAGAGGAAGCCTGCTGCTCTCCATGTTGTACTGCCCTGGCTCGTCCTTCTTGTAGGCAGCTAGGACAGCAATAACCAGATCACAAAAGCCAATGGAATAAAAGAGCTTAATAGCTAGATAATATGTGAACACTTACATTGGGAGAGTGTAGCTGCGGCGGCAATGGTTGAGGGAGCTGATGAACAGGAGAGATTGATGACTGTCGCTGTGTTTGCTGCATTAGCTGCTGGGCCTGCTGCATGGACTGGAGGTGCAGGTAGTGCGGATAAGGTGGCAGATGTTCCATTGCCATATTGCTGGTATCCAAGGCAACCCCCTGCAAAAACAAGCCTAGAGTTACACCGTGTGCTGAGGATTCTTCCCTCCGGAGCTGGGACACCAGTCTTTTAATCTCTACCCCTCCTTCAACCATCTGGGTGCCACTTGAAGAGAGGTCCATGTTTCCACAGATTTATTTCCAACCTCGGCAGGGGTGATACGGCAGTGAAGCTGTTTGCGTAATGCTTGGCAGCGCCAACAACCTGGGTTCAGTTCCCGCTGCTGTCTGAAAGGAGCTTGTATGTTGCCCATGACGTTTCACCGGCTGCTCTGATTTCCTCCCACATTCCAAATACACGTTTACATAGATTGCAGGAAAAACTGGTTTCCTCCACACAAACAAACTCAGGTCCAAATT
Organism: Hypanus sabinus; assembly: GCF_030144855.1. Classification (NCBI taxonomy): domain Eukaryota; kingdom Metazoa; phylum Chordata; class Chondrichthyes; order Myliobatiformes; family Dasyatidae; genus Hypanus; species Hypanus sabinus. Next base: position 7,743,225 of record NC_082726.1, on the reverse strand, counting down.
TATTCAGAATCAGGTTCAGGTTAGTGTATCACATGTGCATGAAAAAATAAAGGATGTGCTGGGTGTCACCACACTTTCCACTGCCAACAAAACATGCCCACAATGCTTGGCAGAACAAGACAGGTGACAAAACAAACCCCTTTCCTCCCTTACATCCACCAAACAAGGCAGATTAGACATTAACCTGTCACATAAACCACGATACCAAGTTGACGAGCTGCCCCACAGTAATCCCCGCAGGAAGCCAGCTGTGAATCTCTGGAAATCTTTTCTCAATAAAAGGCCTGGATAGAGTGGACAGTTCCTACAGTGGCAGCGCCTAGGACCAGCCTCAGAATGTCCCTTTAGAACAGAGATGAGAAGGATTTTATTTTTAGCAGGAAGGTAGTGAAATTGTGGAATTCTCTGCCACAGATGCTGTGGAGACCAGGCCGCTGGAATATTTAAAGCAGAGGTGATAGGTTCTTAATTATTAAGGGCATCAAAGGTTACAGGGAGAAGGCAGGAGAATGGGGTTGGGAGGGAAAATAAATCAGCCACGATCAAATGGCAGAGTAGCCCAATGGCCTAATTGTGCTCTGATGTCTTATGGTCTTATGCAGTACATTCAAGGGACTTTTGCACAAAAGAAATTGTGAGATCAGGGTCTTGGAGAAGTAAATGAGGCAGACTCCATCTTGCTGACAACTGGAGAATCTCTGAAACCTGCACACACTCCGATTTCTGAGAGTCTTACTAAAAGTGGCCATGCCAACTCACATCCGAAAGGCTTTGAACTGAACTCACTCAGCCCACCTTACGTGAGACTGAGTTACACTGGGACTGTGCAGCTTGTCGACAAAGTACAACCCACACCGAAGAGGGGTTATACTCACTTGTGCAATGGACGACAGCGTCGGCGACATTGTTGGTGAGAACTGCTTGTTCAGAGACCTCCGAGACTCCATCCCAGGTGAGAGGGTCAGGGGACTGACTGGTGTCTGCCGTCGGCGGGGGGAGCTGTTCAGCGTGGTTGGGATGGACGGGTTGCTTAGCGATGGCCGTAGAGAGGACTGGATAGGGGTATTGCCGAGGGAGTGGTTGCTCAAAGGAGAGGGCACCATGGAATTGTTGAGTGAAGCTTGTATGGATGGGTTACTCAGCGAGCTGTGCAAAGAGGATGACAGACCTAGGCATGGACAGAAAACACACAGTGCATTTAACATTCAACTTCGATAAGAATTGCAGTTTCAATATACATTTCCACAGCATCTCTACATCTCTACGTTTTTACATGGGATCATTTGCAAAGATAGCACTGGGCCACAGCTGGAGATGACAAAACACCTGGTTAAGGGGTGAGATTACAAGCAGAACGAGGTCAAGAGACCAAATCCACACTATTTGTTACTGTGAAGAATCTGACAGGTTTGACTGTGTGGGACGAGTGTGAATCCCATTCAGGGCTCAGACTGGACGGGCACGTTCAATTGTGGTGACGTTCAACCATGATAGTCACATAGCACTATGGTACAGAAACAAGCCCTCCAGCTCGACTAGTCCATGTCGAACTGTTAATCTGCCTAGTCCCATCAACTTGCACCTGGATCATCGCCCTCCATACCCCTCCCATCCACGTACCTATCCAAACTGCTCTTAAATGCTGAAGTTGAACCTGCATCCACCATTCCACTGGCAGTTCGTTCCACACTCTCACATTCCTGAGTGAAGAGTGTTCCCTCTCATGTTCCCCTTAAATATTTTACCTTTCACCCTTAACCTACGACCTCTAGTTCCAGCCTCACCCAAACTAAGGGAAGATGCCCCTCATAATTTTGTATAGCACTATCAATTCTCTGAGTTTGCTCCCTCACCTTGGGAACTGCTGATTCCCAGGTGTGTCATGGTGGCCGCCAGGTTGCCGGTGCTGCTGCCGCCACTGATGTTGGGGAAGGAGCCATCCTCGGGGTCCAGGGGAGTCGGAAGAGGCGACGGGAAGTGCAGATTCGTGAGGTCGGGCAGAGAGCCTCCCGTGTTCAATGACCCTTGGAAATGCGACAACCCGGCATTCTGATCCGGGGAAGGATAGATACTGAGAAACAGGAAACAAAAAATGTTTAGTTCAAAACAGAATGTTGGAAGTATGAGATCTGAATTACTGATTCAGCAAAGTGTCCATATAACAGACAATCCTATTCTCCATACAGCAAGATCCAGGGGCACACAGAGTTCACCATATCAGATAGAACTGGTGATGAGGGGGTCAGCAGGAGATGCTCATGGAGTGAGCACTGTTTCAGATTCGCTCCATAACCTTTACTTTTCTTAACCTATGATCACCCTTATTTAACTTACTTTTACCTACACCAAAAGATTCTTGCTACTTTTTTGGACTTATCTTTAAGAGTTTATTGTGAATTTTTGAAGAAATGAATACAGAAATGGCTCTTAGATCTAAAGGGCGAGAACCTGGGAAAGATCTTAACGGGAACGGAAAGAAGAAAAAGACTGATCCTAAGAGCACTGAATTGACTTATGGAATATTATTGAAGGTTTTAAATGAAAGATTTGAAGAACAATGACAAATTTTCAAACAAGATATAAAGGCTTTTCAAGATTATATGGATAAGATGGATTCAGTAGTTATCCAGCAGCAAGTTCTAATCGCAACTTTGCAAGAGGACGCTCGGAAGCGAGACTTGATAATTGAAAAACTGGAGCAGAAATTACTTTCGACGATTAAACAGGTGGAAACACTTAAAGCCAAGAGTGTCGACTTCGAGAATCGGTCCAGAAGACAGAACTTACGCATACTTGGTCTCCCGGAAGGTATTGAACAAGGGGACCCCTCAAAGTACTTTGCCCAACTTTTAAAGGATGCTTTCCCTTCTGTATTCCCAGACAGTCCTCCATTACTCGATCGCACTCACAGAATTATGCGTCAATCACCAAGTGCTTCAGCTAAACCACCAGTTGTAATTGTCCAATTTCACTATGTGCATGTTAAAGAGCAACTTATTCGTGTGGCTCGGCGTGTAGGGATGGTCAAATTTCAAGATCACAATTTTCGATTAGTGGAAGATTTTAGTCCAGAAGTAATGAAGGCAAGGCTTCTTTTTAAACCTCTGATGTCCGAATGTTATGAGAAAAATCTAAAACCTGCGCTCTTATACCCTGCGAAGCTCAGAATCTCGCCTCCGAATGTACCACGGCGTGTTTTCCTTTCTACATCTGAAGCGAGAAGCTTTCTGAATGAGAACTTCCCTACTGCTACGGATTCTCATCCCTAATAAATGAGTGATTTTGATCGTGCAAGATGGTTTTTGTTTCCAAAACCAGATTTTGTTTCTGGCTATTGGTGCAGGTTTACTCTATATTTTACACTCTAATTAAAGTTTTTTTTTCGACATACTGATCTTTTTATTTTACTTACTTCAACCACTGTACTTTATCTTTGGTCATTATTATTAATCCTTTGAAGGTGAATTTTTTTTTTTACTAAGATGGCAGTTTCTCCTCTAAAATATTTTTGGCTTTTTTTTGATTTCGCCTTTTTTCTCTCTGGTCTTCTTCCTATAATGCATTTCTTATCACAGTTTAAATTTTTTTTTGGTTTGTTTGGGTTTTAACCCAATTTATAAGTTACTAGTGATTATATTCTTTTTGGTTTTTTTTACTATCAATTATATTAAGAAGTTTGGTTTTAGTATAGTGATTATTATTTCTTTAGAGTTTGGGTGGATCTTTTTTTTTATCCTTTATATACGGAGTTGTGTTCTGCTGATATGGGGGTAGATTTAGTTTCATCCTTTTTCCCAGCCTTTTCCTGGCTGGGGTGGTCTTTTTTCCTCTTGGGTGGGGGGTGGGTTTTTTCCCCTAAATCTTATGTTCCTTACATCAGTTTTTTTTAGTTTCTTCATTTGGGCTGATTTTAAACTACTAAAATGTCCGCGATGTCGTCACTTCCGGGTCCGTCCCTTATTTTTGTTCCTCTTCCGGGTGCATGAGTTCATAATTTGGTTAACCCTTTATATACCAAAGGGTTGATTTCAGAAATATGGCTCAGACCATTAATTTTGTCTGTTGGAATACTAATGACTTAAACCATTCGATTAAACGGAAAAAGATTTTCAAAGTATTCCAAAGACTTAATGCTCATATTATTTTTGTACAAGAAACTCATGTGAGGAAAGAGGACAATTATCACAGTTTTAGGTTTTGGAGGGGTCAACAGTACCATTCGAATTCGAATGCTAAAGTAAAGGGAGTTTCAATTTTTATTGACTCCTCTATTGCATTTGTCCAACACGATATCTTTTCGGATCCGAATGGTAGATTTTTGTTAATTACTGGCTTACTTTTTAACAAAAAGGTTGCTATGGTTAATGTTTATGCTCAAAATGTGGATCGTCCCGATTTTTTAAGTCCTTATTTACTTCTCTACCTAATCTAAATGAATATAAGTTAATAATGGGTGGTGACTTTAATTGTTGTTTAAATCCTTTGTTGGACAAATCTATATCTACTCAGACTTTACCTAATAAGTCAGCCACTTGTATTAACTCTTTTTTGACTGATAATGGAATTTTTGATATTTGGAGATTTCGGCATTCTAAGGACAAAGAGTTTTCATTTTTCTCACATGTTTAACATTCCTACTCGAGAATTGATTATTTTTTTATTGATTCTTGTTTTATTCCACTGGTAATTGATTATAATTATGATATTATAGCCATCTCTGACCATGCTCCATTAAAACTTTCTATTAAATTTACGGATACAGCTTCTAGTGCCAGACAATGGTGATTTGATTCTACCTTACTGCAAGATCCGGATTTTATTAAATTTATGAAGGGACAGATCGATTTCTTCTTTTCAACTAATTCCACATGATATTTCTTGCGGAACACTTTGGGACACTTTTAAAGCATATATACGTGGACAGATTATCTCCTACTCTGCTGGTCTGAGAAAATGCATTAAGAAGGAAACTCTTTTATTGGTTGATAAAATTAAAGAGATTGACAAGAAATATTCGATTACTCCTAGTAAGGAGCTTTACAAACAAAGGGTTGAACTTCAAACGGAACATAGTTTATTACTTACATCTTCGATTGAAAATCAATTAATGAAAACCAGATCTGATTTTTATATACATAGTGATAAATTGGGTAAGCTGTTAGCTAGTCAATTGAAGAATGCTTTGGTTAAACGTCAAATTACTAAGATCCGTCAGCAGAATGGGGATCTGACAGTTAATCATGATGAGATAAACAAATCATTTCAAGATTTTTATACCTCCCTGCATCATTCCGAATTCCCTCATGATCATAATACCATGTGTGATTTTCTTGGCAAATTGAATTTTCTAAAATTATCATCAGATGATCTTTCAATATTAGAAACTCCTATTACGGATGCAGAAATTAAAGGGTTATTTCCTCTATGAATTCTGGGATAGCACCAGGTCCAGATGGGTACACAGTAGAATTTTTTAAATGTTTTTCCGCTACTCTTTCTCCTTGGTTATGCAGGGTTTTTGAAGAAGCAATTAGATTGGGCAATCTGCCACAATCTTTTTATAGAACTTCCATTTCTTTAATATTGAAGAAAGATAAAGACCCTACTGACTGTGCATCCTATAGACCAATATCTTTATTGAATGTAGATTCCAAGATCTTTTCCAAGTTACTGACATCCAGGCTGGAGAAGGTATTACCCCAAATTATTTTGGAAGATCAAACTGGTTTTATTAAAAATCGCTATTCTTTTTTCAATGTTAGGAGATTATTGAATATTGTTTATACTCCTTCACATAGCACTTCAGAATGTGTCATTTCATTAGATGCGGAGAAAGCATTTGATAGAGTTGAATGGTCATACTTATTTAATGTGCTTGAGAAGTTTAATTTTAGTCCGACATTCATTTCCTGGATTAGACTGATATATCATACTCCAGCAGCCTCAGTGCTTACTAACAATCAAAGATCTCCCTTTTTTCGTTTATTTCGGGGTACTAGACAAGGCTGTCCTCTTAGTCCATTATTATTTGATATTGCTTTAGAACCCTTGGCAACTGCTATCAGAGAATCACAGAACATTTTTGGCATTAATCGTGGGACAGATATACATAAGCTATCATTATATGCAAATGACCTATTATTATTTATTTCTGATCCTGAGAAATCCATTCCTGCAGTTATATCATTGTTGGCTCAATTTAGTGATTTTTCCGGGTATAAATTAAATCTTAGTAAGAATGAATTGTTTCCTTTGAATAGACAGGTTCCAATTTATGGAAATTTACCTTTTAAATTAGTTAATGACTCTTTTATTTACTTAGGGATTAAAATCACAAAAAACTATAAGGACTTATTTAAGGTTAATTTTTTACCCTTAATCGATCAGATTAAATGTTTGTTTACTAAATGGTCACCAGTATCTTTATCTCTGATAGGTCGGATTAATGCTATTAAGATGGTTATTTTACCCAAGTTTTTATATATATTTCAAGCGGTACCAATTTTTATTCCGAAATCTTTTTTTGCTAATGTTGATTCAAAAATTTCCTCATATATATGGCAGAATAAAAATCCTAGATTTGGTAAAAAATATTTACATTGGGTTCTATTTTAGGATTTGCATTGGGTTCTATTTTAGGGACTCCTCTTGCCTTTGCTCTTTCTAAATTGCCGAAACGAATTGACAACCCGATAGTTAAACATACTTTACGTATATGGTTTCAATTTCGGAAATTTTTTGGGTTGACTCAGTTTGTTTTAAATATTCCTATTGTATCCAATTGCTTTTTTTATCCTTCTATTATAGACCAAGCTTATTCAGCTTGGAAGACCAAAGGATTACTACGATATTCCGATTTATTTTTGGATAATTGTTTTATGTCTTTTGAACAATTATCTAATAAATATAATTTGCCTAGATTTCATTTTTTTAAGATATTTACAGATTAGGAATTTCTTAAATACTGTACTTCCTACTTTTCCAAATTTTGTGTCTTCTGGTATTTTGGAGAATTTGTTTGAACTAAATCCTTGTCAGAAAGGGCTAATATCAAAACTTTACAATATAATTATGAAGATACATTCAGAGCCCTTCTATAAGATTAAAAATGATTGGGAAAGAGAACTTAAACTTACTATCCCTATTGAGAATTGGGATAAAATTCTTCAATTAGTTAATACATCATCTATATGTGCTAAACATTCATTAATCCAGTTTAGGGTTGTGCATAGGACTCATAATTCCAAGGATAAATTGGCTCATTTTTATTCCTATATAAATCCTATTTGTGACAGATGTCATTCTGAGATAGCGTCTTTAACTCATATGTTCTGGTTGTGTCCACTTTTGAAAATATTGGAAAGACATTTTTGATATTATTTCTACGGTATTGAACATTGATTTACAACCTCATCCTATTACTGCAATTTTTGGTTTACCAATGATGGACTCACTCCATTTATCCTCTTCCGCTTGTCGAATGAATGCATTTCTTAAAGGCTAGAAGATCCATTTTGTTGAATGGGAAAGAAATTAATCCTACCGTATTTCATTGGTTTTCTCAAACTATGTTATGTCTAAATTTAGAAAAAATTAGAAGTGTTGTATTTGATACTTCTATTAAATTTGAAAAGATATGGAGACCATTTATTCAATATTTTCATATGATGTAATATGACCCTGTTCCAAGCCTATTTGTTTTTCCGGTTTCGATTTTATATATGTTGAGAGGATCGGAGTTGACGACACTGATGATTTTGTATTTTTGTGAGATATTATAAACAGCCCTTTTTTTTCCATTTTTTCTTTTTCTCTTTTTTTGTTTTTTTCCCCTTATTAGTTATTAGATTAGTTTTTTTTGCATAATTTTTTTCTTTTCCTTTTTTCTGTTTTTTTTAAAATATATATTATGATATACCTAGGTTTGCCTTGCTTATTTGTAAATTGTATCGTCCATGATTTAGGAATACTCATTTATACTGTAACCATTGCTTATGTATTCTTTCATGTTCAGTTGAAATGTGTATGTTTGTAATCCCATTATCTATGTATCAATTTTATTTTGTTGATAATAATAATAACAAAAAGATTGAAACAGAGAGAACTGGTGATGTAGCAGAGCGCAACTCATTGTGATTTTTGAAGAGTTTGATAACACAGCAACCATTTATTTATTATTTAAAGATTCAGCACAGTAGCAGGCCTTCCAATGAGCCCGCACTGCCCAATTAACCAACTAACCCGTAGGTCTTTGGCACATCAGAGGAAACCTGGCCACCTGGAGAAAACTCATACGGTCACGGGGAGAACGTACAAACAGCGGTAGGAACCGAACCCCGATCTTACCGGCTGGCACTCTAAAGTGATTGCACTAACTGCTATGCTGCCTGAATTAAATAAAATAAGAATGAACATAATTAGAACAAAAATACAAGTCTATTATAGAGCAAAGCAGTTAAAATGGACATAGTGTGGGTGCCAAGACAGTGTCGCTTTTAGTGTAACACTCTTCCAACTCGGGGCATTGGAGTTCGGAAGTTCAGTCCTGGCGTCCTCTGGAAGGAGCCCCATGGAATGTATCGACTTTCCCATGGTGATCTGGTTTCCTCCCACAGGTCCGGAGATATATGGGGTTGGTTAATTAGTCATTGTAAATTGTCCCATGATTAGGTTAGTATTAAAATTGGGGTTGTCAAAAGGCCAGAATGATCTACTCAGCATTGCATCCCTAAATAAGAAAACAAACAAATAATAAATAAATACTGAGGTAGTAATTAGTGTTGTGTAAGTGGGTTCAAGAACTGAATGGTTGAAGGGAATTAAGTAGTGGGGGGGACACTTAGAGAGGGAATTCCAGAATAGCTGAGGACACCACTGCCATTAGGGAAGATTAAATTTGAAATGTACAGGAAATGTACAGAAATGTGAGGAATAGAGTTCAGAAATTTCAAGCAGATACGGAGTGGAGGGACCACACAGACGAGAAGTGGTAAGACAACTGAAAAAACTGCTGTAAGTGTGGGTCCTTCCCTGTATGGGAGCCAAGTGTGGGTCAGTGGGAATGGAGAGCAGGGTGGAATGTGGTCAGGAAAGTGTTGGGACAGGCAGACTGGGGGAAGAGGACGTACAGTCATGCGATGGAAGGAGATCAGGGTGTGGATTACCCGGCTCCCCGTGGATAGAAGTGGACAGACCACTCATATGAGAAAATCTGCGGATGCTGGAAATCCAAAGCAACACACACACGATGCCGGAGGAACTCGCGTCAGGCAGCATCTAAGGAGAAGAGTAAACGGTCGACGTTTGGGCCGAGACTCTTCCTCAGGAAGTGGACAGAGAATGGGTTTGGAACACACTGATCCCCATGTGGCACTCATGTTGTTTCAAACACACCTTAGAGGTGAGTCACCTCATGGTAGTCCGTGCAATCGCTTTACAGCGTGCATGAAAGATACATGCTGCTCATGACCACCCGGGTTTCCTCCCAGGCACTTCGATTACCTCCTACAGCCTAAAGACCTACGGGTTAGGGTTCATGAGTTGTGGGCATGGTATGTTGGTGCCAGACGCATGGCGACACATGGGCTGCCCCTGGCAGCTCGTTGGACCCTGTTGGTCACAGACACAAATGATGCATTTCACTGTATGCTCAGACACACACATGACAAATAAAGCTAATATATAAAGCTAACTTTGTCTTGCAGTGAAGTGACCATTTTATTTTGTAATTCACTAACCACTTCCACAGTCATCATTAACTGACCGGATCAGAGGGCACAACAAGAGAACGAACTGACTCACCTGATACCAGGGACTTCACAGGACTTGGGACGTAATAACGATTGAACCTGAGGAAAACAAAAAGCCAAAAGGTAAAATCTCTGTGTGCCCTAAGTTTGCCTGAGCAACTTGGCCAGCTTGACGTTTTAGCAGCAATGGATAAGAAGGCAACATCTGCACAGGGTAGGTTCTGAACAAGTAGCTTTCCAGCAGAGTTTAGGCAACCAATACAAGAAACACTTTAGATCCTTGATGAAGTCTCACCATGTCTCCCTCCAAATATTCTTTAGTATATTACTGGAGGGAATTCAAGTGGTTTGTAAAGGAAGGAGAGCTCCCAGATCTGTGCACACCTACACAAGCGCGCGCACACACACACACCTATTTTGTATCTGCACAAAGACGCTCTCCTCTGTCAGACCCTGAGCTCCAACTGTCCATCATTTCACTTTCAGGCAGCTGTAAACTCTTTAAAATATAAAATTTGATTCAACTGCTTAAGATACAAATGAAGAGCCATCAGTCCAAACACTTCCAGCACCTTCATGTGGTTCCGAATTCCTACAGAGCTGGAGTTCTAACATCAAAACACAACCAACATCTCCATTAAAGAACACCAAGTGTGGCCAATACACCTATTAGCTACCACAACACGGCCAGCACACCCATCAGCCAACATCAGAGTGCCGAGACCACAACACGGCCAGCACACCCATCAGCCAACATCATAGAGTGCTGGGACCACAACACGGCCAACACATCCTTAAGCCCGAATCCCTGAGATGCTAACACAACAGAGCCAGTACACCCATCAGCCAGCATCAGAGTGCTGAGACGACAACACAGCCAGCATACCCATCAGCCAACATCAGAGCGCTAGGGCCACAACACAACCAACACATCCTTCAGCCAGAATCCCTGAGAGATGCTACCAGAACACAGCCTGCATATCCTTCAGCCAGTAACAGAGTGCTGGGACCACACCACGGCCAGTACACCCATCAGCCAGTATCAGAGTGCTGGGACCACACCACGGCCAGCACACCCATCAGCCAACATCAGAGCGCTGGGGCCACAACACAACCAACACATCCTTCAGCCAGAACCCCTGAGGGATGCTACCTCAACACGGCCAGCATATCCATCAGCCAACATCAGAGTGTTGGGACCATAAAACAGCCAGCACACCCATCAGCCAACATCAGAGTGCTGGGACCACAACACAGCCTGCACACCCATCAGCCAACAACAGAGTGCTGGGAGCACAACACAGCCAACACATCCTTCAGCCAGAATCCCTGAGAGATGCTACCAGAACACAGCCTGCATATCCTTCAGCCAACATCAGAGTGCTGGGACCACAACACGACCAGCAGACCTATCAGCCAACATCAGTGTGCTGGGACCACAACACGGCCAACACATCCACCAGCCAACATCAGTGTGCTGGGACCCCAACACAGCTAGCACACAACTATCAGCCAACATCAGAGTGCTGGGACCGCAACACAGCCAGCACACCCATCAGTTAACATCAGAGTGCTGGGACCACAAAACAGCCAACATATCCATTAGCCAGAATCCCTAAGAGATGCTACCTCAACATGGCCAGTACACCCATTGGCCAACATCAGAGTGCTGGGACCACAACACAGACAACACATCCTGTAGCCAGAATCCCTGAGATGCTACCACAACACAACCAGTACACCCATCAGCCAGTATCAGAGTGCTGGGACCACACCACGGCCAGCACACCCATCAGCCAGTATCAGAGTGCTGGGACCACACCACGGCCAGCACACCCATCAGCCAACATCAGAGCGCTGGGATCATAAAACAGCCAGCGTACCCATCAGCCAACATCAGAGTGCTGGGACCACAACACAGCCAGCACACCCATCAGCCAACATCAGAGTGCTGGGACCACAACACAGCCACCACATCCTTTACCCAGAATCCCTGAGAGATGCTACCACAACAGAGCCTGCATATCCCTCAGCCAACATCATAGTGCTGGGACCAAAAAACAGCCAGCACACCCATCAGCCAGCATCAGAGTGCTGGGACTGCAACACGGCCAACACATCCATCAGCCAACATCAGAGTGCTGGGACTGCAACACAGACAGCACACCCATCAGCCAACATCAGAGTGCTGGGACCACAACACGGCCAACACACCCATCAGCCAACATCAGAGTGCTGGGACCACAACACGGCCAACACATCCATCAGCCAGTATCAGAGTGCTGGGACCACAACACAGCCAGCACACCCATCAGCCAACATCAGAGTGCTGGGACCACAACACAGCCAACACATCCTTTAGCCAGAATCCCTGACAGATGCTACCACAACACAACCAGCACACCCATCAGCCAGCATCAGAGTGCTGGGACCACAAAACCGCCTGCATACCCATCAGCAAGGACCAGAGTGCTGGAATCATAACACGGCCAACACATCGTTTAGCCAGAATCCGTGAGAGATGCTACCACAACACAGCTTGCATCACCATCAGCCAACATCATAGTGCTGGGACCACAACACAGCCAGCATATCATCAGCCAACATCAGTGCTGGGACCGCAACACAGCCAGCACACCCATCAGCCAACATCAGAGTGCTGGGACCACAACACGACCAGCAGACCAAACAGCCAACATCAGAGTGCTGGGACGACAACACGGCGAACACATCCATCAGCCAACATCAGAGTGCTGGGACCCCAACACAGCCAGCACACCCATCAGCCAACATCACAGTGCTGGGACCACAACACAGCCAACACATCCTTTAGCCAGAATCCCTGAGAGATGCAACTACAACACAGCCAGCACACCCATCAGCCAACATCAGAGTACTGGGACAAGAAAACGGACAGCACACCCATCTGACAACATCAGAGTGCTGGGACCACAACACAGCCAATGCATCCTTTAGCCAGAATCCCTGAGAGATGCAACTACAACACAGCCAGCACACCCATCAGCCAACATCAGAGTGCTGGGACCACAACACAGCCTGCATACCCAACAGCCAACATCAGAGTGCGGGGACCACAACACGGCCAACACATCCATCAGCCAACATCAGTGTGCTGGGACAACAACACAGCCAGCACACCCAACAGCCAACATCAGAGTGCTGGGACCACAACACAGCCACCACATCCTTTAGCCAGAATCCCTGAGAGATGCTAGCACAACACAGCCTGCATACCAATCAGCCAACAACATAGTGCTGGGACCATAAAACAGCCAGCACACCCATCAGCCAACATCAGCATGCTGGGACCACAACACAGCCAGCGTACCCATCAGCCAACATCAGAGTGCTGGGACCACAACACAGCCACCACATCCTTTACCCAGAATCCCTGAGAGATGCTACCACAACACAGCCTGCATATCCCTCAGCCAACATCACAGTGCTGGGACCAAAAAACAGCCAGCACACCCATCAGCCAGCATCAGAGTGCTGGGAGCACAACACGGCCAACACATCCACCAGCCAACATCAGAGTGCGGGGACTACAACACGACCAACACATCCACCAGCCAACATCAGAGTGCGGGGACTACAACACGGCCAACACATCCACCAGCCAACATCAGAGTGCGGGGACCACAACACAGCCAAAACATCCATCAGCCAGTATCAGAGTGCTGGGACCACAACACAGCCAACACATCCTTTAGCCAGAATCCCTGACAGATGCTACCAGAACACAGCCTGCATATCCAGCAGCCAACATCAGAGTACTGGGACAGGAAAACGGCCAGCACACCCATCTGACAACATCAGAGTGCTGGGACCACAACACAGCCAATGCATCCATTAGCCAGAATCCCTGAGAGATGCTACCACAACATAGCCAGCACACCCATCAGCCAACATCAGAGTGCTGGGACCACAACACAGCCTGCATACCCATCAGCCAACATCAGAGTGCTGGGACCACAACACGGCCAACACATCCTTTAGCCATAATCCCTGAGAGTTGCTACCACAACACAGCCAGCATATCCATCAGCCAACATCAGAGTACTGGGACAAGAAAACGGACAGCACACCCATCTGACAACATCAGAGTGCAGGGACCACAGCACGGTCAACACATCCATTAGCCAGAAACCCTGACAGATGCTACCACAACACAGCCAGCACACCCAACTGCCAACATCAGAGTGCTGGGACCACAACACAGCCACCACATCCATCAGCCAACATCAGAGTGCGGGGACCACAACACGGCCAACACATCCACCAGCCAACATCAGAGTGCGGGGACTACAACACGGCCAACACATCCACCAGCCAACATCAGAGTGCGTGGACTACAACACGGCCAACACATCCACCAGCCAACATCAGAGTGCGGGGACCACAACACAGCCAACACACCCATCAGCCAACATCAGAGTGCTGAGACCACAACACAGCCAACACATCCTTTAGCCAGAATCCCTGACAGATGCTACCACAACACAGCCTGCATATCCATCAGCCAACATCAGAGTGCTGGGACCACAACACGGCCAACACATCCATCAGCCAACATCAGAGTGCTGGGACCGCAACACAGCTAGCACACAACTATCAGCCAACATCAGAGTGCTGAGACCACAACACAACCAACACATCCTTTAGCCAGAATCCCTGACAGATGCTACCACAACACAGCCTGCATATCCATCAGCCAACATCAGAGTGCTGGGACCACAACACAGCCTGCATAACCATCAGCCAACATCAGAGTGCTGGAACCACAACACGGCCAACACATCGTTTAGCCAGAATCCGTGAGAGATGCTACCACAACACAGCCAGCATATCCATCAGCCAACATCAGTGCCGGGACCGCAACACAGCCAGCACACCCATCAGCCAACATCAGAGTACTGGGACAAGAAAACGGACAGCACACCCATCTGACAACATCAGAGTGCTGAGTGCTGGGACCACAACACAGCCAGCACACCCAACAGCCAACATCAGAGTGCTGGGACCGCAACACAACCACCACATCCTTTAGCCAGAATCCCTGAGAGATGCTACCACAACACAGCCTGCATATCCCTCAGCCAACATCACAGTGCTGGGACCAAAAAACAGCCAGCACACCCATCAGCCATCATCAGAGTGCTGGGACCACAACACGGCCAGCAGAACCATCAGCCAGCATCAGAGTGCTGGGACCAAAACACGGCCAACACATCCACCAGCCAACATCAGTGTGCTGGGACCACAACACAGACAGCACACCCATCAGACGACATCAGAGTGCTGGGATCATAAAACAGCCAGCACACCCATCAGCCAACATCAGAGTGCTGGGACCGCAACACGACCAGCAGACCCAACTGCCAACATCAGAGTGCTGGGACCACAACACAGCCAACACACCCATCAGCCAACATCACAGTGCTGGGACCACAACACAGCCAACACATCCTTTAGCCAGAATCCCTGAGAGATGCAACTACAACACAGCCAGCACACCCATCAGCCAACATCAGAGTACTGGGACAAGAAAACGGACAGCACACCCATCTGACAACATCAGAGTGCTGGGACCACAACACAGCCAATGCATCCTTTAGCCAGAATCCCTGAGAGATGCAACTACAACACAGCCAGCACACCCATCAGCCAACATCAGAGTGCTGGGACCACAACACAGCCTGCATACCCAACAGCCAACATCAGAGTGCGGGGACCACAACACGGCCAACACATCCATCAGCCAACATCAGTGTGCTGGGACAACAACACAGCCAGCACACCCAACAGCCAACATCAGAGTGCTGGGACCACAACACAGCCACCACATCCTTTAGCCAGAATCCCTGAGAGATGCTAGCACAACACAGCCTGCATACCAATCAGCCAACAACATAGTGCTGGGACCATAAAACAGCCAGCACACCCATCAGCCAACATCAGCATGCTGGGACCACAACACAGCCAGCGTACCCATCAGCCAACATCAGAGTGCTGGGACCACAACACAGCCACCACATCCTTTACCCAGAATCCCTGAGAGATGCTACCACAACACAGCCTGCATATCCCTCAGCCAACATCACAGTGCTGGGACCAAAAAACAGCCAGCACACCCATCAGCCAGCATCAGAGTGCTGGGAGCACAACACGGCCAACACATCCACCAGCCAACATCAGAGTGCGGGGACTACAACACGGCCAACACATCCACCAGCCAACATCAGAGTGCGTGGACTACAACACGGCCAACACATCCACCAGCCAACATCAGAGTGCGGGGACCACAACACAGCCAAAACATCCATCAGCCAGTATCAGAGTGCTGGGACCACAACACAGCCAACACATCCTTTAGCCAGAATCCCTGACAGATGCTACCAGAACACAGCCTGCATATCCAGCAGCCAACATCAGAGTACTGGGACAGGAAAACGGCCAGCACACCCATCTGACAACATCAGAGTGCTGGGACCACAACACAGCCAATGCATCCATTAGCCAGAATCCCTGAGAGATGCTACCACAACATAGCCAGCACACCCATCAGCCAACATCAGAGTGCTGGGACCACAACACAGCCTGCATACCCATCAGCCAACATCAGAGTGCTGGGACCACAACACGGCCAACACATCCTTTAGCCATAATCCCTGAGAGTTGCTACCACAACACAGCCAGCATATCCATCAGCCAACATCAGAGTACTGGGACAAGAAAACGGACAGCACACCCATCTGACAACATCAGAGTGCAGGGACCACAGCACGGTCAACACATCCATTAGCCAGAAACCCTGACAGATGCTACCACAACACAGCCAGCACACCCAACAGCCAACATCAGAGTGCTGGGACCACAACACAGCCACCACATCCATCAGCCAACATCACAGTGCTGGGACTACAACACGGCCAACACATCCTTTAGCCAGAATCCCTGAGAGATGCTACCACAACACAGCCAGCATATCCATCAGCCAACATCAGAGTGTTGGACCACAACACAGCCAGTACACCCATCAGCCAGCATCAGAGTGCTGGGACCACAACACGGCCAACACATCCTTTAGCCAGAATCCCTGAGAGTTGCTACCACAACACAGCCAGCATATCCATCAGCCAACATCAGAGTGCTGGGACCACAACACAGCCAGCACACCCATCAGCCAAAAACAGAGTGCTGGGACTGCAACACAGACAGCACACCCATCAGCCAACATCAGAGTGCTGGGACCAGAACACGACCAGCAGACCTATCAGCCAACATCAGAGTGCTGGGACCACAACACGGCCAACACATCCATCAGCCAACATCAGAGTGCTGGGATCATAAAACAGCCAGCACACCCATCAGTCAACATCAGAGTGCTGGGACCGCAACACGGCCAGCGTACCCATCAGCCAACATCAGAGTGCTGGGACCACAACACAGCCACCACATCCTTTGGCCAGAATCCCTGAGAGATGCTACCACAACACAGCCAGCACACCCATCAGCCAAAATCAGAGTGCTGGGACCGCAACACAGACAGCACACCCATCAGCCAACATCAGAGTGCTGGGACCACAACACGACCAGCAGACCCATCAGCCAACATCAGAGTGCTGGGACCACAACACAGCCAACACATCCATCAGCCAACATCAGAGTGCGGGGACCACAACACGGCCAACACATCCATCAGCCAACATCAGT
Source organism: Hypanus sabinus (assembly GCF_030144855.1). Lineage (NCBI taxonomy): Eukaryota > Metazoa > Chordata > Chondrichthyes > Myliobatiformes > Dasyatidae > Hypanus > Hypanus sabinus. The sequence continues at coordinate 7,725,739 of NC_082726.1, read as the reverse complement.
GTGCTGGGACCACAACACAGCTAGCACACAACTATCAGCCAACATCAGAGTGCTGGGAGCACAACACAGCCAGCACACCCATCAGCCAATATCAGAGTGCTGGGACCACAACACAGCCAGCACACCCATCAGCCAACATCAGAGTGCTGGGACCACAACACAGACAGCACACCCATCAGACGACATCAGAGTGCTGGGATCATAAAACAGCCAGCACACCCATCAGCCAACATCAGAGTGCTGGGACCGCAACACGACCAGCAGACCCAACTGCCAACATCAGAGTGCTGGGACCACAACACAGCCAACACACCCATCAGCCAACATCACAGTGCTGGGACCACAACACAGCCAACACATCCTTTAGCCAGAATCCCTGACAGGCGCTACCAGAACACAGCTTGCATATCCATCAGCCAACATCAGAGTACTGGGACAAGAAAACGGACAGCACACCCATCTGACAACATCAGAGTGCTGGGACCACAACACAGCCAATGCATCCTTTAGCCAGAATCCCTGAGGGATGCTACCACAACACAGCCAGTACACCCATCAGCCAGCATCAGAGTGCTGGGACCACAACACAGCCAGCACACCCATCAGCCAACATCAGAGTGCTGGGACCACAACACAGCCAACACATCCATCAGCCAACATCAGTGTGCTGGGAGCACAACACAGCCAGCACACCCATCAGCCAACATCAGAGTGCTGAGACCACAACACAGCCAGCACACCCATCAGCCAATATCAGAGTGCTGGGACCACAACACAGCCAGCACACCCATCAGCCAACATCAGAGTGCTGGGACCACAACACAGACAGCACACCCATCAGACGACATCAGAGTGCTGGGATCATAAAACAGCCAGCACACCCATCAGCCAACATCAGAGTGCTGGGACCGCAACACGACCAGCAGACCCAACTGCCAACATCAGAGTGCTGGGACCACAACACAGCCAACACACCCATCAGCCAACATCACAGTGCTGGGACCACAACACAGCCAACACATCCTTTAGCCAGAATCCCTGACAGGCGCTACCAGAACACAGCTTGCATATCCATCAGCCAACATCAGAGTACTGGGACAAGAAAACGGACAGCACACCCATCTGACAACATCAGAGTGCTGGGACCACAACACAGCCAATGCATCCTTTAGCCAGAATCCCTGAGGGATGCTACCACAACACAGCCAGTACACCCATCAGCCAACATCAGAGTGTTGGGACCACAACACAGCCAACACACCCATCAGCCAGCATCAGAGTGCTGGGACCACAACACAGCCAGCACACCCATCAGCCAACATCAGAGTGCTGGGAGCACAACACGGCCAACACATCCACCAGCCAACATCAGAGTGCGGGGACTACAACACGGCCAACACATCCACCAGCCAACATCAGAGTGCGGGGACTACAACACGGCCAACACATCCACCAGCCAACATCAGAGTGCGGGGACCACAACACAGCCAAAACATCCATCAGCCAGTATCAGAGTGCTGGGACCACAACACAGCCAACACATCCTTTAGCCAGAATCCCTGACAGATGCTACCAGAACACAGCCTGCATATCCAGCAGCCAACATCAGAGTACTGGGACAGGAAAACGGCCAGCACACCCATCTGACAACATCAGAGTGCTGGGACCACAACACAGCCAATGCATCCATTAGCCAGAATCCCTGAGAGATGCTACCACAACATAGCCAGCACACCCATCAGCCAACATCAGAGTGCTGGGACCACAACACAGCCTGCATACCCATCAGCCAACATCAGAGTGCTGGGACCACAACACGGCCAACACATCCTTTAGCCATAATCCCTGAGAGTTGCTACCACAACACAGCCAGCATATCCATCAGCCAACATCAGAGTACTGGGACAAGAAAACGGACAGCACACCCATCTGACAACATCAGAGTGCAGGGACCACAGCACGGTCAACACATCCATTAGCCAGAAACCCTGACAGATGCTACCACAACACAGCCAGCACACCCAACTGCCAACATCAGAGTGCTGGGACCACAACACAGCCACCACATCCATCAGCCAACATCAGAGTGCGGGGACCACAACACGGCCAACACATCCACCAGCCAACATCAGAGTGCGGGGACTACAACACGGCCAACACATCCACCAGCCAACATCAGAGTGCGTGGACTACAACACGGCCAACACATCCACCAGCCAACATCAGAGTGCGGGGACCACAACACAGCCAACACACCCATCAGCCAACATCAGAGTGCTGAGACCACAACACAGCCAACACATCCTTTAGCCAGAATCCCTGACAGATGCTACCACAACACAGCCTGCATATCCATCAGCCAACATCAGAGTGCTGGGACCACAACACGGCCAACACATCCATCAGCCAACATCAGAGTGCTGGGACCGCAACACAGCTAGCACACAACTATCAGCCAACATCAGAGTGCTGAGACCACAACACAACCAACACATCCTTTAGCCAGAATCCCTGACAGATGCTACCACAACACAGCCTGCATATCCATCAGCCAACATCAGAGTGCTGGGACCACAACACAGCCTGCATAACCATCAGCCAACATCAGAGTGCTGGAACCACAACACGGCCAACACATCGTTTAGCCAGAATCCGTGAGAGATGCTACCACAACACAGCCAGCATATCCATCAGCCAACATCAGTGCCGGGACCGCAACACAGCCAGCACACCCATCAGCCAACATCAGAGTACTGGGACAAGAAAACGGACAGCACACCCATCTGACAACATCAGAGTGCTGAGTGCTGGGACCACAACACAGCCAGCACACCCAACAGCCAACATCAGAGTGCTGGGACCGCAACACGGCCAGCAGAACCATCAGCCAGCATCAGAGTGCTGGGAGCACAACACAACCACCACATCCTTTAGCCAGAATCCCTGAGAGATGCTACCACAACACAGCCTGCATATCCCTCAGCCAACATCACAGTGCTGGGACCAAAAAACAGCCAGCACACCCATCAGCCATCATCAGAGTGCTGGGACCACAACACGGCCAGCAGAACCATCAGCCAGCATCAGAGTGCTGGGACCAAAACACGGCCAACACATCCACCAGCCAACATCAGTGTGCTGGGACCACAACACAGACAGCACACCCATCAGACGACATCAGAGTGCTGGGATCATAAAACAGCCAGCACACCCATCAGCCAACATCAGAGTGCTGGGACCGCAACACGACCAGCAGACCCAACTGCCAACATCAGAGTGCTGGGACCACAACACAGCCAACACACCCATCAGCCAACATCACAGTGCTGGGACCACAACACAGCCAACACATCCTTTAGCCAGAATCCCTGAGAGATGCAACTACAACACAGCCAGCACACCCATCAGCCAACATCAGAGTACTGGGACAAGAAAACGGACAGCACACCCATCTGACAACATCAGAGTGCTGGGACCACAACACAGCCAATGCATCCTTTAGCCAGAATCCCTGAGAGATGCAACTACAACACAGCCAGCACACCCATCAGCCAACATCAGAGTGCTGGGACCACAACACAGCCTGCATACCCAACAGCCAACATCAGAGTGCGGGGACCACAACACGGCCAACACATCCATCAGCCAACATCAGTGTGCTGGGACAACAACACAGCCAGCACACCCAACAGCCAACATCAGAGTGCTGGGACCACAACACAGCCACCACATCCTTTAGCCAGAATCCCTGAGAGATGCTAGCACAACACAGCCTGCATACCAATCAGCCAACAACATAGTGCTGGGACCATAAAACAGCCAGCACACCCATCAGCCAACATCAGCATGCTGGGACCACAACACAGCCAGCGTACCCATCAGCCAACATCAGAGTGCTGGGACCACAACACAGCCACCACATCCTTTACCCAGAATCCCTGAGAGATGCTACCACAACACAGCCTGCATATCCCTCAGCCAACATCACAGTGCTGGGACCAAAAAACAGCCAGCACACCCATCAGCCAGCATCAGAGTGCTGGGAGCACAACACGGCCAACACATCCACCAGCCAACATCAGAGTGCGGGGACTACAACACGGCCAACACATCCACCAGCCAACATCAGAGTGCGTGGACTACAACACGGCCAACACATCCACCAGCCAACATCAGAGTGCGGGGACCACAACACAGCCAAAACATCCATCAGCCAGTATCAGAGTGCTGGGACCACAACACAGCCAACACATCCTTTAGCCAGAATCCCTGACAGATGCTACCAGAACACAGCCTGCATATCCAGCAGCCAACATCAGAGTACTGGGACAGGAAAACGGCCAGCACACCCATCTGACAACATCAGAGTGCTGGGACCACAACACAGCCAATGCATCCATTAGCCAGAATCCCTGAGAGATGCTACCACAACATAGCCAGCACACCCATCAGCCAACATCACAGTGCTGGGACCACAACACAGCCTGCATACCCATCAGCCAACATCAGAGTGCTGGGACCACAACACGGCCAACACATCCTTTAGCCATAATCCCTGAGAGTTGCTACCACAACACAGCCAGCATATCCATCAGCCAACATCAGAGTACTGGGACAAGAAAACGGACAGCACACCCATCTGACAACATCAGAGTGCAGGGACCACAGCACGGTCAACACATCCATTAGCCAGAAACCCTGACAGATGCTACCACAACACAGCCAGCACACCCAACAGCCAACATCAGAGTGCTGGGACCACAACACAGCCACCACATCCATCAGCCAACATCACAGTGCTGGGACTACAACACGGCCAACACATCCTTTAGCCAGAATCCCTGAGAGATGCTACCACAACACAGCCAGCATATCCATCAGCCAACATCAGAGTGTTGGACCACAACACAGCCAGTACACCCATCAGCCAGCATCAGAGTGCTGGGACCACAACACGGCCAACACATCCTTTAGCCAGAATCCCTGAGAGTTGCTACCACAACACAGCCAGCATATCCATCAGCCAACATCAGAGTGCTGGGACCACAACACAGCCAGCACACCCATCAGCCAAAAACAGAGTGCTGGGACTGCAACACAGACAGCACACCCATCAGCCAACATCAGAGTGCTGGGACCAGAACACGACCAGCAGACCTATCAGCCAACATCAGAGTGCTGGGACCACAACACGGCCAACACATCCATCAGCCAACATCAGAGTGCTGGGATCATAAAACAGCCAGCACACCCATCAGTCAACATCAGAGTGCTGGGACCGCAACACGGCCAGCGTACCCATCAGCCAACATCAGAGTGCTGGGACCACAACACAGCCACCACATCCTTTGGCCAGAATCCCTGAGAGATGCTACCACAACACAGCCAGCACACCCATCAGCCAAAATCAGAGTGCTGGGACCGCAACACAGACAGCACACCCATCAGCCAACATCAGAGTGCTGGGACCACAACACGACCAGCAGACCCATCAGCCAACATCAGAGTGCTGGGACCACAACACAGCCAACACATCCATCAGCCAACATCAGAGTGCGGGGACCACAACACGGCCAACACATCCATCAGCCAACATCAGTGTGCTGGGACCACAACACAGCTAGCACACAACTATCAGCCAACATCAGAGTGCTGGGAGCACAACACAGCCAGCACACCCATCAGCCAATATCAGAGTGCTGGGACCACAACACAGCCAGCACACCCATCAGCCAACATCAGAGTGCTGGGACCACAACACAGACAGCACACCCATCAGACGACATCAGAGTGCTGGGATCATAAAACAGCCAGCACACCCATCAGCCAACATCAGAGTGCTGGGACCGCAACACGACCAGCAGACCCAACTGCCAACATCAGAGTGCTGGGACCACAACACAGCCAACACACCCATCAGCCAACATCACAGTGCTGGGACCACAACACAGCCAACACATCCTTTAGCCAGAATCCCTGACAGGCGCTACCAGAACACAGCTTGCATATCCATCAGCCAACATCAGAGTACTGGGACAAGAAAACGGACAGCACACCCATCTGACAACATCAGAGTGCTGGGACCACAACACAGCCAATGCATCCTTTAGCCAGAATCCCTGAGGGATGCTACCACAACACAGCCAGTACACCCATCAGCCAGCATCAGAGTGCTGGGACCACAACACAGCCAGCACACCCATCAGCCAACATCAGAGTGCTGGGACCACAACACAGCCAACACATCCATCAGCCAACATCAGTGTGCTGGGAGCACAACACAGCCAGCACACCCATCAGCCAACATCAGAGTGCTGAGACCACAACACAGCCAGCACACCCATCAGCCAATATCAGAGTGCTGGGACCACAACACAGCCAGCACACCCATCAGCCAACATCAGAGTGCTGGGACCACAACACAGACAGCACACCCATCAGACGACATCAGAGTGCTGGGATCATAAAACAGCCAGCACACCCATCAGCCAACATCAGAGTGCTGGGACCGCAACACGACCAGCAGACCCAACTGCCAACATCAGAGTGCTGGGACCACAACACAGCCAACACACCCATCAGCCAACATCACAGTGCTGGGACCACAACACAGCCAACACATCCTTTAGCCAGAATCCCTGACAGGCGCTACCAGAACACAGCTTGCATATCCATCAGCCAACATCAGAGTACTGGGACAAGAAAACGGACAGCACACCCATCTGACAACATCAGAGTGCTGGGACCACAACACAGCCAATGCATCCTTTAGCCAGAATCCCTGAGGGATGCTACCACAACACAGCCAGTACACCCATCAGCCAACATCAGAGTGTTGGGACCACAACACAGCCAACACACCCATCAGCCAGCATCAGAGTGCTGGGACCACAACACAGCCAGCACACCCATCAGCCAACATCAGAGTGCTGGGACCACAACACAGCCAACACATCCTTTAGCCAGAATCACCTGACAGGCGCTACCAGAACACAGCCTGCATATCCATCAGCCAACATCAGAGTACTGGGACAAGAAAACAGACAGCACGCCCATCTGACAACATCAGAGTGCTGGGACCACAACACAGCCTGCATAACCATCAGCCAACATCAGAGTGCTGGGACTACAACACGGCCAACACATCATTTAGCCAGAATCCCTGAGAGATGCTACTACAACACAGCCAGTACACCCATCAGCCAGCATCAGAGTGATGGGACTACAACACAGCCAGCACACCCATCAGCCAGCATCAGAGTGATGGGACTACAACACAGCCAGCACACCCATCAGCCAGCATCAGAGTGCTGAGACCACAACACAGCCAGCACACCCATCAGCCAACATCAGAGTGCGGGGACCACAACACAGCCAACATCAGAGTGCGGGGACCACAACACGACCAGCAGACCCATCAGCCAACATCAGAGTGCTGGGACCACAACACGGCCAACACATCCATCAGCCAACATCAGTGTGCTGGGACCCCCACACAGCTAGCACACATCCATCAGCCAACATCACAGTGCTGGGACAACAACACAGCCAGCACATCCTTTAGCCAGAATCCCTGACAGATGCTACCAGAACACAGCCTGCATATCCATCAGCCAACATCAGAGTACTGGGACAAGAAAACGGCCAGCAAACCCATCTGACAACATCAGCGTGCTGGGACCACAACACAGCCAATGCATCCTTTAGCCAGAATCCCTGAGAGTTGCTACCACAACACAGCCAGCATATCCATCAGCCAACATCAGAGCACTGGGACCGCAACACAGCCAGTACACCCAACAGTTAACATCAGAGTGCAGGGACCACAGCACGGTCAACACATCCATTAGCCAGAAACCCTGACAGATGCTATCACAACACAGCCTGCATATCCATCAGCCAACATCAGAGTGCTGGGACCACAACACAGCCTGCATAACCATCAGCCAACATCAGAGTGCTGGGACTACAACACGGCCAACACATCATTTAGCCAGAATCCCTGAGAGATGCTACCACAACACAGCCAGCATATCCATCAGCCAACATCAGAGTGTTGGACCACAACACAGCCAGTACACCCATCAGCCAGCATCAGAGTGCTGGGACCACAACACGGCCAACACATCCTTTAGCCAGAATCCCTGAGAGTTGCTACCACAACACAGCCAGCATATCCATCAGCCAACATCAGAGCACTGGGACCGCAACACAGCCAGTACACCCAACAGTTAACATCAGAGTGCTGGGACCACAGCACGGTCAACACATCCATTAGCCAGAAACCCTGACAGATGCTATCACAACACAGCCAGCACACCCAACAGCCAACATCAGAGTGCTTGGAGCACAACACAGCCAACACATCCTTCAGACAGAATCCCTGAGAGATGCTACCAGAACACAGCCTGCATATCCATCAGCCAACATCAGAGTGCTGGGACCACAACACAGCCAGCACACCCATCAGCCAAAAACAGAGTGCTGGGACTGCAACACAGACAGCACACCCATCAGCCAACATCAGAGTGCTGGGACCAGAACACGACCAGCAGACCTATCAGCCAACATCAGAGTGCTGGGACCACAACACGGCCAACACATCCATCAGCCAACATCAGAGTGCTGGGATCATAAAACAGCCAGCACACCCATCAGTCAACATCAGAGTGCTGGGACCGCAACACGGCCAGCGTACCCATCAGCCAACATCAGAGTGCTGGGACCACAACACAGCCACCACATCCTTTGGCCAGAATCCCTGAGAGATGCTACCACAACACAGCCAGCACACCCATCAGCCAAAATCAGAGTGCTGGGACCGCAACACAGACAGCACACCCATCAGCCAACATCAGAGTGCTGGGACCACAACACGACCAGCAGACCCATCAGCCAACATCAGAGTGCTGGGACCACAACACAGCCAACACATCCATCAGCCAACATCAGAGTGCGGGGACCACAACACGGCCAACACATCCATCAGCCAACATCAGTGTGCTGGGACCACAACACAGCTAGCACACAACTATCAGCCAACATCAGAGTGCTGGGAGCACAACACAGCCAGCACACCCATCAGCCAACATCAGAGTGCTGAGACCACAACACAGCCAGCACACCCATCAGCCAATATCAGAGTGCTGGGACCACAACACAGCCAGCACACCCATCAGCCAACATCAGAGTGCTGGGACCACAACACAGACAGCACACCCATCAGACGACATCAGAGTGCTGGGATCATAAAACAGCCAGCACACCCATCAGCCAACATCAGAGTGCTGGGACCGCAACACGACCAGCAGACCCAACTGCCAACATCAGAGTGCTGGGACCACAACACAGCCAACACACCCATCAGCCAACATCACAGTGCTGGGACCACAACACAGCCAACACATCCTTTAGCCAGAATCCCTGACAGGCGCTACCAGAACACAGCTTGCATATCCATCAGCCAACATCAGAGTACTGGGACAAGAAAACGGACAGCACACCCATCTGACAACATCAGAGTGCTGGGACCACAACACAGCCAATGCATCCTTTAGCCAGAATCCCTGAGGGATGCTACCACAACACAGCCAGTACACCCATCAGCCAGCATCAGAGTGCTGGGACCACAACACAGCCAGCACACCCATCAGCCAGCATCAGAGTGCTGGGACCACAACACAGCCAACACATCCATCAGCCAACATCAGTGTGCTGGGACCACAACACAGCTAGCACACAACTATCAGCCAACATCAGAGTGCTGGGAGCACAACACAGCCAGCACACCCATCAGCCAACATCAGAGTGCTGAGACCACAACACAGCCAGCACACCCATCAGCCAATATCAGAGTGCTGGGACCACAACACAGCCAGCACACCCATCAGCCAACATCAGAGTGCTGGGACCACAACACAGACAGCACACCCATCAGACGACATCAGAGTGATGGGACTACAACACAGCCAGCACACCCATCAGCCAGCATCAGAGTGCTGAGACCACAACACAGCCAGCACACCCATCAGCCAAAATCAGAGTGCTGGGACCGCAACACAGACAGCACACCCATCAGCCAACATCAGAGTGCTGGGACCACAACACGACCAGCAGACCCATCAGCCAACATCAGAGTGCTGGGACCACAACACAGCCAACACATCCATCAGCCAACATCAGAGTGCGGGGACCACAACACGGCCAACACATCCATCAGCCAACATCAGTGTGCTGGGACCACAACACAGCTAGCACACAACTATCAGCCAACATCAGAGTGCTGGGAGCACAACACAGCCAGCACACCCATCAGCCAACATCAGAGTGCTGAGACCACAACACAGCCAGCACACCCATCAGCCAATATCAGAGTGCTGGGACCACAACACAGCCAGCACACCCATCAGCCAACATCAGAGTGCTGGGACCACAACACAGACAGCACACCCATCAGACGACATCAGAGTGCTGGGATCATAAAACAGCCAGCACACCCATCAGCCAACATCAGAGTGCTGGGACCGCAACACGACCAGCAGACCCAACTGCCAACATCAGAGTGCTGGGACCACAACACAGCCAACACACCCATCAGCCAACATCACAGTGCTGGGACCACAACACAGCCAACACATCCTTTAGCCAGAATCCCTGACAGGCGCTACCAGAACACAGCTTGCATATCCATCAGCCAACATCAGAGTACTGGGACAAGAAAACGGACAGCACACCCATCTGACAACATCAGAGTGCTGGGACCACAACACAGCCAATGCATCCTTTAGCCAGAATCCCTGAGGGATGCTACCACAACACAGCCAGTACACCCATCAGCCAGCATCAGAGTGCTGGGACCACAACACAGCCAGCACACCCATCAGCCAGCATCAGAGTGCTGGGACCACAACACAGCCAACACATCCATCAGCCAACATCAGTGTGCTGGGACCACAACACAGCTAGCACACAACTATCAGCCAACATCAGAGTGCTGGGAGCACAACACAGCCAGCACACCCATCAGCCAACATCAGAGTGCTGAGACCACAACACAGCCAGCACACCCATCAGCCAATATCAGAGTGCTGGGACCACAACACAGCCAGCACACCCATCAGCCAACATCAGAGTGCTGGGACCACAACACAGACAGCACACCCATCAGACGACATCAGAGTGCTGGGATCATAAAACAGCCAGCACACCCATCAGCCAACATCAGAGTGCTGGGACCGCAACACGACCAGCAGACCCAACTGCCAACATCAGAGTGCTGGGACCACAACACAGCCAACACACCCATCAGCCAACATCACAGTGCTGGGACCACAACACAGCCAACACATCCTTTAGCCAGAATCCCTGACAGGCGCTACCAGAACACAGCTTGCATATCCATCAGCCAACATCAGAGTACTGGGACAAGAAAACGGACAGCACACCCATCTGACAACATCAGAGTGCTGGGACCACAACACAGCCAATGCATCCTTTAGCCAGAATCCCTGAGGGATGCTACCACAACACAGCCAGTACACCCATCAGCCAGCATCAGAGTGCTGGGACCACAACACAGCCAGCACACCCATCAGCCAACATCAGAGTGCTGGGACCACAACACAGCCAACACATCCATCAGCCAACATCAGAGTGCGGGGACCACAACACGGCCAACACATCCATCAGCCAACATCAGAGTGCTGGGACCACAACACAGCCAACACATCCATCAGCCAACATCAGCGTGCTGGGACCACAACACAGCCAGCACACCCAACAGCCAACATCAGAGTGCTGGGACCACAACACAGCCAGTACACCCATCAGCCAGCATCAGAGTGCTGGGACCACAACACGGCCAACACATCCTTTAGCCAGAATCCCTGAGAGTTGCTACCACAACACAGCCAGCATATCCATCAGCCAACATCAGAGCACTGGGACCGCAACACAGCCAGTACACCCAACAGTTAACATCAGAGTGCTGGGACTACAGCACGGTCAACCCATCCATTAGCCAGAAACCCTGACAGATGCTATCACAACACAGCCAGCACACCCAACAGCCAACATCAGAGTGCTGGGAGCACAACACAGCCAACACATCCTTCAGACAGAATCCCTGAGAGATGCTACCAGAACACAGCCTGCATATCCATCAGCCAACATCAGAGTGCTGGGACCACAACACAGCCAGCACACCCATCAGCCAAAATCAGAGTGCTGGGACTGCAACACAGACAGCACACCCATCAGCCAACATCAGAGTGCTGGGACCAGAACACGACCAGCAGACCTATCAGCCAACATCAGAGTGCTGGGACCACAACACGGCCAACACATCCATCAGCCAACATCAGAGTGCTGGGATCATAAAACAGCCAGCACACCCATCAGTCAACATCAGAGTGCTGGGACCGCAACACGGCCAGCGTACCCATCAGCCAACATCAGAGTGCTGGGACCACAACACAGCCACCACATCCTTTGGCCAGAATCCCTGAGAGATGCTACCACAACACAGCCAGCACACCCATCAGCCAAAATCAGAGTGCTGGGACCGCAACACAGACAGCACACCCATCAGCCAACATCAGAGTGCTGGGACCACAACACGACCAGCAGACCCATCAGCCAACATCAGAGTGCTGGGACCACAACACAGCCAACACATCCATCAGCCAACATCAGAGTGCGGGGACCACAACACGGCCAACACATCCATCAGCCAACATCAGTGTGCTGGGACCACAACACAGCTAGCACACAACTATCAGCCAACATCAGAGTGCTGGGAGCACAACACAGCCAGCACACCCATCAGCCAACATCAGAGTGCTGAGACCACAACACAGCCAGCACACCCATCAGCCAATATCAGAGTGCTGGGACCACAACACATCCAGCACACCCATCAGCCAACATCAGAGTGCTGGGACCACAACACAGACAGCACACCCATCAGACGACATCAGAGTGCTGGGATCATAAAACAGCCAGCACACCCATCAGCCAACATCAGAGTGCTGGGACCGCAACACGACCAGCAGACCCAACTGCCAACATCAGAGTGCTGGGACCACAACACAGCCAACACACCCATCAGCCAACATCACAGTGCTGGGACCACAACACAGCCAACACATCCTTTAGCCAGAATCCCTGACAGGCGCTACCAGAACACAGCTTGCATATCCATCAGCCAACATCAGAGTACTGGGACAAGAAAACGGACAGCACACCCATCTGACAACATCAGAGTGCTGGGACCACAACACAGCCAATGCATCCTTTAGCCAGAATCCCTGAGGGATGCTACCACAACACAGCCAGTACACCCATCAGCCAGCATCAGAGTGCTGGGACCACAACACAGCCAGCACACCCATCAGCCAACATCAGAGTGCTGGGACCACAACACAGCCAACACATCCATCAGCCAACATCAGAGTGCTGAGACCACAACACAGCCAGCACACCCATCAGCCAACATCAGAGTGCTGGGACCACAACACAGCCAACACATCCATCAGCCAACATCAGAGTGCGGGGACTACAACACGGCCACCACATCCATCAGCCAACATCAGAGTGCTGGGACCACAACACAGCCAACACATCCATCAGCCAACATCAGCGTGCTGGGACCACAACACAGCCAGCACACCCAACAGCCAACATCAGAGTGCTGGGACCACAACACGGCCAGCGTACCCATCAGCCAACATCAGAATGCTGAGACCACAACACAGCCAGCACACCCATCAGCCAATATCAGAGTGCTGGGACCACAACACAGCCAGCACACCCATCAGCCAACATCAGAGTGCTGGGACCACAACACAGCCAACACATCCATCAGCCAACATCAGAGTGTGGGGACCACAACACGACCAGCAGACCCATCAGCCAACATCAGAGTGCTGGGACCACAACACAGCCAACACATCCATCAGCCAACATCAGAGTGCGGGGACCACAACACGGCCAACACATCCATCAGCCAACATCAGTGTGCTAGGACCCCAACACAGCCAGCACACCCATCAGCCAACATCAGAGTGCTGGGACCGCAACACAGCCAACACATCCATCAGCCAACATCAGAGTGCGGGGACAGCAACACAGCCAACACATCCATCAGCCAACATCAGAGTGCGGGGACCACAACACGGCCACCACATCATTTAGCCAGAATCCCTGAGAGATGCTACCACAACACAGCCTGCATACCAATCAGCCAAAATCAGAGTGCTGGGACCGCAACACAGACAGCACACCCATCAGCCAACATCAGAGTGCTGGGACCGCAACACAGACAGCACACCCATCAGCCAGCATCAGAGTGCTGGGACCCCAACACGGCCAACCCATCCTTTAGCCAATGTCTGTGTTGTCATCATAACCCAGCAAAAGCACCCATTAGCCATTGGACCCAAGTGCTGTCAGCACAAAACAGCAATACATCCATTAGCCAACAGACTGAGTACTGCCACCAGAACACAGACAACACATCCACCAATGAACAATCATTCCTTGGGTGACTTCTTCCAGATAGCCGATCTCTTCCATCATTTTACTTTTTCTTCTTATTCTTTTTGCTTGATTGCGTTTCAGATGCTGTTGGAACTTGATCGAATCATCTCGCGCTCTGCTGTCCCCGGATATAATGACCAGAGAAGGGGTGCAAGGCCAGGATCGACTCCATTTTGATGCACAAAGATAAATGCGAAGGAGGTCAGCCATTGCTCTCCATAGAGGTCAGGGGTAGATGGTGGTTATCACATTGGCAATATTCACAAGGCTGCCTGTCTGTGGCGAGTCAGTCACTCTTCATGGAATTCTGAGTTCAAGTGGTTGCACTCAGTTCTGACAGGCGGATGCTTTCAAAATTCTAACATTTATGTGATTATCGGACAGCAGTTTATATTGCTCTCCTTCAGTTTTCTGTGTTTTTGTTCTTGATGCCGATTGGTGGGTTGGGTTCCTTGTGGGCGATGTGTTAGGTGTTTTGCGTGAGTGAGGGGTTGGGAATATGGGTTTTGATGTTCTTGTTGGTTTTTCTGTGCGAGAGAGGGTGTTGGACATTTGATGTTATTGTGGTTTTGCGAGGGAGGGAGTTGGGGGTTCAGGTTTTTTGATGTTCTAGCTGTCTTTTTCTTGATGGGCGATCAGTGAGGGAGGAGGGATGGGGGCTTAGGGTTTAATGCTCGTTTCGCGTGTGTGGTCTGTTTGTTCTTTCTGTGCAAGGGAGGGGGTGTGGGGTTTGCCAGTTTTGTTTGTTCTTCCTTTTCATACAGGTAGAGAGGTTGATTTCCCTCCTTTCAGCGAGACCCTTGGCTTTTCTGTATTTCATGGCCACCTGGAGAAGATGAACGTCTTGAGTTGTATTGTGCATGCATACTTTTACAGTAAAACCTTTGAACCTCCATTGTACCACCACAACACACCCAAAACATGTTAGATATCACAGCGCAGCCAACACATCTGTCAGCAAACATGCAAAGTGCTGCCACCAGAACACAGCTACACATCCATTAGCCAACATCCTGAGTGCAGTTACCACAACATCACAACCAACACATCCACTAGCAAATGCCATGAGTGCTGCTACCACAACACAGCCAACACATCCTTGAAGCAGCACCCCGCAGGCTGCCACCCAAACGCAGACATCACATCCATGACCCAACGCCCTGAATGCCTGCACAACACAGCCAGCACCGAGTGCTACCACAACACAATAAGTGCTGACAGAAAACAGCCATTTAAAAGTTCAAGATAAAATTCATTACCAGAGTGCATACATGTCATCACACACAACCTGAAATTCTTTTTCTTAGCAAATCTATAGGACAGTAACTGTAAACAAACTGTGCAAATACAGGTAATAAATAACAATAAATAACGAGCATGAAATCAACAAGATAAAA
This sequence comes from Hypanus sabinus, assembly GCF_030144855.1. Lineage (NCBI taxonomy): Eukaryota > Metazoa > Chordata > Chondrichthyes > Myliobatiformes > Dasyatidae > Hypanus > Hypanus sabinus. The sequence goes on along the minus strand of NC_082726.1, from coordinate 7,709,804 downwards.
GAGTCCTTGAATGAGCGTAGTTATCCTCTTTTGAATACAAGAGCCTGATGGCTGGAGGGGTAGTAACTGTTCTTGAACCTGGTGCTGTGAGTCCTGAGGCACTTGTACCTTCTACCTGATGGCAGCAGCGAGAAAAGAGCATGGCCTGGGTGATGAGGATCTTTGATGATGGGTGCAAGTTTTCTACAACGTATCATGTAGGTGTGCTCAATGGTTGGCAGGGCTTTACCTGTGATATAATCCACTACATTTTGTAAGATTTTCCAGTTAAAGGCATTGGTGTTCCTAAACCAGGCCAGTCAGCACACTTTCCACCACACATCGATAGAAGATTGCCAAGGTTTTTAATGACATGATGTATCTCTACAACCTCCTGAGGAAATAAAGGGGTGGTTGTGATTACTTCGCAATTACGTTTATATAATGGGTCCAGGACAGGTCCTCTGAGATGGTGATACACAGGAATTTAAAGTTATTGACCTCCTGATTCTCCAATGAGTACAGGCTCATGGACTTCTGGTTTCCCTCTTCTGAAGTTTTCTATCAGTTCCTTGGTCTTACTGACACTGAGTGAGAGGTGGTTGTTGTTATTACATCACTCAGCCAAATTTTCATTTTCCCTCCTGTATGCTGATTCATCACCAAACTTGGACATGGTGTTGGGAGTTGTACTTAGCCACACAGTCATAGGTTTAAAACAAGTTGAGCAGGGGACAAAGTTCACATCCCTGTGGTGCTACTGTCTTGATGGAGATTGTGGAGATGTTTTTGCCAATACGAACTGACTGGGATCTGCAACTGAGGAAATCCAGGATCCAATTCCAGAAGGGGGTATTGAGGCCCAGGTCTTGGAGTTTACTGATTAGTTTAGAGGGGATGATGGTGTTAAATGCCTTGCTGTAATTGATAAAGAGCATCCTGATGTATGCATCTTTGCTGTCCAGATGTTCCAGGGTTGTGTGAAGAGCTAATGAGATGGCATCTGCTGTAGACCTGCTGCTTCAGTAGGTGAACTGGAGCAGTTCCAAGTCACCACTCAGACAGGAGCTGATATGCTTCAACACCAGCCTCTCGAAACACTTCTTCACTGTGGATGTGAGTGATAAACTTAGACAGTTACCATGCTCTTCATGGGAGCCTGCTTGAATCAGGTGGGTACCACACTCTGCCGGAGTGAGAGAATGAAGACACCTGTGAACACACCAGCCAGTTAGTCGGCACAGGTCTTTATTACTTGGTCAGATACTCTATCAGGACCGGATTCTGTCCTTGGATTCACTTTCTTGAAATCAGCCTGCACGTCATCTTTAGAAACTGAGACCAAAGGATCATAGGGAGACATGGGGGTGCATGATGTTCCTTTCCTATTCTGGTGGTCAAAGTGAACAGAGAAGGCATTGAGCTCATCTGGAAGCAAAGCTCCGCTGTCCCCAAAGTCACAACATTTGGCTTTGTAGAAGGTCTACGGCATTCAAACCCTGTCGCAGCTGTCGAACATCCCTATTGATTCCTGGAATCTTCTCTCCCTGAGAGAGATCATACCTGCACCTTGTGTAGCATTCTTGATCTGCAGACATGAACGCCTCTGATCTGGCTCTCAGCAGGTTCTGGATTTCATTGTTCATCCAGTGCTTCTGAATGGGGAGAACCCTGAATGATTTTGTGGGGACACACTTATCCACAGCTGCTTTAATAAAGTCTATAATGACCCCGGTGTAGTCATTCAGGTCCTCAGGTGAGTTCATGAACACAGTCTAGTCCATTGACTCAAGGCAATCCTGTGACCATTCCTCAGCTTCCTGCGACCACCTCTTCATTGTCTTGATCTCTGGAACTTTGCTCTTTAGGCTCCGTCTGTATGCAGGGAGCAGGAGTACAGCCAAGTGGTCTGATTTGCCAAAATGCTGCGTTGGGAAGGAACGACAGGCATTCCTTATCGTAGTGAAGCAGTGGTCTCGTGTGTTGGGACCTCTGGCGCAACAGGTTATGCGCTGGTGATAATTGGGCCGGATTTTCTCCAAACAGGTCTGGTTAAAGTCGACAACTATAACTGGAAATGTGTCGGGATGGGCTGTTTCTTGCTACAGATACCATGCAGTATCACGCGTGCTTGCTTATAACCAGCTACTGCTAGTATATAAACTGTGGTCATGATCATGGATAAGAACTCTCAAGGCAAATAAAACGACTGACAATTAAATGCAGAACATTCGAAGTTGGGGAACAGGAAGATGACAGAACCCCAACAACTGTGCACTAATGAGAACTGAGTAAAAAGCATTCGCCGTCACCTCTTTGCTTACCAGAGTTCACGGTTCGATCCATCCTGAAAATCATAAACTCTTTGGTCGTATCACTACATCTGGTGTATCCCCATTTAATCAAGTTTCAGTTCAACAAACAATTAGCCACCATTCCCCAGTAGTAGCACCAGAACACAGACAACACATCCATTAGCCAACACCCTGAGTACAACACAGACAACAGGTCCATTAGCCAACACCCCGAGTACCACCAGAACACAGACAACAGATCCACTAGTCAACACCTCGAGTACAACACAGACAACAGATCCATTAGCCAACACCCCGAATACCACCAGAACACAGACAACAGATCCACTAGCCAACACCCCGAATACCACCAGAACACAGACAACAGATCCACTAGCCAACACCCCGAATACCACCAGAACACAGACAACAGATCCACTAGCCAACACCGAGTACAACACAGACAACAGATCCATTAGCCAACAGCCCGAATACCACCAGAACACAGTCAACAGATCCACTAGACAACACCCTGAGTACAACACAGACAACAGATCCATTAGCCAACACCGAGTACAACACAGACAACAGATCCACTAGCCAACACCCCGAGTACAACACAGACAACAGATCCACTAGCCAACACCCCGTGTACAACACAGACAACAGATCCACTAGACAACACCCAGAATACCACCAGAACACAGACAACAGAGCCACTAGCCAACACCCCGAGTACAACACAGACAACAGATCCACTAGCCAACACCTCGAGTACAACACAGACAACAGATCCACTAGCCAACACCCCGAGTACAACACAGACAACAGATCCACTAGCCAACACCCTGAGTACAACACAGACAACAGATCCACTAGCCAACACCCTGAGTACAACACAGACAACAGATCCACTAGCCAACACCCCGAGTACAACACAGACAACAGATCCACTAGCCAACACCTCGAGTACAACACAGACAACAGATCCACTAGACAACACCCTGAGTACAACACAGACAACAGATCCATTAGCCAACACCCTGAGTACAACACAGACAACAGATCCATTAGCCAACACCCCGTGTACAACACAGACAACAGATCCACTAGACAACACCCTGAGTACAACACAGACAACAGATCCACTAGACAACACCCTGAGTACAACACAGACAACAGATCCATTAGCCAACACCCCGAATACCACCAGAACACAGACAACAGATCCACTAGACAACAGCCCGAATACCACCAGAACACAGACAACAGATCCACTAGCCAACACCCCGAATACAACACAGACAACAGATCCACTAGTCAACACCCCGAATACCACCAGAACACAGACAACAGATCCACTAGCCAACACCCTGAGTACAACACAGACAACAGATCCACTAGCCAACAGCCCGAGTACAACACAGACAACAGATCCACTAGCCAACACCCCGAGTACAACACAGACAACAGATCCACTAGCCAACAGCCCGAGTACAACACAGACAACAGATCCACTAGCCAACACCCTGAGTACAACACAGACAACAGATCTATTAGCCAACACCCTGAATACAACACAGACAACAGATCCACTAGCCAACACCCCGAGTACAACACAGACAACAGATCCACTAGCCAACACCCTGAGTACAACACAGACAACAGATCCACTAGCCAACACCCTGAGTACAACACAGACAACAGATCCACTAGCCAACACCCTGAGTACAACACAGACAACAGATCCACTAGCCAACACCCTGAGTACAACACAGACAACAGATTTATTAGCCAACATGCCGAATACAACACAGACAACAGATCCATTAGCCAACACCCCGAGTACAACACAGACAACAGATCCACTAGCCAACACCCTGAGTACAACACAGACAACAGATCCACTAGCCAACACCCCGAGTACAACACAGACAACAGATCCATTAGCCAACACTGAGTACAACGCAGACAACAGATCCATTAGCCAACAGCCCGAATACCACCAGAACACAGTCAACAGATCCACTAGCCAACACCCCGAGTACAACACAGACAACAGATCCACTAGCCAACACCCCGAGTACAACACAGACAACAGATCCACTAGCCAACACCCTGAGTACAACACAGATCCATTAGCCAACACCCTGAGTACAACACAGACAACAGATTCACTAGCCAACAGCCCGAATACCACCAGAACAGTCAACAGATCCATTAGCCAACACCCCGAGTACAACACAGACAACAGATCCACTAGCCAACACCCCGAATACCACCAGAACACAGACAACAGATCCACTAGCCAACATCCCGAATACCACCAGAACATAGTCAACAGATCTACTAGACAACACCCCAAATACCACCAGAACACAGTCAACAAATCCACTAGCCAACACCCCGAATACCACCAGAAAACAGACAACAGATCCACTAGCCAATACCACGAATACCACCAGAACAGTCAACAGATCCACTAGCCAACACCCCAAATACTACCAGAACACAGTCAACAGATCCAGTAGCCAACACCCCGAATACCACCAGAACACAGTCAACAGATCCACTAGCCAACACCCCAAATACCACCAGAACACAGTCAACAGATCCACTAGCCAACACCCCAAATACCACCAGAACACAGACAACAGATCCACTAGCCAACACCCCAAATACCACCAGAACACAGTCAACAGATCCTCTAGCCAACACCCGGAATACTACCAGAACACAGACAACAGATCCACTAGTCAACACCCCGAGTACAACACAGACAACAGATCCACCAGCCAACACCCAGAATACCACCAGAACACAAACAACAGATCCACTAGTCAACACCCCGAGTACAACACAGACAACAGATCCACCAGCCAACACCCGGAATACCACCAGAACACAGACAACAGATCCACTAGCCAGCACCCCGAGTACAACACAGACAACAGATCCACTAGCCAACACCCCGAATACAACACAGACAACAGATCCTCTGACCAGCACCCTTAGCTCTCCAGCCTTCACTTCAACAGAATTTAATCCTGGTCAATCTGCATAAAAACAGAAAGTGCTGGAAAAGGCAGCAGGCGTAGAAAGAAAATAAAACAAGTCAGGTCAGACTTTGTATCCAGTCTGGCCCACTACTGATTTCCAGCTTTTTCTGTTTTTCTTTTACATTTCCAGCTTCCAGTTCTTGATGTTCCTGTTTGACCCAAGTCCAATTCCAATCCTTGGTGCCTTTTCTTCGCAAAAAGCTGGCCAGTAAATTGGCTGTAAGCAATGCCCTTAGAGGAGGCTGAAAGATATGATCAGAAAAATGGGATAGCAGGGAAAGTGACTTTATTCATTTGATGAACAGAAAAAAAGTTAATTTTGTTTAAATGGACGAAGAATTTGTAAGTGTGAAGAGGAAAATGGACATATCATAATTCTGCTGCTGTCAGTAATGAATTCGTACATTCTCAGTGTGACTGCATAGGGTTCCTCCCACATTACAAAGATGTACAGTTTAGTAAGTTAATTAGTCACATGGATGTAACTGGGCAGCATGTGCTCATTGGGCTGGGAGGGACTGTTACCGTGTTGCATCTCTAAACAGTTATTTTAAAATCATGAGATGCTGAAAGTAATTTGGAAGCTGAACAGTATGTTGGTCTGAAATGCAAGAGAATAGAAGACTGAATTCATTTCCTGGGATGAATTAATCCAAGGAGCAGAGAAAGGATTTGATGTAAAGAGCAGTTTTCAAATTTACAGGCAATGCAATGAACTTCAAAAAAACCTATTCAGCATGGTGGAGTGGATGGAAAGCCAGCAGATAAAATTTACTTCTGAGGAATGCAAAGAGTTTCACTGAGAAATGCAGTTCCTATGAGGTGCAAAGGAAACACCCAATTGCTGAATCGAGATCTTTAGGTCAGACATCGCTTTGCATGGAACATCTGTTAGGATATCACCACCAGAATAACGTATACAAGTATGTATTTGACTTTCTGAAAAGCATTAGACGTTTTGACATTATTTGTTTGGAGGGTGGGGATTTACATATGTAAACTTCCTGTACCTTTGCTCCACACTTCAACTCAGTAGGTGGCGTAATGCACCTTACATTGGTCTGCTGACTGCCATAAAGCTTACAGGAAGAACAAAGTGTTTCAGTTGGAACAATGAGGAGCTAAAATAATGAAATGGGCACAACTGTAAAAGGGGTAAGAGAAAAGACAGAGGGGGTAACACTGGGATGAAAGAGGAATAGAGAGAGTAGGCTAACACTAGGATGAAAGAGGAACAGAGGGAGTAACACTGGGATGAAAGAGGAACAGAGGGTGTAACACTGGGATGATAGAGGAACAGAGAGGGGTAACACTGGATGAAAGAGGAAAAATGGGATCAGTGTAAAGATAAATCACTGAAAATTGTGTCTCCTGTGTAGATGAGTGATAAAGACAAGATGGAGGGAAGGAATTGATGGAAAAGTGGAAGCACAAACTGGGATGAGTGTAAATGGCTGCTTGATGATCAGCATGCAATCAGTGGGCCAAATGGCCTGATGCCTTGCTGTGTGATTCTTTAATTGCGATTCTAACACTTGTTTGGATACCAAAGGGTTCAGAGGAAAGTAGATGGAGAGTGACCTTCAGGACTGAGGAATAACATCACCTGCTTACATTTCTTTTTAATTCCTTCCTTCGCTCCAGCTCCAAACTTCTGCCTTCACTGCAAACTATTTCATCTGTCCGTTTAACCAATAATCGCAAAGCTTCTCTTCTCTGTCACCACCCTCCAGCCCCCGTCCACCTTAACTCCAGCCTGTTGCACCAACTTATTCTCTCAAACTCCCTTAGCTTGCCACTTTTGGACTGAGACTGGCATAACATCTTCGATTTTCACCTTCCCAAGTGTCTAGCTCTCAAATCTCAAGCCGGAGGAACTCAGTTTTTCACTTCATAATCCAACATTACAGGTATGTAATCCTTAAGTGTGCAATTAATACTGACAGTCTAATAAACTTGCAGTTTAATTTGTATGAACTCAGTCATTATTACAGTTGAGGAGCCGGCATTGAGTGAGAATGGTGTGAGGAGGCTTCACCAAAGGGTTATGGATTCCAAAAGAAAGGTGCAGAAACTTAAACAGTGGAGATGTTTGCTGAAGCAATCTGCCACTCACCTTCTTCGCTTCCCACAGCTGTTTTGGCAAAGGTTTGTTCAGCTTTAACAGATTATCTTCCGTCGTTGGAACCGGGAATGAAAAGACTGAATAAAAAGCAGTAATCTATTAATAATGCAATGAAGATGGAGAAAATAATAGACTGGAAAGAAACAAAATCCTTTAAAGAAAAATAAAATTAAATGATTAGGATAACATGAAACAATTTCATAATCGAACTTCAAATCGATTACTGAAATAATTAATCGATATCTGAATCGATTAATGGGGAACCTCTCTGCCTGAAGACATGACGACATATTGTTCTGATGACTCAGGGGGTTTTAACCTCTGGGGAAACTATCAGCTCCCCAACAACAAATGAACTTCCAACTCTTTTGAAGGGTTTCTTCACTGTAAACTTTTCAAGAACCTCAACTTGAGCAAGTGCAATAATTTTGGCAAGAAGCTACAATAAGATTCCAGCTGTAGGAATCTGATAGATCACAGTGGCAGTTTGCTATGAAAATGATCGGGAAAATGATATCTCTCACAGAAAGCAATCAGACTCTCCTCCATTGCAGAATATGGTTCTTCAACATGATCATTGCACTGACTTCCCTGCCTCTCCTGACACTCCAGCCATTTCACAAGTTAAAGATAAACAGATGCCAACATTGTACCTATACTACCAGGATTATTTAGTCCATTAGGTTTCAACTCCACATGAACCTTCTCCCACTCATCGCCATATCCTCTGATCTTCCTCCATCCCCATTCAACAACAAATTTGCCTTTCAAGTTTGATGTCTTCACCATGAGTATAAAAGTTTCTCCTGAACTTTCTACTGTATTTTTAAATCATCTTTTTATACCCCGTTGACACCTTGTTCAGGTCTTGTCCACAAGGACCATCTTAAAGTCTACTCTGTAGAGTACCTCAATGTTGAAGACCTACATTTGGTTACTCCTCAATATATCCTTGTCTAGATCGCTATACAGTGCTCCAACAAAGGTTTCACCAAGACTACACACTGCTGAGCACAGGACCATGGCCCTCCAGAACGATCTGCTTATTGTTGAGAAAGAGGAAGCCTGAACAATCTTGTCCCACTCTGACCTGGAGCTGAGAGCTTGGCAAAGGTGGACTACTGCACTGCCATTCTGGGTGGATTCTCTGCATGCTGGGAACAGAGCTCTGGGCACTCCTAGGAAGCACACTGACATCTGGAAGATAGTTACACATGGGAGGTAGTTATACATGGAGGGTACAATTACATTTGAAGACTCAGTTATGCCCTGAGTTTCTGGGGAGTTCTTTAAACAAATATAAAATTCAAATGAATGCCAGATTTAACGTAGTAGTACTTAAAATGAAAGGAAATGAGAGGATGTTTTAAGACTGTAAGAGGCTTGAAGGGAGAAGTACAATTCATTTGGTTACTACATCTTGTATTTATTTAACACTGTTCATGTCTCAAGGGATGTTGGTTTGCAGACTAGCAGCTATTTCTATTGTGACATTTCTTGAGCAATAGCAATTTCCTGGACACAATTATACCCTCAACTTATGAGGTCACAGCTTAATCAGTAGTGATAAGATCACACGCAAGCTAAGAGCTGGGACCCAGCCAGGGAATGGTCTCAGGTGTTGGTGGTTAGTTACTCTCAACCTTTCAGGCTGCACACGAGCTTGACACAAAACGATGCCAACCAGAACTCACCTTCCCCCTGAATGTCCATTTCATCGTAATAGTTCACTGCAAAAGGAGAAGACAATCACATTGCAGAGGGTGACACCAATCACAGAACACTTTAATCCAATCAGGTCAACAAGTGGAACATAGCTGTAAGAACGACGTAACAGTGCATCTAGTGAAGCTGCTGTCACGTGGTTCCGGAGACCCAGGTTCTATGCTGATCTCCCCTGCTGTGACAGCACGACTTTCCCCAAGTGGTCCAGTTTCCTCCCACAGCCCAAAGACATGTAGTCTGAAAGGTTTGCCTGCTGCTATAAACTCTCCTGAGTGTGTAGGCGAAGATTAGAATCTGTCAGGAGAGTTAGAGAATAAATATGGGATGTGTTTATGGATTTAATGGGCAGAAAGGCCTATTCCTCAAAGTTCAGTGTAAATTTATTATCAAAATACATATCTCACCACAAACAATTTCTTGTGCACATTCACAATACATACAAAGAAATAGTGCAGAATCAACGAAAAACACAAGACAAACAACCCACGTGCAAATACAAAATTTAAAATCAACAAATAAATAAATAAGCAATAAGTGTCAAGAACATGAGATGAAGACTCCTTGAAAGGAAGCCCATTCGTTGTGGAAATAGTTCAGCATTGGGGCGAGTGAAGTTATTCCATCTGGCTCAAAGGCCTGATGGTTGAGAGGTAGGAACTGTTCCTGAACTTGGTGGTGTGGGCACTGAGGCTCTTGTACCTTCTTCCTGATGGCAGCAGCGAGAAGAGAGCATGGGGGTGGGGGGGAGCTCTCTGATAAAGGTGCTGCTTTCCTGCGACACTGCTGTGCAGTAAGTATTCAATGTATTAACTTTGATTTGGAGATAAATGAACACGGAGTCCGTGGAAGCAGAGTCCTGGGCTTTGGCTAAGTGGGCTTCGGCGTAAGGGGACTTCGGTAAGCCTGTGTGATTGCTCACTGAGGGGAAGAAGGTAAGGTCGCTAGGTGCTTTTTAGACTTATTCTATTAATCCAGTTCAGGTATGGGGGAGACAGTCAGAGCAGTGGTGTGCTCCGTATGCAGTATGTGGGAGGTCAGGGTCAACACAGTTGTCCCTGATGACCACACCTGCAAAAGGTGCATCCAGCTGCAGCTCCTATCAGACCGAGTTAGGGAGTTGGATGAACTATGGATCATTCGGGAGGTGGAGGCAGAGATAGATAGTTATCAGGAGGTAGTCACACCAAAAAACCAAGAAGTAGGCAGATGGGTGACGGTCCAGAGAGGCAGGGGGAGCAGGCAGAGAGAGCAGAGCACCCCTGCGGCCATTCCCATTAACAATAAGTATACCGTACTGGATACTGTTGATGGGGATGACCTACCAGGAATGAGTTGTAGTGGTCCTGCCTCTGGCACAGAGGTTGAACCCTCAACTAGAAAGGGGAGGAGGGAAGAGAAGAGAGCGATAGTTTTAGGGGACTCTATAGTTAGGGGGGCAGATAGGAGATTTTGTGGGGCAGATCGGGAGTCTCGGATGGTATGTTGCCTCCCTGGTGCCAGGGTCCGGGACATCTCAGATCGGGTGCAGGCTATTCTTGAGAGTGAGGGCATGAACCCAGATGTAGTGGTCCATGTAGGGACCAATGATGTAGATAAGGTGAGTGAGGGGGTCCTGCTTAGAGAGTTCAGGGAGTTAGGAGTGAAGCTGAAAGGCAGGACCTCCAGGGTGACAATCTCGGGATTGCTACCTGTGCCACGTGCGAGTGAGGCGAAGAATAGAATGATTATGCACATTAATACGAGGCTGAGAGCATGGTGCAGGAAGGAAGGGTTCAGGTTTTTGGATAATTGGTCTTTGTTCCAGGGACATTGGGATCTGTTTCGAAGGGATGGTCTACATCTGAACCGGAGGGGTACTAACATTCTTGCAGGAGTATTTGCCAGTGCTGCTCGGGGGGGTTTAAACTAGATGTGCAGGGGGCAGGGATCCAGATCCAGAGGGCTGGTCAGAAGGTGCATGGGGTTAAATGTGTACAAGGTTTGGGTGATCTTGAGAAGGTCATCAAAATTCAGGGTGCAATTTGCCCGATGGAAGTTCAAGGAGCTGAGTTAGGTACAGTAGACAGTGTTTTAAGCAAAGAGAGGAGGAATGGGCTAAGAATTCTATACTTGAATGCGCGTAGTGTCAGAAATAAGACAGATGAGCTTGAAGCTCAGATGAAAATGGGGAACTACGATATTGTTGGGATAACGGAGACATGGCTGCAAGGGGATCAGGCCTGGGAATTGAGTGTACCAGGGTATACATGCTATCGTAGAGACAGAAATATGGGAAGAGGGGGTGGGGTGGCCCTGTTGGTGAGGAATGAGATTCAGTCCTTAGCAAGAGGTGACTTGGGAACAGGGGAAGTAGAGTCTGTGTGGATTGAGCTGAGGAACAGTAAGGGTAAAAAGACCCTAATGGGTGTTGTGTACAGGCCCCCAAACAGTAGCATGGATATTGGGTACAAGTTGATTAGGGAGTTAACATTGGCATGTGCTAAAGGTAATGCAGTCGTTATGGGAGATTTCAACATGCAGGTGGACTGGGAGAATCAGGTAGGTGCCGGACCCCAGGATAGGGAGTTTGTGGAGTGTCTAAGGGATGTATTTTTGGAACAGTTTGTGCTTGAGCCAACCAGGAACAAGGCTATTTTGGACCTGGTGATGTGTAATGAACAGGAATTGATAAGTGATCTTGAAGTAAAGGAGCCATTAGGAAGTAGTGATCATAACATGATAAGTTTTTATCTACAATTTGAGAGGGATAGGGGCAGATCAGAGGTGTCAGTGTTGCAATTAAATAAAGGAGACTACGGAGCCATGAGGGATGAGCTGGCCAAAGTTAAATGGGCAGATGCCCTGGCAGGAAAGACAGTGGATCAGCAGTGGCAGATATTCTTGGGCATAATACAAAAGATGCAAATGCAGTTCATTCCAATGAGAAGGAAGGATTCAAAGAGGGGGAAGGGGCCACAGTGGTTGACAAAGGAAGTCAGAGGTTGTATAGCATTAAAGAAAAAGAAGTATGACAGGGCTAAGATGAGTGGGAATACAGATGATTGGGAAAGTTTTAAGGAACAGCAGATCTTAACTAAAAAAGCAATACGGAGAGAAAAAATCAGGTATGAGCTCAGTCTAGCCAGGAATATAAAAGGGGATAGCAAAAGCTTTTTTAGCTATGTGAAGAGAAAGAAGATAGTTAAGAACAATGTTGGCCCCTTGAAGAATGAATTGGGAGAAATTGTTATGGGAAACAGGGAAATGGCAACAGAATTTAATGCATACTTTAGATCTGTCTTCACCAGGGAGGACACAAGCAATCTCCCAGATGTATGGATGGCCAGGGTCATAAGATATCAGAGGAATTGAGGCAGATTGACATTAGGAAAGAAACTGTGATGAGTAGACTGGTAGGACTGAAGGCTAATAAATCCCCGGGTCCAGATGGTCTGCATCCGAGGGTTCTAAAAGAGGTGGCTCAGGAAATTGAAGATGCATTGGTAATCATTTTCCAATGTTCCTTAGATTCAGGATCAGTTCCTGAAGATTGGAGAGTGGCTAATGTTGTCCCACTTTTCAAGAAGGGAGGGAAGGAGAAAACGGAGAACTATCGCCCTGTTAGCCTAACGTCGCTCGTGGGGAAGATGCTTGAGTCCATTATTAAGGACGAAATAGTGGCACATCTAGATGGCAGAAATAGGATTAGGCCGAGCCAGCATGGATTTACCAAGGGCAAATCATGCTTGACTAATCTGTTGGAGTTTTTTGAGGGTGTAACAAGGATGTTAGATGAGAGTAAGCCAGTAGATGTTGTGTACCTAGATTTTCAGAAGGCATTCGATAAGGTGCCACATAGGAGATTGGTGAGTAAAATCAGAGCTCATGGCATTGGGGGCAGGGTTTCAACATGGATAGAAAACTGGTTGGCAGATAGAAAGCAAAGGGTAGCAGTGAATGGGTGTTTCTCAGACTGGCTGGAGGTGACTAGTGGAGTACCACAGGGCTCTGTATTGGGACCACAGCTCTTTACGATTTATGTCAATGATTTAGATGAGGGCATTGAAAACTATATCAGCAAGTTTGCTGACGATACTAAACTGGGTGGCAGTGTGACATGCGAAGAGGACATTAGGAGAATACAGGGAGACTTGGATAGGCTGAGTGAGTGGGCAGATACTTGGCAGATGTCATTCAATGTGAATAAATGTGAAGTTATCCACTTTGGAAGCAGGAACAAGAGGGCAGAGTATTGTCTGAACGGTGTCGAATTAGGTAAGGGAGAAATGCAAAGAGACCTAGGAGTCCTAGTTCACCAGTCAATGAAGGTGAATGAGCAAGTGCAACAGGCAGTGAAGAGGGCAAATGGAATGTTGGCCTTTGTTACAAGGGGAATTGAATACAAGAGCAAGGATGTTCTTTTGCATTTGTACAGGGCCCTGGTGAGACCACACCTGGAATATTGTGTACAGTTTTGGTCTCCAGGTTTAAGGAAGGACATTCTGGCAATTGAGGAAGTGCAGCGTAGATTCACTAGGTTGATTCCTGGGATGGCAGGGCTGTCTTACATAGAGAGATTGGAGAGATTGGGCTTGTACACGCTGGAATTGAGGAGATTGAGAGGGGATCTGATTGAAACATTTAAGATAATTAAAGGATTTGATAGGATTGAGGCAGGAAATATGTTCCAGATGTTGGGAGAGTCCAGTACCAGAGGGCCTGGATTGAGAATAAGAGGTCAGTTATTTAAAACAGAGTTGAGGAAGAGCTTCTTCTCCCAGAGAGTTGTGGAGGTGTGGAATGCACTGCCTCAGAAGACGGTGGAGGCCAATTCTCTGGATGCTTTCAAGAAGGAGCTGGATAGATATCTGATGGATAGGGGAATCAAGGGATATGGGGACAAGGCAGGGACTGGGTATTGATAGTGAATGATCAGCCATGATCTCAGAAAGCCGGTGCAGACTCGAGGGGCCGAATGGTCTACTTCTGCACCTATTGTCTATTGATGATTTATTGGGTGAAATGTCCCGTCCCAACCCACTGGGAAACCAAGTGAGCACACAACCTCCTCTTGGTTCTTTTCTCTCCTGACAACACCCTGGCCGGGCAGACTTTACTTGGCGCAAGTGGTCGAGAGGTACTTCTGCAATCCTGTTCTACCAACCTAGCCTGGGCCAAATAATTTGATGCAATTACAGAGAGTGCACACCAGTGGCAATATTTCATTAAGAGTTTTAGGAGAGTTAGTATATCACCAAAGATTCACGCAAATTTCTACAGATGAACTGTAGAGAGCATTCTAACTGGTTGTATCACTGGTATGGAGGGACCATTGCACAGGATCAGGGAAAAGCTGCAGAAAATTGTAAACTTAGCCAGCTCCACCATGGGCATCAGCTTCCCCAGCAGAGGACATGCCCTCTTCTCAGGGAGGAGGCACAAGGGCCTTAAGGCACACCCTCAATGTTTTAGGAACAGCTTCTTCCCCCTCCACCATCAGATTTCTGAATGGTCTATGAACACTATCCCAGTTCTTTTCTCTCTCTTTTTGCACTAATTATCTATTTTAATATATGCAGTAGTCTTTATTCTAATTTATAGTGTATTTTATATACTGCACTATACTGCTGCCATAAAACAACAAATTATGTCAGTGATTATAAACATGGTTCTGATTCTCCAGCAACTCAATCCAGAGCTCAGTGTTCACAGTGAATAACAATGCTGGCAGATTCATGCACTGTAAAAAGCGTCAAACCCAAAGGCGCTGTCAACCAATAACCACATACCTGTCTCTTCCTGCAGTTCCAGAGCACAGCCCCGGACTGTTAAAGACGCAGCCCTTAAGTTTGCCTCCCCGACTCTGCACCTCAGATCCACATTCCAACCTGATCACGTACAGGCCCTCACTGGTCAGGGATAACCACAGATTGTGTGTCTGGGCTGCCGACGTAAGCCATCACACAAGCCAGGGTGGTACAACATGGAGAACAAGCTGTTGCCCATGCAGCTGATGAATCCAAATGACGGCAGGAACTGATACAGTCTGACACCAGCAGCATTACAGAACTCAATGCTGGATTGCCTTAGGGACTCCAGCTCCAAATACTTCCTCAGGGGTTATTCCCGGTCTTCCCTGTGAGTGGGTATAACTGCAAGGCGGCGGCGGCTTGAGATCAGAGTTTTCCGTCTCCAAGACGAGCTGCCAACTATGCCTGATGAGCCACATCTGCTCGAAGATGGTTTTAATGCACCAGAAACCTGCCTTTGTCCCTTCTCCTGTCTGTAGAAACTGTTTCGCCAGGCTTAACTAAGCAACGCATGAAGTTCAGGGGCTGAACTGGGTTGTCAAAGGCTATTTGAGTTGCACGCTATTGGGAGCATTTAATAGGAAATGGGGGAATATTCCCACTATCTTACCAACCAACACCCTATGACTGCACGTTGCAATAACAACCTGATCACAACAGAAGGCTTAATGTATGAGGAGGGCTTGTTGGCTCTGAGCCTGTATATGATGGAGCTAAGATGGGAGATTTCTTTGAAACCCACTGGATACTGAAAGGCCTGCATAGAATTGAATTGACTTTATTTCTTACATCCTTCACATACATGAGGAGTAAAAATCTTTACGTTACTTCTCCATCTGAATGTGCAATCATAGTAATTTATAATAACTTATAATAAATAGAACAGTCAGTGTAACATAGAGTACACTCAAATCAGTGTGAGTTCATCAGTCTGATGGCCTGGTGGAAGAAGCTGTCCTGGAGCCCGTTGGTCCTGGCTTTTACGCTGCGGTACCGTTTCCCGGATGGTAGCGGCTGGAGTAGATTGTGGTTGGGATGACTTGGGTCCCCAATGATCCTATGGGCCCTTTTTACACACCTGTCCTTGTAAAGGTCCTGAATCATGGGAAGTTCACAACTATAGACGTGCTGGGCTGTCCGCACCACTCATGTGATAAGGGAGTCTCCATCAGTAAGAGAGTCTGGAATCTCCATCCAGAGGGCGATGAAAATAAGACAATTAAGACCATTTGATATAGGAGCAGAATTAGGGCATTTGGACCATCAAGTCTTTTCTATCATTTCATCATAGCTGATCCATTTTCCCTTCTCAGCCCCAATCTCCTGCTTTCTCCACGTACCTCTTCTTGCCCTGACTAATCAAGAATCAATCAACCTCTGCTTTAAACATACCCAATGACTTGGCTTCTACAGCCATCTGTGGCAATGAATTCCACAGACTCACCACACTTTGACTAAAGAAATTTCTCATCTCCATTCTAAAAGGACGCCCCTCTACTCTGAGACTGTGTCCTCTGGTCTTAGACTCCCCCACCATAGGAAACATCCTCTTCACATCCACTCTGTCGAGGCCTTTCACCATTCGATAGGTTTCAGTGAGGTCACTCTTCAGTCTTCTGAACTCCAGTGAGTACAGGCCCAGAGCCATCAAATGCTCTTCGTATAATCTTTTCAATCCCAGAATCCTCTCCCTCAATGTTGTAAAAACAAAGCAGCTAGTTGTAGACTACTACAGAAGGTATGGAGACAGGCTAGGGGTGGGAGGGGGCGGCCTGACATGGGGGTAGGGAGGAGAGGGGGGCAGAAGGAGATTCCTCCATTATCTTAAAAAGGTTTTAACAGACATTACCCAGGCTCTCTGCAGTGGAGAATCAGAATTGTTCAGTATAGAAACAGGCACTTCAGCCCATTACCTTCACTCTGCCCATTCACACTAAACCCACTGGCCAGCACCAAGATCGAAATATCAGTGCCTTGCCTATAGCAATTCCAATGATTCACAGGCTGAGCAAAGACACCTCACTCCCCACTGTTCATCTTCCCTGAAGATTCAAGATGGTTTCATGACATTTCTTGAACACGTGTGTGAAGAACAACAAGAGTTGTTACTCTGGATGCGATGCAGTACAAAGAAAGCCCACAAATGATAAAGAACACAACAATAATAAAAAACACAACAAATATAAATACATAGGATAGCTTACATACACAGATTGATTGTATCTCCATAAAGTGACACTAGACTGTACATAAGGTGAATGACAGTACTGATAAAGTAGTGGTGGCTGGGCATATGGAGGGGTGGAGGAGCTGATCAGCCTTACTGTTTGGGGAAAGTAACCATTTTTGAGTCTGGTGGTCCTGGCTTGAGCTTCCTCCCTGATGGGAATAAGACAAACAGTCTATGAGCAGGGTGGGTGAGATCCTTCATGATGTTACTGGCCTTTTGTTGGCACCTTTCTGTGTATATGTCATTGATGGTGGGTAGGCTGATGCTGGTGAGGTGTTGCCCTAGGATTGACTCACTCCAGTCTCAGAATTTTATCTACTGTAATCCCACACTGGGGTACACAGGCCACCCTGCTCTCCCTTGCCATTCCAGGGATTAAGCCTAAGGGTGGAAATTTCCCCTCATCTCACCATGCCGCCGATCTTGCTGTGGGAACGACTGGCTCTCCCCCACGAAGGCATCCTGTGGACTGGGATTGAGAGCGCTGGTGTGCAGAGCAGAGTCGGAATTGGTCCTACAGAGGCAAAGTGGAGAGAGAGAGTAAGTGGGGAGATGGCTCACTGGGTGGCAGCAGACAGCAGGCATGAGAAGCCAGCTGACACGATGCACATATCCTTCACCTCCCAAAGGTTTTAATGACCAAGTCAAAGGCAACATGGAAGACCCTTCCAATATACACTATTCTTGCAAAATCACCTGCCACATTCTTCTTCACTATTTGTTTACTTTTATTTATTTGGAGATACTATGCGGGACAGCCCTTTCAACTCTTTGAGCAAACCGCACCCACCACCCCCCCTGAGCCAGC